>NC_058130.1:630880281-630956647 GCF_016433145.1 Gracilinanus agilis
CATCTCCATTTAACTCACAAGTTGGAGGGTCTGTAACCCATGTGTGCTAGAGTAACAAATTGGAATTTACTGACTGCCTCCAGGGCAGTCCTAAGAAAAACATCTGTTATGATTGGACATGTAAACTAAGAGGAGGCCACAGGAAGTAACGCAAAAGAGGCCCCTTTAAAAAGAGACCTCAGTCAGCTGGGCTGTCTCTTCTGATTCGTGAATGGGACCTGAAGGAGCTCTTCTGGTTCATAACCAGACTTGGAGGAGGTCTGGAGCTGGTGAGACTGTTCCACATGATGAGTGTTAAGACTGAATCTTCCTGAACTTCTCTTAAGGAACTTCCTTTTAATAGAGACACTGTGGCTGAAGCTTTTGCTTTGTTCGCCCTTGAGGCCCTTTGGGTCTCTGGTTTTCTGGCATTGGAATCAAGGCCAGATTTCCCTCCATTGAGGGTTAATTAGATCTACCTGGATTGAACTAAGGGATCAGAGCAAATTACATACTGTGTTAGATTACTTATCCTATCTTATCCTTTCTCTTATTTCCTTATTTCTATTTCCTCTTCTCATTTGTAAATAAATTTCCATAAAAGTCATTTTAACTTGAGGTTATTCTTTCATTGGGGACTGATAATTGTTCAATCCCCTGGTGACCAACCTTTTAATATTACCCAGTCAAAACCCCTTTTTACCCCTTAAAATTGTATCATCTATCTATTTATCAAGTAAGCTATTGAATCCCACCTTATATACTTACTAGCTATGCAATACTGGGCAAATCGGTTAATTTCTGTATAGTTTCCTTATTTGTAAAATAAGAAGGGAGAACTTGTTAGCAACTAAGGTCCCCTTCAGCTCTAAATCAATGGTTTGTGTCAGACTCCGATTCTGTGATCTTTGTGTAAATAAGGAATGGATACAAAAATACCATATATTCTTGGGCTGATGTATCTGCTAAGTCTGCTTCCCCTAAAATGTTTATCTTAGCTTAGACCCTACAACATAGAGAGATATGAATTTCCCTCTATGTATATGTATATGTATATATATATATATATGTGTGTGTGTGTGTGTGTGTGTGTGTATATCCATCATTAGATATATATGTATGTGTGTGTATTTATGTTTATGGAGGCAGAATAATAGAATGGGTAGGATGAGAGGCCAAGAGGGCTAGACTCCATTCCAATCTCTAATGTTTACTTTGTAACCCTGGAGAAGTCATTTAGAGAGAGACAGACAGACAGAGAGAAACAGAGAGAGAGAGAGAGAGAGAGAGAGAGAGAGAGAGAGAGAGAGAGAGAAAACCTGTGATGATTTCATTCATTTTGGTCAGACTTTTGGATTTCATTTTGTAAGACACTCCTGATACTTCCAGTGTGGAAACTCCTTCCACAAATATAAGCAATAGATTACTCAATAATAGTTTAGAGAAATGGCTTGCCCATGGTCACACAGAAAGTATGTCTGAGGCAGAATTGAAACGCTTGTCTTCTAGACTGCATGGCTGCTTTTTATATAATATGCTTTTAATTCACATGTTTAAAATAACTGAACTGAATTCATAGACCCACCAAGGAGGTCTAGCACTACCAGATTTGAAACTATATTACAAAGCAATAATTATTTTAAAAAATATTTGATACTAGCTAAGAAGTAGGAAAGTGTCAGAGGAACAGAACAGACATAGACAGTTGTAAAGATTATAGTAACCTTGTGTCTGACTTCTTTCTCTGTTACTATTGAGGGCACCATTAGATCCTCTCAGACACCCTGACTCGCATCAGTATCATCTTCAGTTCCTCTCTCTTACCCACCATGTCTAATCTGTCATTGGACAATATTGTACATTATCTTTCAAATCCTGCTTTCCTGCAAAAGTCCTTTCATTCACCCTACTCAATGTTAATGCCATTGCTCTGAGATACACACCAGTTTACCCTGCATCAAACTTTTATGCATATTATGATTTCCATGTCCCTGCCCTACCCCGCACCCCACACCATTAGAATGTGAAGACTCCTTAAAAACTATTTTTTCCTTTCTTTGAATTCCAAATACTTTGCATGGTGCCTGGAATATAGTAAGTACTTAAAAGTTTCTTTGCTTTTTGATTTGACTTAACAACAATACATGCATACACACATACACGCACACACACACACATATATACATACATATATATATATATATATTTTCTCCTATTAGCCTTCTGGGTTATTAGGTAGACCTTCTGTTATGTGTATATATATATATATATATATATATATATATACACACACATACACTTTTACATATATGTGTGTATATGTATATGTGAGTGTATACATGTGTATGAATGAATGAATGAAGCATTGATTAAGCACTTACTATATGCATAGAACTGGGAATTCAAATAGATTACCAAGAATAAGGCAATCCCTGCTCTTAAGGAGCTCATTTTCTAATGGGAGAAATAATGCAAGTGGAAGTTTTCAATGGAAAGTTCCTATGGTCCTTAGCAGCAGCAGATGTTAATGCTTTTTCTTTAATGGCATTTCAACTGATAAAATGAAATTATTTTCCAATATTGACCCATTTGATAGTGCCAAGTTCTTCTGTTCCCCAGTCAAGGTCTAAGGAGAGACAATGAGAGAAATGATTTGATTTGTCTTTCACATGCTACCTCCTGTCTCTCCTCAGGGTGCCCCATTGCTTCAGCGAGGCTGGCTTACCTACCCTATATGTAGAAGTTGGTTGACAGTTAGTAGGTATGGCTGGCTTCCTTTCCATAGGAGTTTCTTCCCTAGGCGATGACTATGAGAAAGGGACTGAAAGTGGGAATAGTGGTTTAGGATGTGCCTCAACTCCCAGGGTTCCTGTACCTATCTGCCTATTAGTGGCAGTTAGTCAATAGTTTTTGCTGACCCTGTTGAGGAAGGAGATATAGAAAAAATAGACAAAGAGAGAGAGAGAGAGAGAGAGAGAGAGAGAGAGAGAGAGAGAGAGAAGTCATCTGATTGATCAATAGATAGATAGTTTGATAGATCAGCAGCAAAAAGAGATAGATACATATTATATCATATTATTTTATATATTAATTATATCAATTCTTCCTGTCTGATGTAAACCCTAAATATCTTCAATGACTTCCATTAATATGTATATAGTTCAAAGAGAAGTCTTATTCAGATTTGGTAGCAAAACTTTAAATGCATTATTCATGGAACAATATAAAATATCCCTCTCTCTTGGAAACCATAAAGAAAACAGAATTAATGAAATAAAGCTTTTAAGGACAAATCTTGTCAGTGTCTTTTATCTTTAATTTTTTTTCACCCACTCATTCCCACAAGTCACAAAAACAATTTAAAAATTAAATATGAAAAGATATATCACATGAATTGCAATTTAGGGATTCTATAGATGTACTTCTTTTTCTCTTTCTCTATGCTCAGGGAAGGAAGAAAACACTTAGTAGCGACCTTTCTGGTCAGAGCAATTACCTTTGCCTTCTCTGTATTTATGTCTTTGTGTTGTGAGCTTTGCTAGCTTTCTCTCTCTCACTCTCCATAACCTGTCCCCCGGACTAAAAAATATATGGAGAGGTGGGGAGGAGGGGTAAAAAGCCTTTTCTTTCTTTAGTGTTTTATTTTTTGTTACTTTGCTATTTTCTACACATATGCCAAACATGCACACATATAAACACATGCACATAGCCCTTCCTTTTATATATGGTTTATAATTTGCTTTCGAATGAGCCTGGGAATTCTAAATTATAGTCCTAGCTCTGCTACTCCGTTTCTCCCACTGCCTGAAAAAGTCACTTAACTTCTTTAGCTGCAAAATGGAGCTCGCCATACATTTTAACTTTGGTTCACTTGTATTCTGAGAGGATGTGAATATGTGGAGAAGATGAGTTTGTAAATAAAAGGATTTGTTTTTATTGTTATTCCAAGGAATATGTTATAATCTCAATCTACTATTGTGACTGGAACCTTCTGATTATATGGGAAGGGTTCAGAAAGATTGCTTTCTGAATTGCCTCAAAAACTTGCTCAGAATCCATTTCCATGAAACATCCAAAGACATAGGCATTTCCCATCTAATGTCTTTAAACGATTTTGCAAAAACACGGTTTTAAGTGAAATATCACTACAGGGGGCACTTGAGGCATCGGAGAAATGGCATAATTGAAGGATGAGCCTATAGAGTTTTACAAAGAGGATTGTTTCATTAATGCTACTGGAAAATAACACCAACTGGGGTGATTTTATGCAGTATATGTCATGGGATCCCTCTCGACCTAACATTGTTAGCTAGTTCTGGGAAATCATGGTATTAGCTGAAACAACATCAGAGGGGCCATTAACTACTTTCATTGGAACACTGTCACAATATTGTAGATGTTATTTTCAAGATTTTAATGAAATTCAAATAAATAACTAATGAGTACTTTCCATGTTAGGTGTAAAGAAAACTACAAAGTTTATTGTGCCTTCAAATAGCTTACATCCTGCCAAATTACGAGAAGACAATAGACTAAATGATGTTACAACAGAGTTAGAGACTTTAGCTGGGGTTTGGTCCGAATTTGTTAATGATGTTATTTCCAGGTGGTGTATTTAGGAGATTGTGGGGAAGGGGGCAGAGGGAGGTTGGGCCAGACCTGTGGATTTCTAGTGAGGAAACCCCCTCTACTAATGCAGATAGGCAGCTGTTCTCTAACTCATAGCCTAAAAAGTTGCCTGGAACCCTGGGAAATTCAACACCTTGCCTAGGATCACACATTCAATATATGTCAGTGTGGCACTTTTAATCCAGGTTAGTTCTCTAACTACACTATGCTGCTTAGATGGGTTATGCCTATCTGTGATATTATGTCTGTTGCCAGAACAAATGATTCTTCACTTTCTACTTTTGACTTATTGATGGATATAATTCTTTTCTTTCCTAAATCAATTAACTTGTTTTTTCCTTGGCCAAATATGTATTATCATGCAAAACAAATTTCTGTATTGGTCATTGTTGGAAGAGCACATGCATACAAAACCAAAACCCCCAAATAAAGCCAAAAATATACTGATGTGAAAGATAGTATGCTTTAATTCATATCCATCCAGTTCAGCAGTTCTTTCTCTGAATGTAGATAGTGAACACAGTGTCCTAAATCCTTCAGAATTGTCCCAGATTATCAAATTGCTGAGAGTAGCCAAGTTTTCTCAGCTGATCATTATACAATTTAGCTGTTTCTGTGTACAATGTTCTCCTGGTTCTGCTTGTTTTGCTCTGCATCAGTTCATGAAGATCTTTTCAGCTTTGTTTGAAATCATTCGGCTCATCATTTCTTATAGCCCAACAGTATTCCATCATAGTGCATATTTCTTCAGCAGTGCTTCTGACTGATACACCAAAATGTCAGAATTGGTTCAAACTCCAGTTCTACTATTAACTGCCTGTGTGAACTTGGGTGAGGCATTTGATTCTGTTTTTTCATCTATAAAATAAAGGCATCGGACTAGATGACCTATTTGGATCTTTCTAGTTCTGAATCATTTATTCTTCCATTGGAATATTCATTCTAATCTAAACCATTATTCTTCCATTCTTTCAAAATATACTTTTCTTATATATGTCAATACTTCAAAGATCTGTGATTTAATGTGAAAGATTTTTAAAATTATTTTTAAAAATTTTTACACATTGAAACAATTTTAAATATATTTTCTCACATTTTGCAATTCATCTCCCTCCCTCTTAGCCCTACCTCCTCCAGAAGACAGCAAGTAATATGATATAGGTTATGTATGTGTAATCATACTACATATTTCCATGTTCATCATATTGTGAAAAGAGACACATATTGTTTACACTAGAAAAAAATTCACGGGGGAAATAAGGTGAAAGATTGTAAATTTCAATCTGCATTAAGACTGTCAGTTCTTTCTATGGAGGTAGATAGCCATTTTTGTCATAAATCCTTCAGAGTTGTCTTGCATCCTTGCCTTGCTGATAATAATTACTTCATTCAAAGTTGGTCATTTTACATTATTGCGGTTACTGTTATAATATTCTCCTGTTTCTGTTCACTTCATTTTACATCAGTTCATATAAGTCTTTCCAGTTTGTGTGTGTGTGATCATCATGCTTGTCATTTCTTTTAGAACAATAGTATTCCATTGCAAACCTATATCACATATTCAGCCATTCTCCAATTGATTGACATCTGTTTGATTTCCAGTTCTTTGCCATTCACTAGTATGAAATCTTGTAGTTATTCATTCATCTCTACAGGCTGATTACAACCCCTCTGTCCTTATTTAACCATTTTCATGAGTTTCTCTGGCCAAAATAAAAATCTTCACTTGGTGCCAGCATTCTACTAATGAGACTGCAAACTTAGCTAGGCTGGTGCTTTATTAATGACCAGCTTTCAATCCACTGCTAGATCTGTACAGCCTTGAAGTACAGCCTTGAAGAATCTCAGAACCGACACTACTGTCATATCTTTTAAGAACACAGGGTCTGGGGGCAGCTGGGTAGCTCAGTGGAGTGAGAGTCAGGCCTAGAGACAGGAGGTCCTAGGTTCAAACCCGGCCTCAGCCACTTCCCAGCTGTGTGACCCTGGGCAAGTCACTTGACCCCCATTGCCTACCCTTACCACTCTTCCACCTATGAGACAATACACCGAAGTACAAGGGTTTAAAAAAAAAAAGAACACAGGGTCACTTCCTCACCATGAGGATATATGAGCAGGTTAACAGCAGAGACCTTTATCACATACTTTTAATAACTTTTAGCAATTATCCCTCTATCTTGAATCATTGTGTTCAGCCACGTGCTAACAAAAGTCAAAAGATAATGCACTCAGAAGACTTAAAGTCCTGTGGGAGCTGTCCAATCCAATGAACAGTTGTCCCTAGCACTAAGCCAGAGCCCTTGTCTAGACGCATGGTAAGGGATGATAGCTGGCAAAACACTGACGATCAAAATAAGATATATGCATGTTTACGGTTAAGTCAGAAACAAATGCTCAGCCTGTTCTTTTTAGCTCAAGCATGTTGCACATGAGGCTCTAATATATACCCAAAAGAATAAGGTTGGCAGGAAGGCAAAAATCTATTTTATGATCCAATCAGTCTACTTCCACTCTCTTACAGAGCCCAGACAACTTGGTGCATTTAATCTTCAGGACTAGATTCTGCCAATATAGACATAAACTCTGATCAGATTCTAAACACCTCCTAGAGACAGCATGGTATTGTGGAAGGCAAGGACTAGGAGTCAGGTCGCCTCAGTTGTAGTTCTAGCTTTGCTATTTGACCTCAGGAAAATCATTTAAGCTTGTGTCTTGATGTCTGCCTTATCCCAAATTGGGAAAGTTGGACTTGATAAACTGTGAATTTCCTTCTAGTTCCAAAATTATTGGTGTCGAATCATTTCTTTTTGTGATCCTTTGACTCTTCGTGATCCCATTTAAGGTTTTCTTTGCAAAGATACTGGAATGGTTTGCCATTTCCTTCTCTAGCTCATTTTATAGATAAGGAAACTGAGACAAAGTTAAATGATTTGCCCAAGGTCACACAGCTACTAAGTATCAGAATGGATTTGAACTCGTCTTCCTGACTCCAGCCCCAGCACACTATCCATTGTACCATCTTGCCACCCCAAAATTCTACATTTCCTCTATTATATCCTGGTGTGGTTTGCATCAGCAACAATATTTTAGCATGGTTTGTTTGTTGTGAGTGAATGTGTTCATTTACTTATAGAGGACAAAACACCACCTCCAAATTGATCACTAAGGCTTTCCATCTTTCTAAAGCCACAGCCATATTAGTCAGTGCTTTGGTCAGCCATTTCTGTGGATTCCTGGGCTGCCTTCCTGACATGTGGCCAATCAGCCTCAGTGTCCAGGCAGCCTATAAATCAGCAGACATGTTTTAATGATACATTAAATTACAGTGTGCCCTGAAGCAATATACCTGATCTTTGCTGGCCATGGCCACTTGCCAGTGGTGTCAGCTGGGATACAGTTTTTAAATGAACTGCCATGTGAGGGACAATAGAAGAGAGCAAGAGGAAATGGAGAAGTAAATTCTCTTGGACATCAGAAGGCAGCTGCAGTGTGCCTGATAACTTTTAAGAGAGTGACTATTTTGTCTATGGGGTTTAAAGAATGACATTTTAGTACCAGTGGCCAAGTTGTTTACTTTAGGTCAAGGTACCCAAAAGTAAGTAAAATACTGGTTGGTCTCTCATGGTCCGTGATGGTATCTTTCTTTCTTTGAAGGATATTAAGGTGGAAAGGCCAGGAAGGGAATTAAGTTCAGAGCCCTATATAACCACATGTGGTCTCTCTATTAAAGGAAGAACTTCAGGTTGATCCAAGAGAAGTAGATCCAGGTTCATCTCTAACAGATCAAATAAAAGTATATTCTGAGTAAAGAATATGCTGCAGGAACAAGTGCTTCATCAGACATACAATAAATTCCCTCTTTCCTTCCCAGGTTCCAAGATTCCTCCATTCATATATATATGTGTATATATATATATACATATATATATGTATGTATGTATATATATATGGAGAATTTATTAATTGGGAAGTGGCAAGTCACCTGATGACTCTGGCAGAGATAAATGCAAGTATTTATTTGGTAAATAACATGGTCAGCAAAACCTCATGTTAATCAATTCATAGCACCAAAGCCAAGATCAAAGAAGATTAAACATTGAAGGAAGACCCAAGAATCACAGATTCATAGACCCTCAGAATTTGTTATGCATTATTTGATATTGTGTATTATTTATGTTTCTCATTTCTGATTGGTCCTGAACTGTATAGCATTTTTTATCAAGGGCATGGATGAAGGAATAAATGATGAGCTCATCAAATTTGAAAATAACACTAAGGTGGTGGATATAGCTACTACAGTGGATGTTAGTCAAGGTCCTCAAAGATCTTGAAAGTACAAAACACTGGGCAGAGTTTACAGGTGACATTTTGGCCCATATTCAGGATTCCATCACCATGGACAGAATTATTTGAATAAGAATGTTCCTATATCAAAGGATATTGGCAACTGTTCAAAAAGGTAGAGTTTTAGAGAGATGACTGGTGCACTGAAAGTTTAAGTGTTTTGCCTGGTGATATCTAGTTAATATGTGTTCAGAGACAGGAATAAAACTCAGGTCCTTACTCCAAGAATAATACCATCTCTGCCAAAATGACTCAGAAGAAGATACTTAAGATAAATATATAATTGGCTTTTTAAAATGCCAACTTTTCAAGTACATGATGGAGAAAACATGGCAAAATGATACTTTAAACAAGATAGGGTTAGTGTAATGCAAACAAAAGTATCCACTGACTCCTCTGGAGAAGGAAATGGCAAATTACTCCAGTATCCTTGCTAAGAAAATCCATGGCTTGCTCATGAGATCATGAAGAGTTGGATACGATTGAACAACTAAACAGCAAATCCAGATTTGATAGGAATTTGCAGTGTTATAAACCATCTAAGAGTATTTCCTGATTACCTGTTGAATCTTGGTCACCCTTTTCTCTTCAGAAGATAACTTATCTTTCTTTCTCAGTGATTCATTTCCTATTTCCTGTTTCCATGTTGGTAAGCAAGAGTCTTCCCATAAGAAGTTTTTTTTTAAAATCCCAATGCTCTCAGTATCCTATGAGAAATTCTTGAGATATTATTCATACTAATATTGTAGTTCACAAATCCTTACCATTATATTACCCATTAATAAGTCACTTTTGGTTTACAATTGTAATATATGTTAATCAGTAAAATCAATAATGTTTACTAAGGTAAAGCAAAGATCAAAATATTTATATAAAATTTCACCCCTAAAACTGAATCCCACAGTCCTGGCCATATCCTTAAAGTTGCAGGGTAGTAAGGCCCTCGAGGAGGGAAGACATGTACCAAACCAACTCAAAATTTTAATTGTAAATGTCTATATCTTCTTTCTGTTTTAGGAACTGCTCATAAGAGTCTCATGATGTATACAACTTCCATGTGAACAAATCAGTACTTCCACTTGCTATGTTGTCTTGTTCCATGTTATATTGGCCTTAACACCTCCTTGAGGTGTGATATGTGAGATAGAATGTCTTCTAGTCAGCTTCTTTACTTCTCAGATGTTCCTCTATTGGTCTGGCTTTGCTCTTCAATAGCAAATATCTCTTACTTCCCATTTCAGGCTTAGCTGAAGCCTTCAGCTACAGATGTGCTTTCTTCTTTTGGGATAAGACAACAGTTTATCCTAATACTGATTACAGAAAAAAATTCTCTAACTCTATTCCTCTGGCAAAATTCTTCTTTCCTAGTAAGTATCTCCAGTGGTAATGCAGGAAAGTCTCTTCTGTTTTGTTTGCTTCTCTATTCTATTCTTTATTTTCTCAATAAAAAAGCTGATAGTAGAAAAACTACAAAGTGCATTTTATCTATTTCTTCTCCTCAGCAGCAAGTCATATATAAATAATGAGCAGCTGGCCTGTCACATACAAATCAACAACATCTTCCTTCAGTATACTCGATGTTTGCTTTAGTTAGGACACTAAAGCTGATTTATGCCCCAGACAAGTAAATTGGCAAGGGTCAACCCCCTTCCACAGGAAAGCAAATGTGATTTCAGGATTCATTATGAAGACATAGTGTCCAGCACCAAAGAAATGATAACACCTCTGTACTCTGACCTAGTTAGAACACATCTAGATAACTGCATTCAGTCCTGGGTACCACATTTTATCAAATACATTAACAAACCAGAGCATATCCAAAGGAAAGCAACTAGTTGAGTAAAGGTTGTTGAGTTTTTTACTTATGATGATTGGTTGAATGAATTGAAGTATGATTCGTTTGGAGAAGATAATATTCAGGGAGGAATGTAAACCTTTCCTGATCTCTTTCTAATTAATGCTAGTAGTGTCCTCCTTTTGTTAATTATCTCCATTTTATCCTATATCTCTTTTATTTATACATAATTGAATATTTTTCTCCTCCACTGATCTGTAAACTCCCTAAGAGCAGTAATTGTCTTTTTTTTCATAAAACTCTTATATTCTGTCTTTTAACTGATACTAAAAATTGATTCCAAGGCAGAAGAGTGACAAGGTCTAGGCAACTGAGGTTGAGTGACTTGCCTAAGGTTGCAAGGCTAGGAAGTGTCTGAGGTCATATTTGAACCCAGGACCTCCCATTTCCAGGCTTGGCTCTTTAACCACTGAACCACCTACCTATCCCAGGAATTGTCTTTTATCTTTCTTGGTATCCCCAGTACTTAGCATGGTGACTGGTACATAGTAGGTGCTGACTGAATGGAGAACTGTCTTCAAATATTTGAAAGTCTGTAATGTAGCAGAGTCAGTCAGTCAACAAGCCTTTATTAAATGTTTATTATGACTTGAGCATTATATCAATCAATGGAGTATACAAAGAAAAGCTTTCCTATAAAATAGTCACTGCCCTCAAGGAGCCTATGGTCTAATGGAGGTGACAACATGCAGACAATTATGTGTAAATAAGATAATACAGGACAACTTGGCAATAATCTCAGAGGGAAAGTATAATGACTAAGAAAAACTGAGACTTTTTGGTAGAAAGTGGGACTTTAGATGATACTTGAAGGAAGTTAAGAGGGAGACGTGAAGAAAGAGAGTTGTACGCATGGGGAGCAGATGGAGTTTCTTATAGGAGGGACAGCAAGTAGGCCAGTATTACTGGAGTAAAGTTTGTATAAGGGGAAGTAAGGTGTAAGAAGAAGAGAAAGGAAGAGAGGAATGGAGATAAGGAGTAGTGAGAACATTCTAGGCATGAGAGACAGCATGGGAAAGGCATGGGAATTGGAGAGATGAAGCCTTATGTGAAAAGAATAAGAAGAAGGTCAATGTTGATCTATCAAAGGGCTCTGAAGGGCTTTAAGGGCCAAACATAAGATGTTATATTTGATTTGGGAAGTGAGAGGGAGCCTTAGAGTTTATTAAATATGATAGAATGATGTAGTCAGACCTTTCCTTCATAAATTTGATAGCTGAATGGAGGACAGGTAGAAGGGAAAGACATGAGGCAGAGAGACCAACCAACTGCCTACTGCAATAGCACAAGGTCACTTAGTACATCCCAAGATTATGACAGTGTCTGAGCAGAGTAGGGAACGTATACAAGAAAAATTGTGAAAGTAGAAATAGCTGGAATAATAGATGAAATATGGGAGGTGAGAAAGAGAGGGAGAAAGGGAAGAAGGAAAGAGAGAGAGAGAGAGAGAGAGAGAGAGAGAGAGAGAGAGAGAGAGAGGGAGGGAGGGAGGGAGGAAAGGAGGGAGAGAGAGAATACTCGAGTATGGTACCTTGGTTTTTTGAGTCTAGATGACTCAGAGGATGATGGGAGAGTTAGAAGAGGAGAGAATAAGGAAGAAGGGAGAAAGGATGATGTTAATGACTTCAGTTTTGCATTAAATTTAGGATTTAACTTGCTTTACTTGGACTTTGGGTAAAAACTAGGTCTAGTGGATAGAAGTTGTGAAAAGAAAAATATTGGCCAAATATAAGTAAAAACTTTAAAGCTATCCCAAAGTATATGAATGGCTCAAGATGAAATGCCAACCTCTCCCCATTCCCTTGAGAATTTCAAAAACTAATCAGTAATGTTGTAGGAATGCTTCTGTTCAGCTACATGTTGAATCAGTTGGCTTCTCTGGTCCCTTCCAACTTTGTGGTTCTACAAAAAGCCTGAACAAAGAATATTACTACCACTTTCACATGATTCTCCTATGCTTTTTCTTTGTTCTCTAAGCCTGGAATATCTTCTTTCTTTAAGTTCTCCTTTGCTTCTAAGACATAATAATAATAGCTAACATTTATATAGTTCTTACTATATGCCCAGCATAGTGCTAAGTGCTTTACAGATATTATCTCCTTTGATCCTCAAAACAACTCTGTAAGGTATGTGCTATTATTATCCCCAATAAACTGAGGCAAACAGAAGTTAAGAGACTCCTCTAAGATCACATAACTAACAACTGTCTGAGGCCAGATTTGAACTCAGGTCTTCTTGACTCCAAGCCTAGCACTCTATTCATAGTACCATCTAAGTGCTATGAAAATCTCATATTATGATGAAGAAAAATGATTATCCATCCTTGCTCTGGATGTACGACCCAATCTAACAAAGTCACAAATAGAAATAGAAAACAAATACATAGAACAGAATAACAAATATAAATTTATTATAGAAATAGAAACAAATAACAAATAGAAAATAGAAATGCAGGTTAAATAGAAAATATTTAGAAATATAGGAAATAGAAAAATAGAAGTAGAAAAACAAAGACCCGTTATGTTTGTGGAATTGCTCAATCTAATTCAATTTCATCACATTCAAAAAAGAATCATTAAAAAAAGAAAAAACCATCCTTGACCTCAAGGAACTTAAACTTTATTTAGAGGTAAAATATTTAAACAGATAAGTAAACATAAGACAATTTGAGTAGAAGGCAAGGAATAAAGTAGGAGGTTGGAGGCTTCTAGTAAGAGGTGGTATAAGAAAGGAGTCTTAAAATAAGCTAAAGAAACTAAGAAGCAGAGATGAAGAGGGAGAATATTTCAAGCAAAGGAAACAGTCTGAACAATAGCAAAGAAATATGAGATTTAATGTTGGATTTAGAAGATAGCAAGTAAATCTGTGTGGTTATATTTAGAAGACATGCCAGTGGGTATTGAGAATTAAGTGAAGAAAGCAAACCCAATACAGATCGCGAAGGACTTTGAATTGCAAATAGAAGAATTGACATTTTATCAAGGCAGAAAAAATTTTTAAGTGTTTATTATGTGCCATACACTGTGCTAAATTGGTCAAAAAGTCAGTCAGCCAATAAACAAATTGTCTATTATGTGCAAATATTCTCACTAAAATAGTCCCTTCCCTCAAAGATTTCTCTCTTCCAAATGCTAATAGAGAAACAACAACAACAACAACAACAACAAATAGGCAAGGTATGCACAGAATCTCAGAGGGAAGAAGATATAATCAAGGAAGTCTAAGAAAGGCTACTTCCAGAAGGTAGAATTTTAACTGTATCTTTGAAAAAAGCCAAGGAAACAAAGAGATGGATATGAAGAATGAGTATTCCAGGTGTGAGGGACAGCCAATGGATAGACATGGCAAATGGAAAGATACATCCTCAAGTGCAAGGAACAAAAGAAAGGTGAGTCTTGCTTTATCAAAAAGTATAAGGAAGGGAGTAAATGCAAAAAGAAACCACTAAAGCTTCCTGAATTGCAGAGTGGGGTGCTGTTTTTGTCAGACCTGTACTAAAAGATTATTGCAGCAGATATATGTCTATGAGGGCTGGTGGCTCCTATGCAGGAATGACTAAAGATTTATTAAAGGTAGATTAGAGAGGAGAGATACAAGGAGCAAAGAAGCCAACTGGAGGACTTTTCCATTATTGTATAGTAGAGATGAAAAGGTTCTGAAATAAGTTGTAGCCATCATAGTATAGAGAAGGGGACAGAGGAAAGAGATGAAGAGATAATTAACCAATATTTGGCAACTAATTAAGCAATGCTGCCTTTCTCAATAAAAGAGAGATTTTTTTTAAAGCCGGGAATTGATTTATTTTTGTCTTTGTCTAAAGAGGATCTAACACAACACTTCAAACATAGTAGGTGTTTAATAAATTCTTCTTTATTTAATAAATTGGATGATGGGAAATGAGAAAGAATGAATTGTTGGGCACTATTCTAAAACTGCATACTGGGGTGATTGGAAAAGTGGGGTGTCCTCAAAAGAAATAGGAAAGTTATTTTTTTTCTTCTCATCTATAGGTTCTTTCCATTTGCAAATTTTTATCACACCCAGGCCAGAGGAAGCCTTTGTTTTCAATAGTGAATTCCTAACATCCCGGCTCCTATCTTTAGTGTAGCCTGTCAACATGGTCCTTTCCTTTCTCATATAGTTCAGTGCACCTGGACGCACACTAAACAATTCCCAGCACATAGTAGCTCTTAATAAATGACTGACTGCCTGAAGAAACATAACTTGACGACATTGAGATTTCATTGCAGTCCTGCCTGTGTCTCACAAAAAGGCATGTGCTCCCCACCCCCAGCAGGGCAGGGATCCATTTGGCATCTGGAAAGCAAATAGCTAAGGGAGGTCCAACTTCTACTCTGCAGCCACAATCCAGGCTCTCAGGAGATGCATTTTGATGAACTCAGACACCTCCAAAAATGCCGGCAAACGTAAGAAATAAAAACGGCCTAGCTGTCACAATAAAAGAGCAGCATATGTGGTTTAACCGAATTTGTCTGGAGTCCAATTAAGCAATAAGACACGATAGGGTGTGTCGTATTACAGGGCCATTAATGCAGGCCTCTGGAGCCCTATGAGGCATAAGGCCAAAGGCAAGTGCATTAATGGGCCAATAATGCATGCTTGGTCATGTCCTACTGCTATTAGAATATGAATTTTCCTTATGAAAAGAATATCAAACCAAATTTTAAAATAGTTAGAACCCTTACTGATCATTTTCACTGCCTTTTTTAATGGGGTTGATTTTTTGCAGAAAAGAACAGAATTCAAAGATAGTAAGAGCTCCTAAGTCATTTGCAGTTGTTTGAGTACCTATCACATGCGAGGAACTTTGTCTTAAAACAGAGATTCTTAACCTGGGGGCCATGAACTTAAAAAAAAGATAATTATATTTTAGTATCATTGGATTCCTTATTAATATTAGACATTTTATTTTATGCATGTAAAGACATTATTTTGAAAAGAGGTCCATAGACTTCACCAGAGGGCCAAAGGGGAATAGGGCACAAAAAATATTTTAAAAAACCCACCTTAGTAGATATTTATTTTATCCAACGTAATAGCCAAATGTGTCCAGCCATGTTCTTTTGAAACAGTCACTGCTGCTCTATCTATCACCATGAGAAATACCTGAAGCAAATCTGCCTCCATCTCTTCTTCTCAAAAATAAACCCTTTTTTAATTTTCAAGTTTCTTTTTATTTTAATTGAAGTAGCCAAAATTTCCTGCTTTTTGACCCATGGTTGCCTATGCAGAAATAATCACCAGTTGGGACCTTGGAGATCACTTAATTCTACTCTTATTTTCTAGATGAGGAAGTGAGACCCATAGAGGGGATGTGACTTCAAGGTCTCTGATGTTTTAAATAAAATTTCCTCAGAGAATCTTGGAACAAGGCAAGCTTTCTGTTCACTACACCACAACTACTTTTCAGGTGGAAATTGAAAGAGAAGTACATAAAACTTCTAATGTAGTATCAAAGGAAGTCATAACTTAAGCACCTTCCATAAGGAGATGATGATGATGATGATGATGATTATGCCTTTTTGTAGTTGTTGTTGTTGTTTTAAGGGTCAGTATGACTTCTCAGTGGATCCAGATTACTAAGAAAACCACAACTAGGGTTATAAAAAACAACTAAACAACTTTTTTCCAAAATTTTATTAATGAATAAATCAAATTTACTTAAAATTTAAAATTCAAAATTTTATTCAAAAATATATTTTCATAATTCCATGGTTCATGATTACCCCCCACACCTCTGCTTTCTCCTTTACCCTCCCAAAGCTGACAAGAAGTTCCACTGGGTTATACATGTATCATTTGAACAACTTCTTGGCTTCAAATCTAGTGCTCTATCCACTGAAACTTATCGTGTGTGTGTGTGTGTGTGTGTGTGTGTGTGTGTGTGTGTGTGTGTGTGTGTGTGTGTGAGAAAGGGAGAGAGACAGACAGAGCCAAAGAGCCAGACAGAGCCAGACAGAACCAGAGACAAAGACAGAGAGGCAGAGCAAGAGAGACAGAGAAACAGAAATGCAGCTTAGAAATAACCTGAGAAAGGATCATAGATCTGGTATTAGATTTAACCAAGCAAATGTTCAAATCTGACTTCATTTTGCAAATAATGAAAATAAGACGAAGAGAAGAAACTTACTAACTCACACACATAGAAAGTAGAAAGAGGTAGGATTCAAATCCATATTCCCTGACTCCAAATTCAACTTTTTCTCTATTGCACCATGAAATCTCTCAGTTCCATTGTACCAGGCCATTGGGCACGTGATTCTTGATTTTTTTCTTTTGTCATTGGGACAGGTTAACTCTCAAGGTTGGGAAATACAGCCTATGATATGTAAATATTTCATTTTCCCCACTACTCTCAATCATTCCCCACTGAAACTGAATGAGGTGTCTATTTGTAGCACAGAACTTCCAACAACAAGGAGGGCTTGCCTCTTCAGGGGTTTCAAGAATGCCTATCTTCATTGAAGTGCTTTGAGATCCAGAGATCAAAGACACTTTTAAGCACATCATATAATGATTATCATTAATGAGTATGAGACAGCAAGCCCTAAACTCCCAAATTTTCAAAGCAACAAGAACAGCACAGCTTTAATGGGACTTTGAAGTCAGCTAAGTCTCCAGGTATTTTCATTATAGAAACTCAAAGCTAATTAAGGGAAATGATCTGGACCAATGTTTAATTATGTTGGCCTGTCTCCCTGTGTCATGTGCATTTGTCTGAATGTGGAGAGATGTCAAGTGAATAGTACCAAAAGACTGAACTGGGACCAGTCAGCAGATTTCATTTTGAGTAAAAGAGCTCAGGGCTAGGCTTTCCTTTAAGGTGATTTTACTAGGTAAAGGAGCTTGTTAATAAACAATGTCAATGGTTTTAAAAGTTTACCTCCCTAAAATTACCTCACAATCACTTTCATAGCAAATGTTTCATCTGTTTTTAAGCCACAGGAAGATACTCATCTGTCAACTCTGGAAGATGTCAGTTAAATTCTGATGTATATCTGGGCAGGAACAAATGGCCCTGACACTTTGCCCATGGTCAAGTATCTCACAGAAAACGTGTTTATAAAGAAGAGAAAAACAGGTTAGACTGATTATGGAAACCTGTGAATATAGCATGTATAGAAATAGGTATTTGCTCCTTCCTTTTGCTTCCATTGTCCTCCACCAGATTATTAGTGAAGAAATGAATAAACATTTATGAAACATCTATTATGAGCCAGGCATAGTGGTTGGTACTAGAGATGAAAATGTAAAAAGGAGGTGATTCCTGCACTTCAGGAGCATATATTCTAGTCAGAGGATACAAAACGCATAGAAAAGTATTGGCCAGAGAAGGAATTTTGGTCCGTGGAGTCATGGGGATTGGAAATAGAACATCCAAATTGTCTTTCAATTGTTACGAGTTTTCTATTAGCAACAGTAATATTGATTTGATTATTGTTCCCAGAGTCAGACTTCAAAAGGGTAAGAAAAGAAAGCATACTACAGCTGGCAAGGAAAATGGCACAAGATTAGGTGAGTGGCTAGATGAAAAGTGAAATCTGTAAATAATCTCTGGGGCCAGCCAGGAATAGTGAGTTGGAATGAGCTCTGACTCCTCTGTCCTCATCTCCCAACTGAGAAAACTCAGACCCAGAACAGACTATCAAAACTGAGTAAGTTAAGTCCTCCATGATGAAGATCTCCTGCTGGCAGGATAGAGATCCCAGAGGGCTTTGTGGTGGCTGAATCAGAACTTCAATATTAAATGGTGGTATCTTAGGTCTGCTCCTCACCTCCTTAGGCTCACCCTTCTATCCTCACTTTTGTCCTGAGGTACATCAATTAAAATCGCAATCATCCAACTTCTCTATCTAGGTCCCCCATTGATTTAGTTAGTTGCAGTCTTCTATTTCATTTTTCTCATAGGGCAAACCCATCTGACCAGTGTCTTGTTAAAGGAAAGACCAGTGTCCTCCTGGAACGTGAGGAGGGTACCCCTGGGGAGTAGGGAACTAGTAACTACAAAGTCTTTAATTGCTTGCAACTGGTCCCCCAGGACAGCTGACTTTGTTATACTTTGAAGGAAGAAGACAAAAACATAAAAATAAAAAAGAGTAATTAACAGGCAGAATCAGTCACAAATTCTTTGCTAGTAAGAGAGATTAGCATTACACTGTGTTCTTGTGACCACCAAACTAATATCATAGAATATGTCTGAAGACTTAGACATGGGTTCAAAAAATCTACTTCACAAGAACAGGATGGGACAGCAAAGCTAGACAAAATTGCTATGGAACTGATCTGAAATTTTTAAGGGATTAAAAAGTCATATAGGTCAATAGTGTGACATGGTAGCCAAAAAAAACCCAAAAGATAACATTATTTAACAATGCTTTAAGGGAGATATAAGGGCCAAACAAGGAAGGTGATATTTCTGCTGCTGAGGGCTATAGACAGACTCTACACACAATACTGCTGAGGTTGGAATGCCACATCTTAGAAAAGATGTTGAAGAAGAAAACATCCATATGAAGGCAACCAGCATGAAGAACGAACATCTAATAGATTGTTATATCAGTATGACTTTTATCAGAATCTCTGGGAGCAAATTTTAGTAGAAAAGCCCTATTTAGGTAGATAGAAAGATAAATATCTACTTTTAGCATCATTAACTTTGAACTGCAAGAGTAAGATATAAATGTTATAATGGATTCTACTTATAGTCTGATATGCATTAATAGAAAGTTTCCTCACTAGGAGATCCTTATAATAATGAAATTGAAGGTTTGAAACACACACAAACACACATTTTGTCTTAAGGGAATTAAGAAGGGTTCTAGGCTCCAGCCAATAAAGTTATGTGTAATGAATATGGTGGAAAAACATGAAGCATTAGTTTTGTTTTGTTTTTCCCCAACGGGCACACTGCCATCAGCTAATGAAAAGGGCCTATAGTTGAGGTGTTCATATGTTAACATGAGATGACACTACCTATGTCATATAGGCACTGTGATACTGAGCTGATTTTAAAACTATCTGCCAGGAATAAATCTAAAAGGACTCTTTTGGGGATCATATTCCATTGTATTTATATTTTTAGTTATGCCAGTTTATTGCAAACTCATAATACAATACCATGAAAAAAATGCAGAATAGCATTCCATGGCCTCTGAATGGTTCTCTGAGGAAAAGAGATAGAGGATGGGAAAACATATAATAGATTGTTATATCAGTATGACTTTTATCAGAATCTCTGGGCGCAAATTTTAGTATGGTAAATAGAATCATAATATGAAAGATGCTGTAAAATGAGAAGGAAAAAAATTGGCTGGAGAAAGAGAGAAAGATGGAGTGGGGAAGCACATCATAAGTTTTCATAGAATCAAAAGAGGCATGGTGGGCTACATATTTCCATGAAGAAACATCTGTTTTGGCTTGAGACCCTGGTAGCATATCTTAGGTTTACTTGTTTAATATTGGAAAGAGTTTTCCATTCAAAAGCCTTCAGGCAAATGAAGCTAGTCATGGTTCCCCAAGAGAAAATAAGAATTTATCTGAATCAATGATGCTATTTTAGTGTCAACTAACAGAACTTCTTCATACTAATGTCCCCATATTTCAAAACAGTTGCATTAAATGTCATGAGTCAAAGTATCTATTTGAAATATGGTCTACTCTTTCAATGGACTAGCTACGATGATTAAACGAAGGGTCAGAGATATCAAAAGACTTTCCCAGTTTTAGATGTATAATCAAAGCCTATGATGGGATTTGAACCCAGATTCCAGCTTCACTGACCTGTACTTTGCCATCTCTCAGCACCTCATTTCTCTATAATCTCTTAAAGATCACCAAAGGGAATTCAGCAATCACATTTTACCAGTTCTCACTGCAACCAAGGATAAGTTTCATCTGGTCCTGGTGACTGGAAATGATTGAAGACATCAAGAGAGTCTGACTATCTCCCCACTTTCCTTGGGTAATTGATGCCTGCTGATAACTGATACATGCCTGAAATGGCTGAACAATAATAAACACAGAATGATAACATGTTTTCAGATACAGCCAGTACATTAGGGTGTATGATTGTGTTCAGGGAAGCACCTCTGATGATAGGAAGAGGCTGGGAGGAATTTCAAAGAAGCAGCTTGTTACATAGAGTTGTAACCAGCAGAGGAGCAGATAAAGCAGAGTGAGTCCAGTCCAGTTTCTGCTTGTTATAAAGAAAGGCATTGGGAGGAGTTCCTTACTCTTCTTTCATCCTTCCATTCAGAAGGAAAAGGAAACTTAGGGAGGCAGTGGCAATCAGGATTTGAACTAGCAGCATGGTGATAAGATTAGAAGTGATGAGCTTTTCCTGACAGGGGCATCTTGTTGCTTGAAGTTGAAACCAGATAGAGCAGCAGATGCAAAGTGGAGGAGCAGATGCTTTTTCACCATAGATTATAAGGGGATGAGACTGAATTTAGGAAAATGAATTGGTAATGTCTTACACAGTGAGTGAAATTTGTTATAGAGTTTACTGAAAGTACAGATGTTTTTTAACATGTCTCAGTTCATGACATTGGCTCAATTCTGTTTTGATAATGCAATACATGAGGACAATTTTTGTGAGTCACAAAAGAAAAGATGTACCAGAAAAGATATAGTCTCAATAAAGTGAATTAATTTTTAAAGTAATTCCTATGAGCAGAATTTTTAAAAAAAGGATTCTAGGAGGTTTACAAACATAGAACTACATATGAAATTCATTCCCTCCATCTCTCATAAGAAAGCCACTGCAGTAAAGAAGTTGGAGGCAGAAATGTACAAAATGCTACAAGATGCCATTGATGTGGTTAATTAGATAGAAACAAGGCTTTTGTAGATTTGAGTCTACATAATGGGTTGTAATGAGATGGGGAGTGACCATGAAAATCTTTTGTACTACATACATACATAGAGACTCTCTGTTATCGTTATCTTGGGGCAAAAAGTTTGAAAGAGTTGTCAAGTTTATGGATGTTAGGCATTCATCTTTTACAGAAAGACAAGGTTTAACAATTTTCTGGTCTTTTTGGTGATAACAAGTGGCTGTCAGGAGTATGCTACCTAAAAATATTTTTGAAAAAAACACTTATATGTCATCACAGAAAAAGTAAAGTTTTAACAAAGGAGTTATTGTTTGAAGGAAATGTAGTATGAATAGAATAGTTTAAAATTTTCAAATTTGATATGGTTTTATGAGTGGAAATTACATTAAAGTATTCATTGCCATCTATGTTTCTGTTCCTGCCTAAGGAGCCATGAAGTCTTTCTATCAGATTTGCAACTGAAAACCTCCTATATGTGCTCTCTCCTCCAATAGATGGAATTCTCTAAAGGAGAGACCATCTTGTTGGAAAATGGTCTTGTAATTATGTTATTGAAAAAATATAAACGTAATCTGTAAAACATTTACTATTTACTACTTTTAAAACTTAGAACTCTCTAACCTATTCTAAATGGAGAGCTTTAGTGTTGTTTGAATCCACTCATTCACAATATAAAATGGAAAAATGTTCTGAATAGTTTGCAAGAACAACTGATTGGTGTAAGGAAAGATGAGGATTTACTAGCTGGATGGGATTAAAAAAAAACGAGCATCTAATACACACAGCCAATGTTATACTTCTTCAATTTGAATTTACACATCTTTATGAGATACATTTTTTCTGATTAAGGATAACCTTTGTGAGTTTAGGGACTGTCATTTTTTAGCCTCTATCTCTGGTGACTGACTATCTAGCATGATGTCTATTTCATGAAAGGAATAAATATCTATTGATTGGTTGACTAAATAATTGTGTTATAGCAGTCATAAAAACCAAATACTAAAGTTAGCTGATATTGAAACTAATATTTCAGATCACTTAATCATACTATTAAAACAAGTTTTTTAATTACTTTAAAATAAATCTGATGATTTTTCGAATTTTACATGACCAAAGTTTCTTCCAGTATGCCTTCTCCAAACCTATCCCAAAGAACCTATATTTCCCATAACAAATTGTATTTTTAAAGACAAAACTGATTAGATAAAAAAGTCTGAAAATATATGAATTAAGCAATAGCTTTGGATTTCACACCATTGCAAAGGAGTAGGGTGTTATGTCTTCATATATGTCTTCTCTCTAATCAGGGTTGTTTTTTATAATTTGACAACATTCCTTTTTGAATTTTATGTATAAGATTGCTCTTACTATTTACATTGTTGTAATTATTGAATATATTGTTTTCCTGTTTATTTCACTCTGTATAATATAGTTCATACATATATTTCTATTATTTCTATTTCTATCATTTCTTACAGCATGCTAATATTCTATTGCATTCATTTAGCCCTATTGCCTAATCTAACTATTCCCTAATCACTGGGAATCTATTTTGTTTCCAATGCTTTGCTTTCACAAAAATGTTGCTATAAATATCTTGATATATATGGGAACTTTCATGTTACCAATGACCTCCTTGGTGTATAAACCTAGTAATGATATCTCTGGGTCAAAGGGTGTGAATATATTAATCATTTTATTTAGTATTTTTTCATTGTAATTTACTTACATGATTTTAAGCTGTTTTCTAAAATGAGAGTACTGATTCATAGTTCCACCAACAACAATGCACTACTATGTCTATCTACTGATTGCCATCTTTTGTCTTCTTTGCTAATTTGTTAGGTATAAGGTGAAATTTCAGGTTTCATATCAAGTTTTGATTTGCATTTTTCTTATTAGAACATTATTATTATCATTATAAAATTCTTTCATATGGTTGTTAATAGTTTACAATGCTTTTGAGAATATACTTTAAAATGCCCTTTAACCACTTTTCTATTGAAGAATGGCTTTAAAACACATTTTCAAAGGTGATGAAACATTTAATAATACTGTTTTCACATACTGTCATAATTTTTTAAATTGTTGATTTTAATTTATACTTTTAAATTATATTTGTATATTTTATAATATATATGATTCATTGGCAGAACAATGCATTTATATAATCTAATTTAATCAGATTTCTGTAGAGCACAGCCCCAGTTCTAAGTACAAAAACCTTTCTTGTAGATGAATCCCCTGACTTCTTAGGGCTTCCATGATGAGCTGCAGCATCCCATCTGCAATACTGGCTCCAAAGTCATCACCAGGGTTTGAATTCACAAATCCTGAGGATTACTTCAGTCAGGATAAAAAAGAGAGTGGGGAGATGAGCATATTTCTTCTATCACTGTTTCAGTTCATGGCATACATGTTGAATTGTTTGATCTTCATCTTTTGGATTCAGCAGATAAAAGTGACAAGAATGAGGGGCTGGGGGGTGGGGTGGGGTGGGGAAGTGACCAATTTTGTTTTGTCAGTTCCAAAGACCTAGGCAACCAATCAAAGTATACTACCACCACCTACATGGTAGAAAATTTAAGAGGATTCAATGTTAGGCATGTTCCAAAGGCCCCTCAAAGATGCCTCTAAGTTAGGTAAATTGGACATGCTCAAATATACTGGGATTTTATACATACACATACTATATACATACACAAATACATATGTATGTGTGCTTATAAATATATCCATACATTTGATCTGTGTGCATATGTTTGTATGTATGTGTATGTATGTATGTATATATATATATATATATATATATAATCTACAGAGTATTAGACCTATAGTCAGGAAGACTTAAGTTAAAAAAAACCTGGTCTCAGACACTTCTTTGCTGTGTTATCCTATATAAGTTCTTTACCACTGTCTGCCTCAATTTCCTCATGTGTAAAACTGGAATAATAAAAACTGCCATTCACAGTTCTACAGATAAAATGAGATATCATTTGTAAAACACTTTCTAAAACTTAAAGCACTATATTAATGTTTTCTGTTATTATCTATTAGATATAATTAGATATATTAACTATTGTGTAAAAATATACACATAAACATATATGTTATTGAGGAATAACTGATATAATTTCTAACATACACACATATATAATTTATATCACGCTGTCCTCAAGAATTTCACTCTCGTTGAATACATGGCCATTTGGGATTTCAAAATCTGATTGTCACAGAGTCAATGACAAGAAAAGTTTGTAAACCTGAGCTAATGTTGCCCTAAGGGAGATTTTTTTCCTCCTTCAGAAATATTAAAAATAAATTATAAATGGAATTATATTTACAATTTTCCTGTGTGCAACACTTTAAGAGAGATTGATAAAGTGGAAAAACCTTTTGAATTGGATTATCAGGATGGCAAAGGGCCTCAAGTTCATGACAGAGAATTGGTTGAAGAAATTAGTCATATTTAGGTTGGAGATAAGTGAACTGGAGGGAGGCAGTGTCCACTTATAGATTTCTTCAAGTATCTAAAATACTATTCTGGAGGGAAAAGGTGGATAGAGGAAAGATTTAGATTTATCCTGCTTGTCCACAAAAGCTGCAAAACTAGGCTGTTAGTGGAAATTTCCAAGACTACAAACTGAAGCTTGCTATAGTGAAAATATTCCCTCCCAAATAGTTATTCACAGATGGCTTGGACTGGAGTAGAAAACTGTATATTTTCCCTCATGGTAGGTTTCTTCAACTAAGGTTGGATGACCATTTTTTTTAATGTTGTAGTGGGAATTCTTTAGTCAGGTTTAGGTGGAACCACAGAGTTCCTGAACTCCCTTCCAGCCCTCTGATTCTGTAAGTGAGATGGAAGTAATACAAAGGATAGATTTCTTGGTTCTCATTTATTTAGGGGTAACTTAGATCTTACTTAAAGTCTAGAGGATGGAATAAGTGACTTTTCCAGATCATTCCCAAGTCTATAATTTTACAATTTTATGAGCGAGTTCACAGAATTTCTGATCATTCCATCTTTGCTGGAAACAATGTAAAGACTGCCTTTCCTTTTCTGTTGGCATTTGTACGTCCAGCTGGGTTGAAAAGCACACCAACGCAATGGCAGCTGTGTAAATTACAACTGCCAGAAAGGTAAGGAAAGCTCTCACATTCCTTTTGAATCTCAAGGAAAGGTGCTGTACAATTTTGGTTTCATGCCTGGGAGGTGTGAGGACTCCTATTTCATTGGGATCACTTTGCCCACATTTAGCAATAATCAGGAAAGGGAGAACACTCTGCCAAGTGGAAAACCCACTCAGACCTTGTGGGATTTGAGTTTAGCTCTCATAAAACAACATTTTGATGAGTTGTGTGTAAATGAATCAGAAACATATGGATTCAATTTCCTTTGAAGTGCATGTGGGTTGATTTTTTTTAATGTGTGTGGTGCTTGGGTATGTGTCAAAGCTGAAATGTTAAAAAATTTTTAGTCTACGATGCTTTGCAGAACATAAAGCGCCTCTTGGTTTTCCCCACCAGAGCAATTGTTGCATATTGAAAAGCCAATTCAGGGATCCTAAAGTCAAAAGTATACAATGGATCTGGCCCAGTAGAGCTGGAGCCATTGTATGCTGACAGTGTTGGGATATTATGGATGCCCTTAGAAAAAGGACTTTAAGCAGATACTACATTGAAAGGGGAAAGACTATACCATGTTGATGATAACAAATAAACCATCCATTCTGCTCCATGGACTTTCAAATAAAGCATATGCACTCTATTTTGAAACTAATTTAATTGCACATAGAGGACATTCTGCAGGTCCTGGCTTAGTTATAGACTCTGTCTTCTCTCTTTTACATTCTAAGGGCCCTTAGAGGACAGAGATCACTGGCAAAAAAAAATTATATATAATGAAAGTGATACTTGGGGTAATTGAGGCTTTGCCAGTGGATATTGAGCCAATAAACTCTTTTTTGGTAAATTGCCTTCCCTTCACCACTGTATATTTCCCTAACTGCTGAAAAGAGTCAATGTACTTCCCAAAGTGAACATTTTCTCTCCTTACTTACCAGTAGGATCAGATCTATTCAGAGTCTCACAGTACACATTGCTCAAAAAAGATTATACTCTGATTAAAACCAGGACTCTCTGACAGGTTGATTGAGATTGACTAGTTAATTTTGACGTTGTACCTGCTTGATTTCCAAGCAGCCTGCAAGCAGAAGAGATATCATCTCCCTACGACACCTCCCCAGGACTCCCAATGAGAAGGAGAACATGGTCAGTTATCTCTGACTTTCCCTTCCTAGTACAGCTTCCAGGTTTCCCAAAAGGAGGGGAATTCAGCCAACTTTGAGCAATTCTCCCAAACAATTCAGGCTGATCTCTTCCTCCTTATTCCATTCTGGCCCCAGTTCATTTTCTAGCTCATCCAAGATAGATGTATATATTGATACGACAGTTCAAAGGACCATCCATCCAACTGAATATCAGAGAACAGACAATTAGCATTCTTCATCCAGATGTTTATTTTTGCTTTCATGGATAAATAGGTTGAACTCTTTCAAATGATTTCGTATCTTATTAAGTAAACTCTGTAATATGCCAGGGCTTGCTGCCATCAACACTATGTCATCTATAAACAGGAGCATCTGTAGGACTTCGTCCTCTTTGAAAATGATCAGAGCATTTTGGAATACTACAAAATCAAAATTAATCAACAGGTCTCTCTACTGTGTGAAATTAGTACTGGCCAGCTTCACTATCAGGGGCAAACAGCTTTGACAAGCTTATATTTTCCTATTTCATGCCTTGCTTGATAATTAGAATCAGAGGATCAGGGAGGAAGGAGAGGAAAGGGAACAAGCATTTATTAAATACCTACTATGTGCCAGGAACTGTGCTATGAGCTTTACAGATATTATCTTATTTGATCCTCACAACACTCCTGTGAGATAAGTGATATTATGATCCCCATTTTTATAGTTGAGGAAACTGAGGTTAAAAAAAAGATTAAATGTCTTGCTGAGGGTAACAAAGTCAGCAAGTATATATACTAATATTTGAACTTGGACCTTCCTGATTCCAAGTTTAGAGCTCAATCTACTCTCCTGCCTTGGTATCACCATTATTGCATCCTTCAAGAAATCTTGTATGTCTGAAATATATATGTGAGAGATACGTAACTGAAGAGGAATCCTCACAAAACGATACTATATCTTTCTATTAAATCATTATCATCATTACTAGCATATATGTGTGTATTATATATACATATAATACACACACAGAGAGACACACATTCTAAGTTTTATGAAGAGTTTTACCTTTATTACCACTCTTGAAACTCACAACAAACCCAGAAGTGAGATGCCATGATTATCTTTTCTAGATGAGAAAACTGAAGTTCAGAGAGATAAAATGACTTGGTTTGGGTCATTGTGGTAGTCAGTGATAGAGACAGGATTTTAACTCATATCTTCCTGACTCCAGGTCCAATATTCTGTTCATTATAGCAACTAGCTGCCTTGTTTTTTTTAATATGCAGCAAACAACAAGAATGGGAAGTTGCATCATTCAGGAAGTTGACAAGGATGATCTGGTCTTCTACAGAATTTAATTTCTTCTATTTCCTCATGTAATACAAAGGAGACTGTGACACTAAACTTGAAATGTGATGGTTCCACTGTTGTTGATTGAGACAAGGTTTCTTATAGCAATCTTTTCCCCCAGTTTCATCTGTTTCTTGTGCTTGAATGCAACCTTTAAATACTCTTGGGATGACTTGCCTTAAATGGGGGCTCTCACTAAGCTTTCTGTAAATTTGTTTTTCCTTCCCATTGCTATTCACTGTTTTATGAGGTGATGTTAGTCATCATTTTTCCAACCCCCATCCCCAGCTAGTACTATTATTTGTTATAACTTTCTATTTGGCAAGAAGATCAGGCATTAGCTGGTTGAGGAAAATACATTTTTTATGTTATCCAATTTTTTTTCTATGTTCAGAACTTAATGACTCTCTTCTTGTAGAAAGTATTCATGCAATATAGAAATAAAATATATTTGTGGCCTAGAGCCTTTGGACTTCTATGTTTCTAAAATCTGAATAATCTTTTCCCAAACATTTTGAAATGCCCTTCACTATTCTGTCTCTGTATGAAAACCATGTTTAAAGTATCTCAACTTAACTTGGAAAGTCTTGTTTTTTTCTACTTTTCAGAATGTTTCTACCTTCACATCTTCAGATTCTGAAAGAGTTGGCAAATATAATCATTGACTCATTCTCAGTGGCAGTAAAAAGATCATGGAACACAAGAGATGGACACTGGAATAGAAAAGGTCAAATTCCCAGCTTTCAAAAAAAGGAAGAAATTGGAATCTGGAAACTATGGGTCAATAAGCTTGACTTCTATTATTGAAAAAATTAAGAACATTTTATTAAAGGGATGAGTGAACAGATGGAAAAGTAAGTGATCACAAAGAGCCAAAGTCGGTTCATCAAGAACAAGTCATGCCAGACTAATATTTAAAAAAAAACAAACCCTTACCTTTTGTCTTAAACTCAATACTGTGTATTGGTCTCAAGGTAGAAGAGCAGTAAGGGCCAGACAATGAGGGTGTGCTAGAGGAGAGGGATTAAGTAACTTGTCCAGGTCACAAAGCTAGGAAGTGTCTGAGGCCATATTTGCACTCAGGACTTCTTGTCATTAGGTCTGGCTAACAATTCACTGAGCCACCTAGCTGCCCTCATAACATTGTGTTCTAATACAGAGTATCTTAATGCATAAGTTAAAGGAATACTGTAGATTGTTTACTTACTATTGTACTGAATAAGATGTATGTATGTAGGCTAGATGATAGATTCAGAACTGACTGCATGGATAGATCCAAAGTATAGTCACCAATTGCTTGATATCAGATTGGAAGGAAATCTCTAGGGGCATGCCTCCAACATTTTCTACTGTTTAACCTATTTATTCATAACTTTTACAAGGTTATATATAAGATGTACCTTTCAAATTAACATATATTAGAAAACTACCACCACGAATGACAGAGTAAAGATTGAAAGGTATCTTGTCAATTCTGGAACATCTCGGAAGAATCTAATCAGATAAAATATACTGAGATTCATCAAATCAATGTCTCAAGAACAAAAAATAAAAGGAATGATTAGACAATAGTTTTAAAATTAGTCTGAGAGTTTTAGTTGACTATATTCAATAGAGCAGTCAGATCACATATAACATTAAGTTTTCCATCTTATATAGGCACAATTCATGATGTCCCAAAACAAGTAGCTACAATTACAAAACAATAATATTAGGCATATGGAATGGTAGTCAAAAAAAGCTAGTGCAATCTTATGCTATATCAAAAGAGATACTGAGCACAGAGGAGTGATACTTCTGTTATACCCTATTGTGGTCAGACCACTTGTGGGGATTGGTGTTCTGGACATCATATTTTTAAGAAGGTGCTTGTAAAACTAGAGAGTGTCTAGAGTGGGGCACCCAGAAGGGTGAAAAGTCCTGAAACCCTGCCATATAAGGATCTATTGAACAAACTGAGAATGAGTGATCCCAATGGAGAGAGGGACATGGAAGCACTCTTCAAGTATTTTAAATGTTGTAATATGTTGAATCTGCTCTACTTAACCTGAGAGGATAAAAAAAAAGGAGCAGTAAGTGGAAGGTGCAAAGTGACCAATTTAGATTTAATGTAAAGAGAAATCCCTTAACTATTTCAGCTCTCTGTAAGTAGAGTGGGATTGCCTTAGAAGGTAAGGGCTTCCCCACTTAGTGGAGATACTCAAGCCAAGATTCGATAGATATTCTTGCCCAGGTACAAGATGGATGAAATGTTGTATGAGGTCTCTTATAATTCAAATTCCACAAAATCCTTTACTTTCCTCTCCAAGGAGAACCTGTGAAACATCTTTTCATTTAGTTGTGATTTCCCTTTGTCTTTTGGTTTCGTATATAGCAAAAATGTCAATATTGATTTGATTTATTTCCTCTAGTACTATGCCACCTCATTGGTCTTTGGGCATGCTTCTCACTTGGGAGATAACAACCTGTCAGCCTTGACAGGCTATATAGAATTCAATCCACTGTTGGTTCACCAGACATGATAAGCAATAGTAATGAATAAGCTACATAGGGCACACAAATGACAATCTGACGACTCATGCATTGTTATCATCCCTTACAAAGTGCATTCTGGGAAGGCAGACTTTTGAGGAGCTAAAAATAACAACATCTATGATTCAAAAATAACAACATATATGTTTCAAAATAATTTTACTGTCTATTTGAATTTCTTTGAAGTAATTATATTTCAATAGTACTATATTTTTAAGTTTAAATATTATATTTTGATAATCTATTTTGAAAATATTTCTGACTTTGCCCTTCCACAATACTGGGTTCTAGGTGAAACCAACTTTCTATATTTTCAGAAGAATCACTGCTCAACAGCTTTGCACTTAATTATTGCAAAATCACAGTACTCTTAACTATACAAATTAGTTTCCTTTTTATTTGACCACAATTCTGCTTTCTGACACTAGAATCACTTTAATTTCTGTCTTGCTATCGTAAAAGTTACTCCAGAGATGATAAAAACTTTTATGTACTTCTTATATTTACAATTTTAAAATGAACAGAACATCATGCCAAATAGCAATATATGTGGATTTTTTGTATTTTTACTAATAACTATACAAAATATATATTCTTATTACTTTTTAATTGTTTATATTTGCTTAACATATATCAAGGATGAAAATTACAATCCAGGCAATTATAATATAGACATATGACAAAATAGGCATACTTGAGAGATATTGCAGGTTTGGTTCCAGACAACTGCAACAAAGTAAATATTGAAATAAAACAAATCACACAAACTTTTTGGTTTCCCAGTGCATAAAAAATTTCTATTTATACTATGCTTTAGCCTATTAAGTGTGAAACTGTATTATAAAAATGTATATACCTTAATCAAAAAATATTTTATTGCTAAGAAATGCTAATCACCATCAGTAAGTCATAATCTTTTTGCTTGTGAAGAGTCTTGCCTCAATGTTGATATATGTTGACTGATCATGTTGGTGGTTGCTGGGGGCTGGGTGACTGCAGCAATTTCCTAAAATAAGACAACAATGAAGTTTGCATAATAGATTGACTCTACTTTTCACTTAGACACTTAGAGTATATTGTAGAATTATTATTGGCTTGATTTCAATATTGATGTACTTCAGCAAATAGGGAGGCCAAAGGAGAGGGAGAAAAAAAGGAAATGATTCAGTAGAGCAGTCAGAACACATATAACATTTATTAAGTTTTCCATCTTATATAGGCACAACTCATATTGTCTCCAAAATATTGCAGTATTGACATCAAAGATCACTGATTAGCAATCACCATAATAGATAAAATGATAATGAAAAGGTTTGAAATACTGCGAGAATTACTACAATGTGATGCAGAAATACAATGTGAGCACATGCTGATGGGAAAAGAGTGGCAATAGACTCCATGATGCAGGATTGCCACAAACCTTCAATTTGTTTTTTTTTAAAGTGCCAACTGCAATAAAGCAATAAAACAAAACAAAATAAAATGAGGTATGCCTGTAATTGGGAAGTTGAAGGAAACCTTAGAGATGAACATAAAAAGAATAGTGTACTCCTAGAAAATACAATTTCCAAATCAAATTGAATGTTTGTAGAACTAATGTTTTATAATGTATTTTATGTTTTCCAGATTACATGTCAATACAATTTCTTAATATATTCATTTTATGATATTTTGAAGTCCATTTTCTCTTTCTCCTCCCCACCCCTCCCTCTTCCCTAAGAAGGCAGGTAATATGATACAGGTTGTACATATATTATCATGTTAATACATATTTTCATGTTTGTTATGTTATGAAAGGAGACACATATTGCTTACATTTGAGAAAAATTCATGGAGGAAATAAAGTAAAGAATGGTATGTTTCAATTAACATTCAGACTCTGTTCTATCTATGGTGGTGGATATCTTTTTTTGTCATGAGTCTCATGGAGTTGTCCTGGACCCTGGTCATGTTGAGATTGCAGAAATAATACTAAAATAATATCTTAATCCCATAGATATTAGCACTCAATTCAACCTCTTCTCATTTTGGGCAATTCTTGCACATGTGTTTCTCAAAATCCTCCATGGAAGATCAACTCAACAGTGATAGCCTTCACCTAAGTCTCTTACGTTCCTTTGGCATTGGTATAACAATAAGGTTGCTCTTTGTTAAACGATCATTCTATCTTTGCTGATCTTAAATCTCATAGATAATATTATTTGATCCCTTTTTGTGCAGGTAGAGAGCTGAGATATCTTAGTAAACTGGTATAACATGCAAACACACTCACAAAATGTTATAGAAACGGGGTAAAAGACTGAAAACTGAGAAGAAATGTGGAGAGATAATGAATTTATTGAAAGCTGCCTCAACACCTAAACCAAATCATCCCAAGAAGTTTGTAGATAGATGAAACTGGGGGAGGGGGACAGGATGGGGAGAACTTAATATATAGACTTAAACAATAAAACAGTTTGCTAACATTTCCTGAACTCTTGACAGTGTTACTTAACAGTCCCTGATATGAGGAGGTAAAAATGGCACTTAAAAATGAATCCAATAAAATTAACTAGACCAAGCTAAAATATTCACAGGTAAAATCTGTTCTGGAGGTGAAACATTAGAAAAATTTCTGCAAGCCTGGCTAATAAATTATTCCATCAAAAACATTTTATACCAAATTAAACATGTGTCCATTTTACTGTGGGCTCTGGTACGATGAAAGACCTCTTTCTCCATGGTTTGCTTTAGGTAAAGTTCTGAATTTCTGTCTGAAAATCCCTCCTAACCATCATTTAAAATTTTTGTCTTTGACATACGTTAGGCAAATAGAAAAAAAAATTAAAAAGTAATGAGGAGGGTTCCCAACAGCTTTGAGAGAATTCCACATATGTGCTAATTAGTGATTCCATCTGAAAATATTCCCAGAAAGCTGGATGGGTAGAGCAGGCTGGGATAAATAATGCAAACGCCCTATGGCACTGTCACAAATACCCCAATCAGTGCTGTGTGTGATTTCAGTGAGACTCTCCAAGTTCTGCACCTGAGAATAAAACATTAATGAAGTAAAGCTGTAAAAAACAAACCTCTGGGTTCAATCCACCTTCACCTCCTCTCCAACTCCCACCCTGCCTCTTTTGGTTCAGGCTGAGCAGTCCTTTACAGGGGTTAGATTCCAGGTGACATCCCTCCTCCCCCTCCTCACCACCCACCCTCCACTGCACTCTTTCCTGCATTTTTTATAAAGTGAAATGGATCTTATATCTAGGTTGCTGGTGCTAGTGAATTTTGCAATTTTCATTCAAAAGTTTGTCCAGTTCCATAATCACAAGTCATTGATTAGTTACAGAAAGAGGCAATAGCCCAAGTCTCAAAAACCAATAAAGTACTCTCAGATTACAGAGACTGCAACCTTTGGACATTCCTTTTGTGAAATGACAAGCCTGCTGGCTTAGTTTTCTGATACAATGTCCAACTGTGAGTATTTTTTTTCCTTTTTTTTAGTACAATTGAGTTTCATCAGACAGACCATAAATACTGTGGGTTGACTTGCATTCAGCAAAGTCAATGGAAAAACTAACACCAGCTCCCTTCATAAATGAGGGGTAAATAGCACTATTAGGGTAATTTCTAGTTTTAATGCTTTCAGCTAACACTTGAAGACTATGATTTGAAAGTTGTAGTGTACATATTAAGAGAAACACCTAGATGCTTTGCTGAGAAGTGCCATAGAAATGACAGAATAAATTGTCCAATTTTCCTTCCTAAAAACACAAGCATGAATATGAGCACATTTGTGATATGTGTGACTATATTTTGTTGGAGATATTTCTGCTTCTACCTCTCTTTAAGGCTATAAAAGTGGGCAGCAAAAAAGAATAGGAAATAAGTGGTCTATAATCAGGAGGGCAGCATTGCATAGCCAATAGAGCACTGAACTTGGCATCAGGAAGATTTAGATTCAAATCCTGCATCTCCTGCTTCCTGGCTATATGACCATGAGAAAATCACCTAACATCTCAGGCCTTAATTTTACCATCTAGAAAATGTGTCTAATAATACCTGCAGTCCACAGTCCACAGAATGTTTATGGAGCAAAAATGAGACAATATAGGCAAAAGACCATATACATGTTAGTAATTATTATTAAGTCCAAATGCTTGATTCAATGTAAAGAGAACTCCCTAAGAATTTAAAGTTATTGGAAATGGAACTTTATAAATTCCCTGTCATTTAAATGGGTTCAAAAAGAATTCAGAATCAAAAGTTACATTGACAGTCATCTAGTTACATTGGAAGTATTGTGGGAAGTTCTATGTATTACATTTTAGAAAGAATGTGGATAAACAGGAGAGCATCTAGAGGGTAGCTACCAGTGTGTTGTTTAGAGTTTATCCAATGGGAGGAATGGTTAATGGGACTGGAGATATTTACCAGAAGAAATAAAAACTAAACTAGATCATTATCAAGTTTCCACACTCAAGGAATTTACATTTCAACGGAGAAAACTTGTAAATTAAGAAAAATATATGACATCTAGAAAAGAAATCTAAGTAGATCCTTTTTGTGCTCATGAGAGATTGCTTAAATCTCATCACTGCCAATCTTTCCAGTATATAAGATTCATAATCTTATCTTTATCCTGAACTACCCATTTCCCCTCATCCCACATAATTCAATAAATTTCCAAATCTTGCCATTTCTACCTCCATGATATCTCTCACATCTGACACAGCTACCACCTTACTTCATCCCTTAGCATTGTTCACCTAAATTATGGCAAGTTTCTCCAACTGGTCTCCCTGCCCTAAGTATGTCCCCACTTCAGTCTATCCCACAGACAGCTGCCAAAGTGATTTCCCCTAAACTGAGATCTGACCACATAATTCCACTACTCAATAAAAACTAGTGGCTTCCTGTTGATTCTAGGATAAAATATAAACTCCTTTGTTCAGCTTAGAAATCCCAATACAGTCTATTCCCAATCTATCTTTCTATCATTATCATCATTATCATTATTATCATTATTTTATATATATATATATTATTGGACATTACTTTCCTTCCTGCACATTGTGTTAGAGCAAACTGCCCTATCTTCTTCACTCATTACCTTCATCTCCCTTCTACATGCCTTGTAACTGGCCACCCTATATGCCAAGCATATATTCTCTCTTTACTTCTGACTCATAGAGTCCCTCACTTCCTTTGAAAGTGAGCTCAGGCACATTTTTCTGCATGATCTTTCCTAATGCCTCCTGGGAAGCTATGTGGTGCAATGGATTAACAGAGCATGGAGTCAAGAAGCCTTGAATTCAGAGGTGGAGTGAAGATGGCCACTTAGATGCAGCAAAAGTCCAGATCTCTCTGAAAACTCTTCTATAACAATCAAAAACAAAGTGCTTTGAGGGGACAGAAAAACAAATCTAACAACAGGACAGAGCTGAGGGATCCTCCTGCTGGATTCAATTTTTAAAAGTACGCCAAAAACAAAAAACCTGAATTCTTGAATTCTTGGCTTTAAGGAACAGGAATAAGGAAGGTCCCAGGACCCCTCCCCGACCTACTGTACTGAGTTTCCTGTATTTGCTGGAATCTCAGGGCTTGCTGACATAGCTCTGCCAGGCACAAGATGCTGACCACAGTTGGCAGTGAGGCAGCTGGAGGAGATCTCTGGAGAGGGCAGCCTACTTGTGGCCAAAACTCTCCATCTTGGCCTTCTCCCACCTTCTCCAGGTTTTGGTCTCAGGGCACATCCAGCTCCACAGATAAGCTCTAACCTGGCTTAATCTTCTCAAGAGGGCAGATAAGAAGACTTCAGAGGGCCATGAAGCTTAATCTCCAACATCTCTCCCCCATAGACTGCACTGAGAGAAAACTGAGCTCAGGCACCTGTGCAAGGTCTTTACTGATGGCTCCTGGGAAGCTATGTGGTACAGTGGAAAGATAACCTTCAAAGAAAAACAGTTCAAAATGAAATAGATGAGCAAAAAGTCAGGGACAAAATTCAGTCTTTAAAAATTAGAATCCAAAAACTAGAAGCAAATGACCTCTCAAGGCAGCAAGAGTCAAAAAAAAAATCAAAAGAATGAAACACCTCATTGACAAAGCAACAGACCTGGAAAATAGATCCAGGAGAGACAATTTAAGAATTATTGGACTACCAGAAGATAATGACAAAAGAAAAAGCCTGGACATCATTCTACAAGAAAACCACCCTGACATTCTCAAACAAGAGGGAAAAGTGGAGATTGAAAGAATCCACAGATCACCTCCTACATTTAGTTCCCTATTGACAACACCCAGGAATGTTATAGCCAAATTCAAGAACTACAAGACCAAGGAAAAATTATTACAAGCTGCTAAGAAGAAGTCATTCAGATACCATGGTACCATAGTTAGGATAACACAGGATCTGGCTGCATCCATATTTAAGCACCAGAAGTCATAGAATATGATATTCCAGAAAGCAAGGGAACTGGGTCTACAACCAAGAATCAACTACCCATCAAAACTGACTATATTCTTGCATGGGAAAGTATGGTTGTTTAATAAAATAGAAGACTTCCAAGCATTCCTAAAGAAAAGACCTGACTTAAACAGAAACTTTTGATGCCCAAACACAGAACTCAAGAGGATCACCAAAAAGTAATTAAGAAAGGGGAAAAATACTTTTTCTAAGGGACCCAATAAGTTCAAATGATTTGTATTCCTATAAGAAAAGATAATATTGGTAACTCTTAAAAGCTGTTATTATCATCAGGGTAGCTATAAGAAGTATACTTAGAGGGAACAGTGAGAAATTGTATAGGATAATATATATATATATACACACATATAAACTAGGGTAGAAAAAGAGAATACTATGAGAAATGGGGAAAGAGGCAAAATGGAATAAGTTTATATTTCATAAAGAAGCAAATGGGGGAGGGGAGAGAAGATCAATATAATGGAAGGATGAAAGAGGTTGGAGACAGGTAATACTTAATTCTCACATGCACTGAAATTGACTCAAAGAAGGAAAAACAATCAGATCCATTGGGGCAGAGAACTGTATCATGCCTTATGGAGAAGTAGAAGGATAATAAATGGACAGGTAGGGAGAGAAGGAATACAAGTGAGGGAGAAGTTGGGGGGGGTAGTTTAAAAGACACTATAGAAAGGGGGAATAAATAAGAGGGGATGTGTTGGTAAGGGGAGAAACATTAGGGAGGGGAAAGGGGGGAAACTGGCAAAAAGTTGGAGGGGAGGGTAATAGAGAAAAGAGAAATGGTAGAACCTAAGGAGAAAGTCAAAATGGAGGGAAACACAGACAGTAATCATAAATCTGAATGTGAATGGGATGAACTCACCAATAAAAAGGAAGCAGATAGCAGAATGGATTAAAAAAAAGAATCCTACCATATGTTGTCCATAAGAAACACATTTGAAGCAGGTAGATATACACAGGGTAAAAGTAAGAGGTTGCAGCAAAATTTATTGGGCTACAACTGAGAAAAAGAAGACAGGAGTAGCAATTATGATCTCAGACAAAGCTAAAGCAAAAATAGATCTCGTTAATTGAGGCAAAGAAAAATTACATCTTGATGAAAGGCAGTATAAATAACAAAGAAATATAAATACTCAACATATATGCAACCAAATGATACAGCAGTCAGATTTCTAAAGAAGAAACTAAAGGAGCTTAAGGATGAAATAGATAGTAAAACCGTACTAGTGGGGGACCTTAAGCTTCCTTTATCAGACAGAACTAGATAAAACTAAACAAAAAAACAAATACAAAAGAAGTAAGGGAAGTCAATGAAATACTAAAAAAATTAGAGCTAATAGATATTTGAAGAAAAATAAATAAGGATAAAAAGGAATATACCTTCTTTTCAGTAGCACATAGCACATATACAAAGATTGACATGAAGTAGGTCATTAAAACACTGCAAGCAAATATAGGAAAGCAGAAATAATAAATGTGATTTTTCAGACCATAATGCAATAAAATAATAATTAATAAGGGCTTGTGGAGAAGCAGATTCAAAATTATTTGGAAACTAAATAATCTAATTCTTCAAAACTAGTGGGCTAAAGAACAAATCAAAGAAACTATTAATGATTTCATTGAAGAGAATGACAATGAGGAAACAACTTATCAAAATCAATAGGATGCAGTCAAAGTAGTACTCAGGTGAAAATTTATATTCCTTAGTTCGTATATCAACAAATTAGAGAGGGAAGTGGTCATTGAATTGGGCATGCAACTTAAAAAACTAGAAAGAGAATACATTTTAAATCTTCAAATAAACAATAAATTGGAAATCATAAAAATCAAAGGAGAAATTAATAAAATTGAAAGCAAAAGAACTATTGAACTAATAAATAAGACTAAGAGCTGGTACTTGGAAAAAACAAATAAAATAAAGTTCTGGTTAATCTAATAGAAAAAGGAAAGAAGAAAACCAAATTAGCAGTATCAGAGATGAAAATGGCAACTTCACCTTTAATGAAGAGGAAATTAAGATAATTATTAAGAAGTATTTTGCCCAATTATGTGGCAATAAATATGACAATCTAGGTGAAATGGATGAATATTTACAAAAAGATAAATTGCCTAGATTAACAGAAGAGAAAACAGAATACTTAAACGATCCTGTCTCAAATTAAACAAGTTTCAAGGGACTCACTAAGAAAAAAGTCCCCAGAGCCAGATGGATTTAGAAGTGAATTCTATCAAACAATTAAAAACCAACTAGTCCCAATGCTATACAAACTATTTGACAAAATAAGCAAACAAGGAGTTCTACCAAATTCCTTTTATGACACAAATATGGTATTGATTCCAAAGCCAGGCACACTAAAAACAAAGAAAGAAAAGTACAGACCAATCTCCTTAATGAACATAGATGCACAACTGTTAAATAGAATACTAGCAAAAAGACTCTAGCAAGTCATCATGAGAGTGATTCACTATCATCAGGTGGGATTTATACCAGGAGTGCAAAGATGGCTTAATATTAGGAAAACTATCCACATAATTGACCATATCAACAACCAAATCAACTGAAATCACGTGATTATCTCAATAGATGAAGAAAAAGCCTTGGACAAAATACAAGACCCATTCCTATTGAAAACACCAGAAAGTACAGGAATAGATGAGCCCTTCCTAAAAATAATAAACCATATACATATAAAACCATCAGCAAACATCAACTGCAATGGAAATAAATTAGAAGCCTTTCCCATATAAGACCAGGAGTAAAACAAGGATACCCATTATCACCTCTATTATTCAACACTGTACTAGAAACACTAGCAGTAGCAATTAAAGAAGAAAAAGGAATTGAAGGGATTAAAGAAGCCAATGAGGAGACTAAACTCTCACTCTTTGCAGATGATATGATCATGATAGATGATATATTTCTAACTCAACTTAGCAGCAAGAATTAGAAAGAGAAATTCAATTTGAAATTAACCTAGACAATATAAAATATTTAGGAATCTATTTACCAAGACAAACACAGGAATTATATGAACACAACTACAAAACACTTTCCATACAAGTAAAACTAGTTCTAAATAAATGGAAAAACATTAATCGCTCATAGGTAGGATGAGTTAATATAATAAAAATGACAATCCTACCCAAATTATTTTACTTATTTAGTGCCATACCTATCGAACTACTGGGAAACTTCTTTACAGAATTAGAAAAAAATTATAACAAAGTTCATTTGGAAGAACAAAAGATCAAGAATATCAATGGGGGATGTAGACTCTAAAGGACTACTCTACTGCAAAAATTAACAATATGGAAATAGGCCTTGTGGAATTGTTTGTTGGCTACAGGAAGAGAATGGGAGGAGGGGAGGGAAAGAACATGAATCATGGAATCATGGAAAAATATTCTAAATTAAATTTAACTTCTGTTTTCCTCAGGTTCCTTAACTATAAAATGAGGATAAGTAAATAAGTCATAGGAATATGAAGGTCAAATGAGATAATATTTATAAAGTATTTAGCACAATGCCCAGCACATCATAGGTACTATATAAATGTGTATGCCCTTATCTACTTTGTATGTGTCCTCCTTCCAAAATCATGTTATATTTATCTTTATATATTTATATGTTTAGATTTCAATATAATTGGAGAAGGAAATGGCAAACAACTCCAGTATCTTTATCATTTAAATCCCAAATGGCGTCCTGAAGAGCCAGACCCAACTGAAACAGTTGAACCATAATTTATATTAGAATTAGTATATTTTTAAAGTTTTACATAAACATATTTATGTCTTTATCTTTACTATTTATATCAATAATAGTGTTTATATAAGTTATATCTTAATAGAGACACTTGTATTTATTCTTTACATTTCTGCTGCATAGTTTTACATATGCTTTTGTCTCTCTATTAGCATACTGTCCTCAATGCAGCTTGAGTTTCTTTCATTCATTCTTTGTCCTTTTATCTCTAACACTTAGCACAGACTTAATAATACTCATTCACTGGTAGAATTCCTGGACATTGTGTCTTATGTTATATTTGTGAAAGCAAGAGTGAAAATAAATTACTGGAGGATTATTTTGCATGGATTTATTAATTGTTCTGCATTTTACTTCACATTGTCTCTTTGGAAGTGGAATAACTTTGTACAGGCAGGTCATCTTAGAACAGAGCAAGTATAGACAAACAAATAAAGATCCATACAAAGACAATTGAGTTATATTCAATGATACATACTCTTGAAGGTCTAGGATATTTAACTGATATAAAATATTTTATTCCAGGAATGAAAAAAAAACTATCTTTCAATAGTTAACAGATTTAGAAGTGGGTATTTTTTAACTTGCTACAAAAATAGTCAGCTATTGCAAGGAATCGAATTGATCTGCTCTGTGAGTACCTCATATCTGTGATTTCAAACACTCCTGAGCCTGACCTTAGAAGACTCATTTCCAAGTAAGTAGGACACTGTGTCATGTCCTCTCCCCTTTAAATGGTATACACAGACCACAGTGATAGTTTTTGTTTCCTGTAAATGAGTGAAATTTGCATGATGTCTTACAAATAATTTATGTTTCATATAGTGCCCTTCTATAGCTAATGTATGATGCTATTTAGTGAAGCAAAGCCATATTCTCTGACCCTCCAAATGTGAGAGTGAGAAATCTTGTTGCTGTTTAGTCACTTCCGTTGCATCCAATTTTTTTGTGACCCCAGTTGGGGTTTTCTTGGCAAAGATACTAGAGTTGTTTGCCATTTCCTTTTCCAACTCATTTTACAGTTAAGAAAACTCAGACAAACAGGTTTAAGTAACTTGTTCAGGGTTATATAGCTAGTAAATATCTGAGGTTAGATTTGCTTGCAGGAAGATATGTCTTCCCGGACTCTGGCCCTGTGACATTCTTTCTGCTGTGCCACCTAACTGTCCTATTGCTCTTGTTCATTAATTTCAGTAAAGTCCAATGCTTTTTAAAAATACAATTATGATTTTATCATCAGGTTGTCACACCTCTGGACAGCAAAAATGTTTCTAGAATAGGGGAGACTGTCTTGGCAAAACCAAGAAAGGCTTGGACATAGAGGGACAGCTGAGATGGATGATTCCTAGAAGATCCATCTGTGCATCATAAGAATACTAATTAACACATATGTGTCTTCTGTCATGCCATGGGGAGTATGGAAATATGTATTGCATGAAAGAACTGGTATAACCTATAAGAGACAATTTACTGCCTGGTGGGGAGTGAGAAAGAGGGAGAGCTCTTCATGACCCAATTTAGAAATTTTGTTGGGAAGTTTTAGTTCCCCACAAATAGAGCATTGATTGGTCCAGATAAAAGGCAGCACCAAACGGATCAATAGAATTTGGGTTTACGTCCAGCCTTCCATACTTGCCAGCTGTGTGACCAAGAGCAAGTCACTTCACCTATCCAATACTCAGTTTCTTCATCTGTCAATGGAAATAATTGTACCTTTAGTATCATATTTGTTGTATCAGGATCCAGTAGATTAATACTAAGCTATTTTTATGATTTCTGTGTTAGTTTTATTATTATTTAACAACTCTGGTCCTTGTTTTCCTCACCTCTCCAAAGATATGTTTAAACTAGATGATCAATAACATTCCTTCTCACTCAATATCTTATGATTCTGAGAATTTCTGTAGTTGCATTGCAGAGAAATCTGATGGTACCTAGGTTTGAATTCTGCCTTAATCTACCATCCATGTGACTGTTGCAACTTCATGATCACCCTTAACTTTTCAGCATCCTTCATCCCCAAATTCAACAAGTTGCCAAGTCTTGTTGGCTTTATCTCTACAACAGTTGCCTTAGTCTCCTCCTCTCCATTCACATTGTCATCACTCCAGTTCAGCTCTTCATTATCCTCATTGCCTCTCTCAATTTGAGGACTTGTGTTTTTTTATAATCCTCTCAGAAAGAACTATTCATTTAGTCAATGGTCCTAACTGGTCTTCCTGCCTTGAGTCACTTTCTCCTCCAGCCATCCTTCTCAGAGCTGCCAAAGTGCTCTAGCTAAGGAAGTTCTGATCTAAGCCTAGAGGTACTCCCTTCTTTCCCATGTTTTAGAATATCTAGTTTCCTTCAAATCTCAGATCAAGAACTAACTCCTAAGAGAGTCTCTCTTAATCTTCAACTGTCAGTACCAATTTCTGAAACATTCTTACATTCGCATGTGTGTGTGCATGTGTATGTTTGTGTGTTTATAGCTGTTCAAGAGAGTTGCAGAAATAACCCATGGAAAATCTTTGCAAAACTTAAAGCACGATATAAAAAACATGACATATGATGAATATGGAAATATACATTGCGTGATAACACATGTTCAACATATTAAATTGTTTACTGTCACAGGGAGGTAGGAAGCGAGAGATGGAGGGAAAATTTGGAACTCAAAATATGAGGAAATGAATGTTACAAATTGTTTCTATATGTAACTGGGAAAATATTATTAAAGTTTATATTAAAAAGGATCCACTGGAGAAGGAAATGGCAAAACATGCCAGTATCTTGCCAAGAAAACCCCAGATATAGCTATAGTCCACAGGGTCATGAAGAGTCGAACACTTCTGAACAGCTGAAAAACATCATTATTATCAAAAGTTGCATATAACACTATAGACTAAATATATAGTTCTATACTATACAATTCTTTTCAAGACTTTAAGTTTCTAGGCAACTACATTTCTATATTGTGAGTTTCCTCACTGAATTCCCAATTGCAATGAAATATAGATATGGTCCAAAACCCTGTACATATATTATATGTACTATATGCGTTTGTCTCCCTAGATAGATTGTAAGCTGCTCGAGGTGCTTCAAAGAATTGTTTCATTTTTATCTTTGTATCTTCAGTACCTGGTCTAGTCCCCAGCACAAATAATGCAATTAATAAATTCTAATTGATTGATTAAGCCTGGACAACATTTCTGAGTTTTAATTTCATTACAAAAAAAAAAAAAGTTAGGGTGTGGCACTAATGGAATTCTAGGACTAACTTTAAATCATGTGATGCTTAGATTAAGTAAAAGCTAAAGGCTAGTCTAGATAAATGAATTCTCTTGACCTTTCCAATTTTCCTATTTTATTATGCTATAATTACCATGATCACAAAAAACATATATATATATATATATATATATACACTTGTTCCTAGTTGTTTTCACTTTGTTTCCTGCATTAGACAATGAGCTCCTTGAGAGCCGGAACTGTCCTTTACTTTTCTTTGTATCCCCAGCCTTAATACAATTCCTGAAACATAGTAATTGCTTAATAAATGCTTGTTGACTAACTACTTGGAATTCCCTAAATCAAAATCCCCTATTAATGAACTGATCTGGGAAACCAATCTGAGTTATCTCGGTGATTTTGTTCTTCCTGCCAGTGTAAACGTGATGTTCAGGATAGAGAAAGATTTGAAGAACTTAAACTATGAGGATCAAATTCTGTCACATTCCTCACCCTATCATGGTATTGAACTGCATTCAACTTTTTCCTTTTAGCATACCCTAGAGCCATCTGCCTTACTTTTTATATATAAGAGAATCAGTCATGTTTTAAGGTTCAATGCAGTGGTCACATGCCAATGGTATAGCTCAAACTTTTAGACACTCGATTATTAACTCTGATATTTTAGGACTCACCTCTGAGATTTGGGTCTAAACAATAACTCTGACCCAGGGTCATGTCAGTTCAATTGTATGAGCTAGGAAACCTGAAAGATTCCATATATGGTCATAATTAGGTGGATGTTTCTGATGAAGTACTTAAAGCATCAATGCCAGTTCAGGACTACATTCCTCACCCAACAGACATCCTAAACCTCTTCTGAATAATTATATATGCTCTTAGTGCCTACTGAAGGGCATGCATAGGAGAAAGGGAAGGGAATAAACATTTATATAGTTTTTCTTAGGCACTAAGCACACTTCTATACACTTTACAAATATTTGATTCTCATAATACTAAAGTAGGTGCTATTATCATTCTCATTTGACATATGAGGAAACTGAGGCAGACAGAAGTTAAATAACTTGCTCATTGCCCAAAGCTAGCAAATTTCTGAGGCCTGATGTGAACTCAGGGCTATCTGACTCCAGATCCAAGACTCTATCCACTGCACCAACTAGTTGTATAGACACTAATTTAGGAAAATTGAAAACTTCACAATCTTTCCTCGTGTCCTAACTTTAGTGGACCTAAATTATTTCAGGGAATTAATCTTTATAGTCTAAAAGGTTTTGGGGGAAAGCAAATTTATTGTACATTAGAAAGAGTTCTGGATCTTAAATCTGAGGACCAGGGTTCAAATCCCACCTCTGATATAGACTACCTGTATGACCTTGATCTTTTGTATGACCTTTACTCTCTTTGAGTCTCAGTTTCCTCATCTGTAAGAAGGTTGGCTTAGCTAGCCTTAGAGACTCCTTTCAATTTTAGATTGATTATCACATTTGATTTGTATTCACCAGGAACAAAATTGACTACACAAATATCAAAAGCAGTTGTTTCCCTTTATATAGTTGCCTTTAAAATTGCTTCATTATCTTAGTAATAATGTGACTACTTAAATATTCCTCTATGAAACTCTAGTTAGAAGAGAGGTTGGCTTACTGTATAACTGACAGTTTTCATATCCATCGAGAGATGGGGGTAGCCGGGAGAAGAAATCTTCTGATGGAGTTCTGCTAACTCATTAGTAGACAAGAGAACTCAAAGTGATTTGAAGATGAGACTTCTGTGCAGTCCTTCCCCCACTCCCCACCCCCGTTATGAATACCCAGAGGGGAGAGATACCCTATCCTGGATACTTACAGGATGACAACCATCAGACAGGTAATTACTCATCTGTCTTAATGCCTCCTTTTAAGTTTGTCCATAAGAAGTCTCTGATCCCCTAAGTCAAAGGCCTCTCTAAAATCAATAATACCAAGCCCTATTGGGCCACCAGCCAGTTCATTTTCCACCTCTTAACAAGGCAGTGGTTATTAAATGCCCTGCTTTAAAGCCCAAGTGGGGTCATCAGACTTTCATGATGAGATTAATCCATCAATGGTGCATGTGTTAACTTTGCAGTTTCTTTGATATGAGCGATAAAGTAAATAATAGTCCATGGCTTTCCAATACGAGGGAAACATGTTCCATAAGCTGAAATATAAAAATGGGGATAATTCTTAGATAGAGATATCTAGCCAGTAAGAAAGAGATTTCATTATATTCTCCCATTCAACGCTTGAAATGTGGCACTTGTATAAATTTTAGAAAAAATAGATAAAGTGCTTACCCTATGCCCAGCACTGTATTAAGTAATAGGGATATAGATACAAATAAGAGGTAGGCTCTGCACTCAAGGACAAAAGTCAATACATAAAATGGAGCTGGGAAAAAAAGGCAGGAAATGTGTACAGCAGGAGGGTAAAGAAATGGGTGGAAATAGAAACAAAGTTCCCTGCAAAGTAAGGGAGGAAGTCCATTTGCCACAGTTGAGAGACATTGAGGAAAAGTTCAAATTTGTAGTTGGGTAAAAGATGAGGAAGGTGGAAGAAGTATAAACAGCATGGTGAGGAGATGGATATATACATCAGGGTCATCTGACTCGCTCCTATTTGGATAACAAATATTTTTAAACTGTTAATTCCTTTTCTTCTTTGAATTCCCACATTTAAGAATGGCCACCACTTATTGTAATAACTGTCCATATCTTGCTCTTTTTATAGCAGTTGAATGCTAGCCATAAGTCTACATAAGGAAACCAAATCAAAGAGAAAAATTATAGAAACAGATGAAGTGATGGTGAATATTACATAAATTCACCTTAAAGGGACTTGGAATTTTGAAAACTCAATTTTCAAGGTTGGGAAATGATTACTATCTCTTTTGAAATATCATTATAATACCAAGAGCCATAAGCATGTACAAAGAGAAGCCAAGACTTCATTTCTCGTGATGCTTAGGGTTCATTTTTAACTAGGAGGAATTTCCTGGATATTTCTGAGAAAATTATATGTTTGACAGAGTGAAGATTTATTGGCATGAAGGCCACTAGAGATGGGGTTGGCAAGTTGCTGGTTGTGGTCCTAATGAAGAGAACAGTATATAGTCATAATATCTCTAAGTCTAAGAGCCTTGGTAGAATTGGGATGATCACTGATCATAGCAGAAAGGCAACAAGTGGTGCTTTAGTAGATTACTGTCATGCTCTGAAACATTTCCCAAGAGGTTTCTAAAGATTTTCATTAGCAGCAAGCATTAAACCTTATTTTTTTACTACTAGGTAATAAGTTCTAAAGAAATTATTTTTCTCCCCCTGATGTGCTAGCCAAAATGAGAGGTATTATGGGAAAATCTCCTTGGAGCCTACAAGAGTTGTGCCCTTTTGTTCAAAGAATGATTCTATTATTGAACACTTTTTAATGATTTATGTTGCTTTTTATTTACATAGCAAATAATTTTGCTATTAGATTTGTGGGTTTTTCATGGTCCGTGATAATGTTATATTGGCATTAATGGAAGCTTGTGTCATGATTTACAAAACTGATTACCCAAAACAGCTCACTCTAAACTTGGGGAAAATAGTGAGGATTTCCAGAGGAAGAAGTATTTGTGGGGGGGCCCAGATATATTTACTCCGGTTCCTAAAGGATCTTTATTTTGTTGGTCAGTGCATTCTCTCCATCGGTATATTAAACAACTGTTTTATGGCTTCATACTCAAGTCAGCAAGCACACCTACTATGTGTCAGACACTATGCTAAATGCTAGGACCACAAAAAAATGGCTAAAAAAGGAAGTTCTTGCTCTCTACAAATTTATCACTCTCACATCCAACATGGTCATCAACCTCTCTAACTTAGTTTGGTTAATTCTCAGTCAATAGTCACAACCGTCTTTCATCTAAATACACTTGAAGCTATTCCAGTTTGGTATGATCTGCCAAACCAGAGTTGGTGCTCCAATGGCTTAGTCTTCTAGAAACCTAGTGCACCTCCATGACAGAATAAAGTTTTAGAGGAGGGTGGTAGTGTTGCAAGAAACTTTGAGGTCATTAGTGATTGTTTAAGTGTCTTAACTCTAGAGATAGGTGTGTTATAGACAGTAATTGAATTTATGTCCTATGTCTAAGTTCAGCATCAGGTTGCCTCTAACACATGATCCACTGAAGCTCTTTTAGTTTTGATTTCTGCATTTTTTACTTTCAGCTGGTGCAGCATTTGTGGTTTTCTATGTCTGGTCTCTAATCCTCATTATTGTTTCATTAAAGTGAAGCCATAATAATGTAGGTGTATCAACATCCTGAAAGTACTACTCTGAGTTTATGAGACTAATAAACTGGGTTAAAAATTCACTGATATAGGTTTACAGCTTCATCACCTGACATTTTACCTGCTGGACACTTCTATTAATTGGCACCACTGCTACTGTATCTCAAGGAGAACTAAAATTCGTGGGGTAGTAGGGATTGACAATAGAAGGCCAAAGCAGCAGGAGCCCAGGTCAGAGCACTGAAATCAATAAGCAGATTTGGCTCATTGACTCAAGGCTTTAGAGCTATTTGGAATGAAGGGGAATTGATGAACAAATGTTGATGTGGGCAGAGCAGGCAGAATCTGTGCACCAAGTTATACTTGGAAACTGGTGTGGGGAAAAACATAAGACAGAAAGAGGAAACTAGTATAATCATTGAATTTTAGAATAATCTCCCTCACATACCCCAAATCCACCCTTCCTCCAAATATCCCTATTTCTTCTGATGGGATCCCCATTTTATCAGCTTCCCAAGTTCATAAATGCAAAATTATCCTCAAATCTTAGCCTTCTCTTTCTTTTTATATACAATTAATTGCTGTCTTACTGATTTGATCTGTACAATATCTCTTGCTCCTATTTACTTCTCTCTACTAAAATAACCATCATTCTAGTTTAAGTCCTTATTTGATCTTTCCCAGACTTCTATAATAACCTTCTAAATATTTTCCCTCTTCTAGTCTTTTATTTCTCTGATGTACTCTCTTTAACAGTTGCAAATATATATATATATATATATATATATATATATATATATATAAATCTTTCTAAGGCACAAGTCTGACCATGTAATACCTTTCATTGTAAACCTTCAATACACCCCTCTCCCTGGTCACTCCATTGTTTAAAAGATAAAATATAGGCTCCTTAGATTAGAATCTTAGGGGACATCCCTAATGTGGTTGCCACTGACTTTCCATCTCTCAGGGCTCTTACCTCCCTTCAGTATTCAACTCAAAAGTCACATCTTGTATGGAGATTTTCTGGATTTTTCCCATTTGCTTTCTCCTGTCTCAAATTTCCATGTGTTATATATCTTTGTGTGCATATAGTATTGTCCACCAAATATAACACCTTCAAGATCAGAGACTACTTCTCATTTTTGCCTTTGTGCCAGATTTATTAAAATTCTGACACAACAGGAAGAACATATTCAAGGCAGGGAAGCCAAGAAATAGGTAAGTTGGGAAAACAACAATTTTGGTTTCTATAATGGATATGATTATTACAGAGAAGTCCAGAAAGATTTAAATGAACTGATGCAGAGTGAAATAAGCAGGATGAGGAATATATACAATGACTACAACAATGTAAATAGAAAAACCAATAATGAAACAATCCATACCAAATTCTATGAACATGTAATAACAAAAGTTGGCTCCAATAAAGAGATACAAGGGCCCTTTTTCTTTGCATAGTTGGAGGAAATTAGATGTATCACAGCATAAAATGTCCATCTTTTTTATGGGTTAGTTATACTGATTTCTTCTTCTTTTTAATTCCCTTCTCTGAAAACTGGCCCTCTGGGAGAAACAGAGGAGAGAAAATATAGATGACTTTAAAATAACAGATCAATATCAATTTTTCCCACATTTTTATTTTTTTCATAATGTCTTACAATGACTGAACACTTAGTGTTAACTCATTAGAATTATACCACAGGGATTCGATCAAGCTAATCCAAGTTATTCATCTTCTTATTGAAGAAATTAAGAGCCCATAAAGCTAAATAAATTCCCCAGAATGAAACTTCTTATAAAGACAGAAATGAAACTTGAACCCATATCTCCTGACTTCCAGGACAGAGATTGCCCCATTAAACCACTGCTGCTAAAGTCAAAATGCAACCAAGGAAGGTAGGCAGGGTCAAAAAGTTAGAAGGAAGTTTAGAATAAAGTGAATTTGAAGAACTGGGATGGAAAGCAGTGAGAATCAGTTGATGCCAACTGTGTCTTTCTGCACATAACTCAATGTTGGAGGTACCAGGCATCCGTGTCTTTCCTGATGTTGGGATGGTCAAACTCTAATACCTCAGAGAGCCATGATACCTAGGATTAATCAAATGATTAAAATGTATTATGATGATATCCCTGAGAAAATGTATAATCTCATCCTGCTTTTTAAGTCTCTAAGCTCTGAGTTATGTCCAGTATAGTTTTAGTATTGTTTGTACTTTATCGTATTATAACTGATTGGTTAATTTTATAATCACATATATCATTAAGTCAATTTTCCACAATATTGGAATAAATAAAACAGTTCATTCCTTGACCATTCACAAGTGCAGAGTTGAGGTACATTTTGATGCTATGGAATGCACTAGTTCCAGGTAGTTATATCCTAGCATCTTTTGTTCTTTCTACTACTACAATAAGATTTATAACCTTATTGTTTTAGATATTCTCTCTAAACTACCCATGTCTATCCCACTCTGACTCTTCTCTATATCTTTCCAAAAGTTTCCCATATGGTATCCACTCAACAAACCAAGGTCCTTCCTTCCTTTCTTCTGACATAGCAAGGATATTTATGGATCACTTGCTCACATTATCCTGAGCTGCTTGAAGACAGCTAGGTGGTGCAGTGGATAGTGTTTGTTAAGTCAAATCAGAACCTCTTTTCAAATTGACCTCAGATACTTACCAGGTATATGACCTTGCATAAGTCACTTAACCCAGTTAGGATAACCCAGTTAAAATATTTGTAAAAGTGTTTAGCACAGTGACTGGAACATCATACATTCTCAATAAATGCTTATTCCCTTCTTGACCTTTATTTATCTATTTTCTCTCAGTCCTGCCATGTGACTTCTCTTATTCTTGCCATATGACTAGCTTATTTTCAATTTCAGACAATCAACATAATTGCCATGAAAGATAAATGTTCATATACCAGTGGTAAAAATTTATTAGAAAGATTAATGAGAAACACAATATTTCTTGTTCCTAGCTTCTTAGAATTGGTAAGAATTTGTATGGGGAATGGGGTTTGGAAATTGAGGTTGGGTTAGCCTACCTCAACTCTTTGTATTTTTGATCTGAGGAAAAATGAGAGATGAAGATAATAGTAGGGCTCAATATGAATGGAAGAAGTGAAGATTTTATAGGAAAAATAGCTTTGCATACTAGTAGAAAAAACATATTTTAGTCAAGTAGAGATATATAATTATCAATTCAGATAATCCAGACTCCTAAAGTCATTTTGTGCATCCTTTTCAACTAATTTGATTGTTTAAAAAGTCATAGAAACATAGCTTTAGAGTAAGAAGAGACTTAGGGTCCATTGAGTCCAACTCCTTCACTTTGCAGATGAGGAAACTGAGGCCCAAATGGGGTTAGTTGACTTTTTCAGGGTCATACACTAAGTGAATGGTTGGGGTAGGATTTGAACCAAGGTCTTCCTAATTCCAATTTCACCAATATGTCCCCTATGATAAGTTTTTAAAGAAATTGTTGGTCATAGATTTAATTTTGTTCCAAGGTATAAGAATGTGGCAGAAAGAACTGGGCTACCATTTCTATCACTAACCAGTTAAATGATTTTGGAAAAGTCAGTTCTCTTTAATTTTGTTTCCTCATATTTATAGTAGAGAAATTCATTAGTATATTGAGGTTGTATTAAAGGATTTGCATAACTATGATCCCATTCACTTTTTTCATCTGATCTGAAGAAGTGTGCTATAGTGAAAAAGAATATTTAATCTTGATTCAGAATATCTAGGTTCAAATCCTGAGTCTGCTATTTACTACTTCTATGACTCTGGACAAGTTATTTCCATATATTTATTTGTTCTGGAGATGCATATTGACTTCATCTGTCAAATTAGTCATTGGTCTAGATGATTTGATCTCTCAGTTACTTTTAAGCAATGGAAACTACATCCTCAACTCTTCAAATAAATATATATTTTGACTTAGCCTTTTTGCATAATTTTGTAATACAGTTGATGTGTTCTTGAAGGTTACATCATATGTGATAGAAGTAATATAGATGTCCGCTGCAATAGGATAGTTCTCTAAAAGACAATCTCAAGACTTTCTTGGCCCAGGGAGCTAGCTCAAGTCATGTTGCTCTTTACTTGGCTTCCTAGTCACCAAAGGACCCATGTGAAATCAGGGCCTTTCCAACTTGTCAAATGTTCCACATCCACCCACACCCTGCCTGACTAGTCAGGTGCATTTCTGTATGGAAACAAGGAGAGGAGAAGGGAGGATGGGAATGTGTCTAATCTCAGATAATTTGTTGTTATTTTTTATCAATTTAGTTGTGTCCTATTCTTTGTAATTCCACTTGGAGTTTTCTTGGCAAAGACACTGGAGTGGTTTGCCATTTCTTTTCAGCTCATTTTAAATTTAGGAAACTGAGGCAAACAAAATTAAGTGATTTGCCCAGGGTCACACAACTAGTAAATATCTGAGGTTGGGTTAAAATTCAGTAATCCTGGCTCCAAGTCCAGCACTCTATCCACTGTACCACCTAGCTGCCCATCTCAGATAATATTATATCCTTATTGAGTATGCTTTCTAGACTACGGTTAAGTATACCACTTTGTGATAACTATTGAATGACCAATGGCTATTTCATTTTGTCCCCATATTAAACCTGAGCTCTAAGACTAATCTGAGTCAAGCCTGGTTTCTTATAATCAGTAGATTGCAAGAGTTGGCAAGTTCTATCAAGCTAGGAAGGCATTTAGCAGAGATATGCTGGTAAATGCTTAATAGCAGATCTCTGAAAAAAATGTAACACACTTTTAAGCTTATTCTGCAATATTAATATTTTCTTAAGTCTAGATAAGCAACAAAGCAATAAACCAAGCCCTGATCTGTAGCAACTGGGGATCCCAGAGGTGTCAATATTCACAACAAAAATTTCACAGTGGCTCCTAGAGCTGGTTCCAGGACACCTCTGGCATTAAGATGGCAGCCTAGTGACAGACTATGCCTACCTTGGGACCAAACTAGTTGACCTCACAAAGGCTCATCATCACAGATGAGATGAAAATTTTTAAAGTTTACTGCAATTATCAGTCTACATATAGAAAATGTACATTGGTAGAGAGTACTGTGATAAAACCACAAATCCTTGAATTAAAGACCTTAATCTCATGACACAAGGCTCTCAAATAGAGGTGTGGGCATATTTTGTGGGTGTTTTTCCCCCTACTCATAATATATTGGAACTTCACTATCTGACAGGACCCAAAGTCTTATCTCCAATTCCCCTTTTAATCTTCTGGTTCAGTAGGCAAAGTTGGCACTGGTTTATTTAACAGGTCAGAGAAAACAGTTCTTATCTATGTAAATATTGAATCTCTCAAGTATAATGGAATCTCCCTGAGGTTTAAGCACTGTTGTTCATCTTGTCTTTGTATTGTGTCCCCAGAACCTAGTATAGTGCCTTGCTTATGGTACTTAATAGTGTTTGTTGAATTAAGGTGATTGTCTCATGCAGAACTCACTGAAATAAAATCCCTACTCTGAAGGGCAGATAGATGGCTCAGTGGATTGAAAGGGAGGCCTAGAGATGGGAAGTCCTGGATTTAAATATGGCCTCAGACACTTCCTAGCTGTGTGGCCTTGGGCAAGTCACTTAACCACCATTGCCCAGCCCTTACCTCTCTTCTGCTTTAGAACTGATACACTGTATCAGTTCTAAGAAAGAACGTAAAGATTTTTTTAATCCTACTGACTGCCAAAAACCTAAAGAACTTCAGTCACTTATAGTGTTTGCTAAGAATCCCATCAAATGTCTCAGTTGTGGTCCAATATCACATGCTTTGCACTGGGATATTGTGGAATTCCCTTTTTGGTTTTCCTGAATTTTTGTATATCTTGGATCCTCTCTGCCTATAATTCTCAGCCCCAAGAAAATGGAGAAATAGTTACCATGCCCCTTTGCCATGTCTCATCACAGTACTGAATAGCAACCCCTGTACAGTGAGACTTTGCTCACTCTTCTCCATGCATGTTACCCATCCATTTCCATCACTCTCAAGCAGGGCTCCTCCAGGCAGCAATTCCCTTGCTGGGGGAGATTCAGAACTCCTTTATGTTAGTGGAGACACTTGTACTATCCATGGCCGTGTCTCAATACAGTACCAAACAAAGAATCCAAGTCTGAGTTTCTCCCTTGGGCTAAACCCTGCTTATTCTTACTCATAGAGAGGCATGTCCAGCAACCAGTAAAATATGGTCCCTTATGACTTCCAAGTGAGTCTCCCTTCTTAATATCAGCTTAGTTCAGGAGGAATTCCACTCTCTCGTACCCATTCTCCTCAGCATCTGAGAAGCAAACTGCATTTTTCAGCAACTCTCATAACTTTAAATCAGGGGCTCTTAACCTTTTATTGAATCATGAACCCTTTTGGCAGTCAGGCAAAGCCAATGGACCTCTCCTTGGAATAATATCTTCAAATGAATAATATAAAACATATTGGAATACAAAGGAAACTAATTATGTTGAAATCCACCTATAATTATTTTTTCCCATCCAAGTTCACCCATGCCCTATAATCTTCCCATAGATCCAAGCCCTAAAAGCTCAGGAGGATCCTCATTCCTACCATCATTCCTCTAATTTCCCACCACTACCAATTGATTCTTTGGCCACAGAGGTACCTGTAGAACCAACTGGATATGGTTATTCAAGTTACCTGGACTCATGTCATCAACTACAGATTAGGGAAGATGAGAGTCGGGTGAAGAAGTCTAACAAAGAATTATCTCATCTAGCAGGAAGAATATAGCTTTATAACCCCTCTTAAATCTTTGAGAAACTAAGATATTTCTGGTCAGATTATAGAAGAATAGAGCACAGATGAGGTCCAATTTCTTCCTGAGTGCTATGTTGACCTCTTACCCAAAGCTGGTCATACATTGATATGAAATAACATCCTACCAGTTAGGTATCTCTCATTATAATCCCTCTTCCTCTCAAATGCCAATGTAATTTTTTTAAAGCATAAGTCTGACCCTGCCACTCCCTTGATGAATGAGGTCTGATAGCTCCCTATTACCCTCAGGATCAAATATTAAGAGCTTTGTATGATATTTAAAGGGCAGTGCTTAGGTGGCACAGAAAGAGAATAGAATGCTAGCTCTGGAATCAGGAAGACTCATCATCTGAGTTCAAATCTGGGCTCAGATACTTATTAGCTATGTGACTCTAGGCAAGTCATTTAATCCTGTTTGCTTCAGTTTCCTTATCTGTCAAACGAGTTGAAGAAAAAAATGGCAAAACACTCTAAAATCTTTGTCAGGAAAACTCAAAATAGGGTCATAACGAATCAAAAATGACTGAATAACAACAACATGACATTTAAAGCTGTTCATATTCTGGCACTTTCATTCTATTCTGGTCTTATACTTTACTCCCTCTCTGTTCTTTAGAATTCAGCTACATTGATGTACTTGTCTTACAACCATGACACCTACCTCTTTGCCTTTGCACCAGCTGTCCCCCCATTAGAAGTGTTCCATCTCCTTTCTTTATACCTCTCTTAATTTCTCTGGCTTTTCTCAAGACAGCTCTCAAATCTCACCTTCTCCATGAGGTCTTTGGCAGTCTTCCACCCCACCAGACTCCTCAATTGTTAGATTTCTAATGCTTCTCAGATGTTCTTCTATCTATTTTATATATTAGTACCTGACTGCCATGAGGACAGGAATTGTCTTTGCTTTTCTCTGTCTCCCAAGTGCTTAGCACAGTATCTGGCACAGATTTGGCACTTAATAAATGCTTGTTGGCTACACCTCTGAAGCAGTATTACAAATATTAATTTGCAAAATGGCATTTAGTCCATACAATCCGCACTGGCCCATTCTCCTTCATACCCCTCATCACCCAGATTTTCTCTGCATACTACAAAAGCCCCCCTGCCCTTTCTCCCCTTTGTACAACAAAAGTACAAAGATGCACCAATAAAACAGATGCTAATCCTGCCTCTATGAATTGTTTATGATCTTTATCATCCTAGGTTCATTTTGAAAGATTCATAATGTCATCAAAGTGGTTACTCCTCTCCATACCCCCTCCCACCCCTACCCTAGGTGTTCAGGCACAAATACTAAAGCCAGGCAGTGAGGGAGATAAATTAGCCTTTGGTTTCTCCCCCTCTGGAGCCTTTATAAGACAGAAGAGGTTTAGAACAATCAGGACCAACGATGCTACTGGCGTCATCCCACTCTCCCACTCCTGCTGATGGACAGATAATTTTGCTAATATACTCTATGGAACTTGAAAAATCCATTCTCATGTATATTGTAAAGGCAGAAGTGATGAAAAATTCATATTAGTATTGATAATGACATCCCAGGAACAATGAAGAAGCAGGGACTGAAAGAGAATTGCATTTTTTTAAAGGAGGGGGAAGAGTATCATTGTTGGAATGACAGTAGTTTCCGGCATTAGAAGGTTCTTCAGTAACTTATCTTTGTTAAGTAGTCTACATGGCAATAAATGCCAATAAATTAGAGATGGCAGAATATAATGACTGTCCTCCCAAACCAGCCTGCTTTAAATGTGCTTCACATTGATAAAGAAGTGGACTTGCAATATTAATGCATCCCTATATTTATAACTCTTTATACATTAGAAAATCAACTTGGGAGGTAGCTTTGTTGGAGAAGGCTAAAGAAAACACTTTCAAATCAAGAACTCTCATCTATTGAAAGGATACTCTCAGGCAACGGTGAGTCAATAAGTATTTATTAGGCACCTATTGAGTACCAAGTACTGTGCTGTGGTGTAAAAGATACAAGTACAAAAAAATGAAACAATCTTTACTGGAAAAGTTGTTCCAATTTCTAATTCTGGTTACATTCTAATAAGAAGGACAACTACATGTAATAATGTATAAAGCATGTAAGCTTAAAAATTAATATACAATAACTCCAAGTATTATATTTAATAAGATTTATTAATATTAAATTGAAGTAAAGGAAAATAAAAAGCTAAAGTAAAGAGGGAGCTAACCCAGTCAACGGTCTTGAGAGAAGAGAGAAAGAGGGCAGAATTACAAACAACTCATTTACAAAACACGAGGACACAATGTGGGGACAAAAGAAAAAGGAATTTGGGGCTGAGAAAAAGAATTCTGGGAGATGGAGTCTTTAAGGTACAGCATTCTAATTACACAAGCACAAGGCAGTTAGGTGGCTCAGTGTTTAGAGTACCAAGCCTAGAGATGGGAGGTCGGGTTCAAAACCAGATTCAGATACATCCTAGCTGTGTGACCCTGGGCAAGTCACTTAACCTCAACTGCCTAGCCTTTACCTCTCTTCTTCCTTTTACTGATACTTTTATTTGTACTTCTGCATATCTATACTGATTTGATTCTAAGACCAAAGGTAAAGGTAAAGCATGATCATAAAGGGAATAAATACCAAAAAAAAAATGTTAAATACAAGATAGGTCAGAGGAAGACATCGAATTTGTTCAATGGTATTTGTAACAGCTCTGCTAGTATCCAGATAGAACCCTGCCCTCTGGAATGCCCTAATCTTGAACCTCAAGACATAGCCAAGCACGAAAAGGAAAGTGAGTCACAGACCACAGCACTGGAAGCATACCCAGGGCATGTGTACCCTATATGTAATGGTACCCTTAGAGCCTGATCTTGCACTTTTAAGGAGAATGGTCAATTTGGGATGCCACAAAATCCAAAAAAAGATGCATTCGCCATTGATTAGATGTATAAGACTATGAGAATGGCAGAGAACCAGCTGTCAGAGATTATAAACTAGGGGGTAGTTCTCTTTTATTTAATGAATGCTTTAAAAAACATAGACATACGAACGTTATCACATGGCAATTCACCTCATAACTTTCTGAATAAGTAGCAACACTGACTTATGATAAGGTTACTACACAACTAACAAGGAGCACATGCCACACAGTACACATATACAGAAGATGGTTCAATAGCAGTAGTGCCATGGCCTCTTCCAAAGATCTTGGGACTCTAATGCAGAATTAATGATTTTCCATTCCACGTGCATGTTTTCCAATCACATGCTTTCCTTCCAAGTGAGACATCGCTCTCTAGATACTAAGCATCCACATGTGTTCTCTATATACAGTCCTCCACACATGGTTTTGGCTTACCTATTCTTCCCACTGGTAGTATGTTTATATTTATGGGAGAGTTTGTCCCAGATTTATGGGGGAAATATTTTTTATTAATTTTCTTACTAGGTTGTTTCGTTAAATGCCTTTATTTAGTACTAAGTATGCCCTCTGGCTGTAAATATAAACACATGTAAGGGAACTCAGGAGCTATAATTTTGAATGGCTCGAGGCCCATAGATAACTTGAAGCTGAGGTTGCCTATAAAGGAGAACCCATGACTTAAGTGTGCGTATGTATGTATATTCACACATATTGGTAGACGCATATATCTGTGTATATATCACTATATACATATATACTATATACATATATAAATGTGTATGTATACATATATACACATAAGTACATACATTCATATGAATATATTTATATATGCATGATCCACAGATACTTTCAAAGATCTGGAAGTAAGTGCTACTGAGTTCCAGCTCACTAAGCCCTGTGCCATTCCAGACAAGGTTGGGGATGGGTAGCCAAAGCTTTGCTCCAGAAAAGGAAATGTTCTAAGTCAGTCTCAGAGGAAAGATAAAAGCTCATGTCATTGAATCTTCATTCGGTCTGGAGCCAGGACACCATTTCTGCCTCCCAGGCAACTAGGGGACGTGTGCCACTCTTTTGAATGAATGTGTTCTTGAACTGACCTTCTGCTATTTGAGACCTGAAAATTTCAAGTTATGAGTGTTCAAAAGATTCTTGATTCTGAAATTATGCTGCATTTTGCTTTCCCCTTGTCTTGCCTTTCACTCTTTCCCCTTGCTCTGATTGCTAGAAGGCAGGATGGGAGGGGGAGAGAGGAGGTGGAGACCCAGAACATCATCATTTCCGCAGCCTCTGCCTGCTCCGTGTTGCCAATACCAATTTGCTCAGAGTCCCACAAAGCAGATATAGGAAGGAAAAGGCCTGAGGCCATGGCATTATCACCCCCATGCTCCCCAGGGATAGACTGAGAGCTTATGGGGAGCTCTCCTCAGGAAAGATGGAAAGCAGCGTCTCAGGGGCCCAATTATTCACTGGAGCTGCCGAAGTGAGAAGATTTGTGTTTGTGGACTAGCTGGCCTAGAAATAGTAACCCATTCGTATACATTTGGGTCTGTTGGAAACAAAATTTGTCCTTAGAAAGAAAGAAAGCCCAACTAGTGAAGAAATCAAACTCCTGTAGGTTTCATGAGAGAATAGGATGGTCTGCACTCATATAGATATAGATATAGATACAGATGTATACATATACGAAGCAATTGAGTGAAGAGGAAAATATCCTGAATTGGGAGTTACAGGAGTTGGATTCAAATCCCAGCCCTGCTACATGCTACCTGTGTGACCCTGGGAATATCATTACCCTCTCCAGATTTCAGATTGGAGATTAGCAATTGCCGAATAAGGAATTTGGGCGCCAAGGTCGCTAAGATCCCTTCTTTCTCTGCATTTATGACATCAGCCTCTGAGTTTCACAGGAATAAAGACATTCTACATTCATATGCACATGAGAAGTCAGATCTGGAATCAGAGGACCAGGGTTCAAGTACCTGACCCATCACTTAATGTGTGTATCACCATCAGTGCCTTTTGGCAGGTAGACCCCTATATCTGGAATATGTCTCCTCTACCTTGTAGAATTCCTAATTTCCTTCAAAGAATAGCTCATCTGCCTTGTTCTTTAGCAGATCTTTCCAGATCTTATGAGCTTCCTTTCTCTTTTGAAATGAATTTTCATTTCCTTGGATACTTGAAATAACACTATAGAGGTGAAAGGAACCTTGAATATCATTTTACAGATGAGGAAACTGAGGCCCAAAGAGTTTAAGTGATTTGCTTGTGGTCACATGAACAGTAAGGACCAAAGTTGAGATTAACATCAGTGTCTTTGGGCTCGACTTCACTCTGCTGTAACATGTTGAAAGAGCATAAGTTCCCTGAATGCAGACTGTTTTGATTTTATCTTTGAACCTTGTGTCTAGCACAGTGCCTCTCACAAAGTAAGCGCTTAAAAATAGATTATTATTTGTGGAATTCAATTCAACTCTACTGCTGATCAGCAGAATATCTTTGATCCTTAAGTAACCCTGTCTGGGAGAACCACTGTGTGAAATAAGCACAAATGCACAAAGTATCTGGGATTTGAAAAGTGCAGAAAACTCTGTTGTAGCCACTTTCTCTGCCAATGCAGACCACAAGCCTAGTGAATCGTTCAAAGTAAAGAGAGGTTCTGATTTGCCCAGGGAAATGCCTCAAAGCCAGTGAATGTCATGGTTGGGATTTGAATCCAGGGTTTACTGACTCTAAGCCTGGCATTCTATTCATGATGCTTCTCCACATTACTTGATTTCTTCCCTGCCTCACTCTCTCCTCTCTTCTACCTTACCTTTCTTTCCCTTCCTGTCTCTTTGCTTTCCTCCTTTCCTCCCACTACTCCTCTCCCTTCTTCCTCTTCTACTAGTTTGTCATTTTCACTCCTTAACACATCCTCTGGGAAGAGATTTGAAGCCTCTTACTTTTGAAAACAAAAACCTGAAGAGTTATTTAACAAGTAACCTTCCCTCTTGGAAGAACAAGAAATTAAGATCAGAATGGGAAATGTCAGAGTTAAAGATCGTAAAGATCCCCCTAGATAAGAAGGGAGCTAGTAATAAAACAAGTAGGTACTATGAACATTTCAAATTGTGAGACCCAGATAACTAAATCCCAAGGCATTAAGAGAAATGGAACATGCAATTACTAAGCCACACAATTCATCTGAGAATAGTGAGAGTTACTATAGGATTGGAGAAGGGAAGTGTTGTCACATAGCTAGGTGTTGTCAAAGTTAGAAATAAAACAAAGAACTTCTGACCCCCATGTCCAGTGTGATTTCTACTATCCTATAATCTCTTGACCAGCTACTATTCAAATGACAGAACCCAAAGAGGAGCCATTCATGAGTTGATGCCATCATGGAAGAAGGTCTCCAGGAGTGCTCCACAAGTCTCTGTCCTTGGCCTGTGCTATTCCAATTTTTATCATTGGATTAGATGAAGTCATATGTATTAAATAGTATGCCTATTAAATGTGATATTAACATAAAGCTAGAAATGATAAGTGCCATATTAGCTAATGAAATCATCTATGTAAAGGACTTTGCAAAGTTTAAAGTATCATCTATAGATGTCAGGTGTTACCGAATGACAAAGTCAATATCTAAAATAGATCTCATTGGGCCAGTATATAAAATTAAATCTAATAACATAAAGTTTAATAAAGATAATTGTGAAGTTCCAAATTTAGCTTTAAAAAAGTCATAAGCACAAGGAAGTAGAAGCATAGCTATAGTAATTTGTGAGGAAAAGTTCAAATGTCCTAAAATCTTAATATGCGTCAATTATATAATATGGTGGCCAAAATAAGTTGTCATGATCCTAGGCCAAATTAAAAGAGACCTAGAATCACGAATTCTCTAAAATTGTGAAGCGTGAAATAAGCAGAATCAAAAGATTATTATATACAGCAACAGAAATGTTGTTTGAAAAAATAACTTATGTATGTCCACCCCCAGAGAAAACTAATAATTAAAAATGAGGCATAGTATTATATATACATAAATCTTTTTGACAAATAATATCTTCTTTAATGGGGAGAGAAGAGGAAAAGAGGGAAAGAAGGAGGGAGTTCACTGGGTATTTTAATGTAACAAAGTAACATAAATAAATACATTTAGAAATATATATAAACAAGTAAAAGAAATTATGATCCCTCTTCACTCTCCTATCCTTACATGGTCAGGAAAAAAATGAACATTTAAATTACAGGCATTTTGTCTTACAAGGATATGCAACAGTCAATTATACTAACTAGTGAATGATATAAATTCTAGATTAGATTATATTTATCATATAATAAATATTATAATTATCTAGATTATAGATGTGTTACCCATACTCATATCTTGTTTTTCATGGGATATATACATATAAATATATATGTATTGAATTATTAATACATAAATAATTCAGTCTTCATTGAATATAATATATTCATTGGTTGTCTCCTTCATGCATCTATACCAGTAGTTCCCAAACATTTTTGGCCTACCACCCCCTTTCCAGAAAAAAATATTACTTAGCCCCCTGGAAATGAATTTTTTTTAATTTTAATTGCAATTAATAGGAAAGATAAATGCACCTGTGGCCATCACCGGCTCCTGGATCACTGCAGCACCCACCAGGGGGTGGTGTTGCCCACTTTGGGAATCACTGCTCTATACTAAAGTCTTGATACCACCCCATAGCATGGAGATGACTCTCATTTGAAGGTTATTTGTAGAGGGTCCGTTGTAGCATATTCTACCAAGTGGGAAAGGTTTCAATTACTAGTAAAGTAAAATGAAATCTGTATTTCTTAACTGTAGACCAGCCAACTGAAGTTTAGAAAGGTTCATCATCATCATCATCATCATCATCATCATCATCATCATCATCATCNTTAGAAAGGTTCATCATCATCATCATCATCATCATCATCATCATCATCATCATCATCATCATCATTACACACACACACACACACACACACACACACACACACACACATATACACACACACATTTAGCTGTTATTATCCTAGGCCAAATTAAAAGAGAACTAGAATCATGAATTCCCTGAAATTATAAAGAATGAAACAAGCAGAAACAAGAGAATGTTATATGCAGCAACAGAAATGTTGTTTGAAGAACGACTTGTGTATCTCCACCTCCAGGGAAAAACTGATAAATAAAAACAAAAATAAATATATAAAAATAAAAATAAATGCATACAAGCACACACAGACACATACATACAGGTATGTAGGCATACATATATGAATGTATACACTTGCATATTCTACAGATGTTTCTAATAGCAAATAAATGTTATAGGTCTAGATCATATATATACATATGTACATATATACAAATATATACATATCAGTTATGTTTCTAGTTATGCATATATGTTATTGATATGTGAGTGTGTGTACTGTTTCTCTATACATGCATGCATATATAGATTTTGTATATATGCATGGCGTGTGGATGCACACATGCATACAACCACTCTCTAATACCAGTCACCACTAAATCACTGAGAGATTGCAATTGGAAGGGTGGGAAGAGACCCACACTAAGTATATCATTCTAAAGACTAAAACTCCATGCATGACCTTGTTTTAGGTTTTAATGGTGCTATAAAATAAACCAAGACACCTTATCTCTCCTTGAGGAGTTTAGATTCTATTTTGGGCTTTAATAAGTAGCACGAGAAAGCATCATAAAAATGCTACAAGTCCTTCAGAAATCTCAGGGATAAAATTCACATCAGGTTGAGGAGATCAGAGAAGACTGCATGGAATAGATGGCATCTGAACTTGTCTTTGAAAGGACAGATAGGAGCTCATTGGTGAAGACAGGAAAGGGAAGTCTTTCGTGGTGGCAGGAACAAAAGGAACAAAAATGTCCTTCTGGTCACAGTTTAGAATCTATTGAAGGGATTAGGAGAAGACAATTCTGGGAAGGGAAATTGGGGCCAGGTTATAAAGGACTTAAAATGTTGGGTTATTGAATTTTAATTTAATTTATATAGACAATGAGGAGCCATTGAAAGTTTTAGAACAAAGGAATGGCAGGACTAAAAAGGTTTTTTTTAGAGAGTCCCATCTGCCAATAGTATGTAGGATGGATTCAAGTAAGAAGAGACTAAGATGAGAAAACCAATTAAGAAATTATAATAATCCAGGGATTGCATTATAAATTCCTGAACTAAGATGGTGACAAGGGCAATGGAAGGGAAAGGGTAGATGGATACAGAGAGCATATCAATGGAAGAATAGACTTCAAAGGACTTGATGACTGACTGGATATATGAGAAAAGAGAAAGGTAGAAGTCAAAGATAATTTCAAGATTTTGTATTGAGGTGACTGAAGGTTTGCAAACTATCATAAGTCTATTATAAAATATTCATATATGCTATTATTAAACATTTAAAAGCCAGGAAGAATCCATGATTTGGAAGGTGGTAGGAGATGGATGAGGGAAGATATCACCAATTCAGTTTCCAATGTTTTGAGAAGTACTTTGAAAAACCTTAAAGCTCTGGTAGAACATTGAGAAGTCTGTATGTTTGTACGCACAAACACCATCCCCCCCCACACACACACACATACACATTCACATTCACACATGAGATATAGGAAAGAGGTAGCTTTAGCATCAGAATCATAAAGACCTGGGTTCAAGTCTAGCTTTTGATATATACTGCCTTTCTAATTATGGTGAAGTCCTGTAATTTCTCAGTGCCCAATGCAACTTCTAAGGCAACTGCTGATCTCCATTGCTTAAGTTTCCCCATTGGAATTTCCCCAGAGCAATAAAATCAAAGACACAGATCGGATATATGTATCCACTGGTGTTTAAATGTATATGTGCATGTGTGTGTATGTTGTGATATATAAATGCATATGCATGTCTATACATGTATATATACATATGTATATACAAACAGACATGCAAACAATATAAGGACATAAAAATGCTTTTCTCTAACCACAGCATCATGCTTCCTCGCTCCTAGGGCTGCATTAATTTTTTTCTTAGACTGCACACACACGTGTGAACACACACACACAAACAGTTAATTATTGAAAATGTGTATCTCTCTGATATTGAAAGACTGTCTCTTTCAAGCAGGTGGTGGATTTAGATAACCCCAGAAGGAACTTATGAGTCTTCTGGGCCCTTGATCAAAATTTCCTTTTTAATTTGTAAAGAACAAAGATGATCCAAACTGAGAGTGAGAGGGAGTCTAATGAGAGCTGGTCAGCCCTGCCTCACTGGGGTGGAGTATGCAGATTTGATGAATATTTGCCAGTCACTGGCCATGGAAAGCCTTTGATCTCCCCACTACCCCAAAGTAGTGCTGCTTTGATTTGACTTTAGCAATTGAGGGAGTTAGATGGGATTGTCTTCCCCAGGAAGGGATTCTATGGGCACAGATTTAGAACTGGAAGCACCTTGGAGATCATCTGGTCTGACCCACTAGCACAGAAAAGTATAGTGATTTGTCAAAGTTCTCACAGATGTAAAGCAACACAGCTAGGAATGCAACCGGGGGTCCTCTGTCTCCTGAACTAGTAGAAGTTATTCGTGGGAATCCACACTAAATGCAGGGCACAATGAACCAGGATGGAATAATATATGTAAAGCTCTTTGGAATCCCCAATGCATGAATGGAAGGATTCATGATTTCAGCACTGTGGGAAAATCATGGTGTGGGAATTTGTTCCACAAACAAATTGCCTGAGGGACATGAAGGTTAAGTGATTTGACCAGTGTTCTGCTGCTGCTGCTGCTGCTGCTGCTGTGGCTGATAATTATTATTATTAAATAACATTGTAAGAGGTATAAGTGTTATGATGTTAGTTGATCCACCAACAACCCTTTAATATGATGAAAATTGAGGCTGAGTCATTCAGGATCATACTGTTAATGTGTCAAAAGCAGGACTTAGACCCACAACATCCTAACTTCAAATACTACTTATTCTCCATTATACCATACGGTCACATAAAATAATTAATTTAAAGCAGTACGGCAATAGTTAAATGTCCTAGTATGGGGCAGTTAGGTGGCTCTGTGGATAGAGCCAAACCTGGAAAGGAGAAGTTTAGGTTTCAAATCTGGTCTCAGACACTTCCTAGCTATGTGGCCTTGTACAAGTCACTTAACCCCGATTACTAGCCCCTACTACTCTTCTGCCTTGGAATAAATTCTTAGTATTAATTCTAAGACATAAGCCAAATATATTATAAAATAATAATAATATGGTACAAAAGAAATAGCACTGAATTGATCATCAGGTGGCCATGGGGAATTTGATTGATCTCTCTGGGACTCAGCTTCCTTTTTGTAAAATGAACATGTTTTTAGGCTAGATGACTTCTAATCTCCATATGAAACACAACTATATTAAGTGCTTACAATGTGCCATCCACTGTGCTAGGTATTGGTTTAAGTGAAAGGTTCCTTACCCTAGGCTTATCTCTCTATCTTATCTGTCTGTTCATTTGTTTATTTACTTTTTTTACTTGTTTGTTTCTGTCCATCAAATATTTTTCTCACCTTCAAACCACCTGCCCACTAGAAATTTGTGAAAAAGAAAAAGAAAACTTGTAAGAAAGATGCAAAGTCTAGTAAAGCAAATTGCCACATGAGCCACATCCAGAAATGTCTCAATCTGCATTGTAAGTCTATCACCTTGCTGCCAAGATGGGAGTAGCATCCTTCAGTCCTCTGAAGATATGGTTTGTCATTGCATTGATCAAAGTTCTAGTGTTTCACAGTTGCTTTTTCAGGATAATTATTGTCATTTCATAAATTGTTCTCCTGGTCCTGCTTGCTTTGCTCTGCATTAGTTTACAAATAAGTCTTCCCAGTTTCCTCTAAAACTATCTATTTTGTTATTACTTATAGTGTAACAATATTCCATTATATCCATATGCCATAATTTATTTAGTTATTCCATGATAGTTGGGCTTCTAGTTAGTTTGCAGTTTAGAGTTAATAAAGAGTGAGCTGCTATAATCTTTTTGATAAATATTGGTCTTTTTCCTCTTTCTTTGATCTCTTTGAGGAATATGCATAATAGTGGTATAGCTTAGTCAAAGGACATACTAACCTCAGACACTTCCTAGCTCTATGACCCTGGGCAAATCACTTAACCCCAATTGCCTAGGCCTTACTCCTCTTCTTCTTTGGAACTGATACCTCATATTAATTCTAAGATAGAAGGTAAGGATTTAAAAAAAAAAGACATACACAATTTGGTAACTTTCTGTGCTTAGTCCCCAATAATTTCACAGAATGGTCAAAGCAATTCACCATTTCCACCAACAATGCACATGTGTCTATTTTTTCCAAAGCCTTTCCAACATTTTCCATCTTCCTGTTTCATGATTTTTGCCAGTCTGATATTTGTGAGATAAAAATTTAGATGTGTCCCTTTTGTTCTTCTCTTTTGCTCCTTGTCCTTGAAGGCATTTTCTCTTTTGAATCAAATATTTCTTCCTTCTTAACTCTAGTCTTTCTTTTCTTAGACAAGTCTTTTTATCTTTATCCAGTTTTTCAAATCCTACCAGTTGGCCTTTTCCCCAAGTTCACTCTTATGTTCTTCACAAAAAATTCTCAAAATATTCTTTCCCACTCATTCCCCTTTTCTCTTTTCAGCTCATTCCTTATTCCATTTCTCTCTCAGAGCCCTCTTCCAACAAAACTGTAAATATACTTCTCAGTGACCACCATACCGTCAAGGAGAATCTCTTGGTACTTACCTAGACTGATCCTCAAAAAGTGGGATCCAACTTGCCACTTCAATTATGTTGCTATTTAATTATTTTAGTCATGTCTAACTCTTTGTGACTCCATTTAGGTTTTCTTGGCAGATATACTAGAGTGATTTGCTATTTCCTTCTGCATCTCATTGGCAGATGAGGAAACTGAGGCAAATGGGGTTAAACGATTTGCTTACGGTCATGTAGCTAATAAGTGTCTGAGGTCAGATTTGATTTCAGAGTGGTGAGTCTTTCTGGCTTTGGGTCTGACACTCTTTCCATTGTGCCACCTACCAGCTATGTTGAAACACTTTTCAAGCATGGAAGAATCACCTTTGAGAACCCAGAGTGACTTCCAAGCTGCAATGAGGTGCTGATAGGATTTGTCTCTGTGGAATGTGTGTCTGTCAGGCCTATTTGTCCTTTCTGGTCCTGTAAAGAAAAAAAAGACAAATTGATTTTTTTACAATTTTCAAAGACAAAACAATATGCAGAAGTATAACACTTCTGCAAACCATCAAGTATGGGAATTGGTCACTAGATACAAAGGTTAGGGCAGAAAAATGAGGCAAAGATGACTCCAAGGTGGCTATAAGCCTAGGTGAGTAGGAGAATAACAGTGTTTACTGAGAGAAATTGAAAATGTGAGAGGAAGAGATAATTAGGAGATGAGTTCAACTTGGTGAAAATGAAGTTTAACTTAATGGCATATTATTTATATAGTTAACATATCTGTTAGGTGGTTGGAGATATACCTATGGAAATCCAAAGGATGAGACTGTAGCTATAACTTTGGAAGTTTTCAATATTAGAGTCAGTCAACAAGCATTTAAATGTCTCCTATGTGCCAGGTACTGTGCCAAGCACTAAGTTTAAAAATATGGGGATAGGGGGAATGTAGGTGGCTCAGTGGATTAAGAACCAGGCCTTGAGATGAGAATTCAAATCTAGAATTAGACACTTCTTAGCTGTGTGACTTTGGGCAAGTCACTTAACCTTTCATTGCCTAACCCTTACCACTCTTTTGCTTTGGAACCAATATACAGCATTGATTCCAAGACAAAAGGTAAGGGTTTAAGAAGACAGACTTTGCCCTTAAGGAACTTATAATCTAAATATGGAAAACAACACACAAAAGAAAGCTGAAAAGCAAGTTAGGAGGAGGACTGGATTTGGAAAGTAACCAATAGGGGGCATGGTGGAAAATTCAGTGATGTTCCTGAGTAGTGAAGACAGGTGAGAAGTAAAGAAGCCAAATGAGGAGATGATCTGACATAGGCTCCCTCCTTAATTTGAAGTTCATGGTCCCACCCTCCAATCAGAGGGACAAAGGGTGGTGATGAGGTGAAGAAATAATTGTTTTCCCAACAATCAGTTTCCTGGGGACATGATAGTAAAATCAAAGAAGTTCCAAAATAGTGTGACCAGGTGAGAAATAAGGAGAAGGAGAATGAAGAAAAATTGGGAAAAATATTGATGACAAATGGGGAAAGGGAATAGGAAGAAGAATAAAGAGAATGGAACTGAGCTTTAGAAAATGTCCATAACCAAAGGTCAAGTACAAGAAAAAACCACTGAAGGAAAAACAAAATAAAATTGTTGTAAATACAGAAGGAAAACCAAGATAGAATAATTATCACATCTATGCCTTTCCACCAACACAAACGTCATCTTAGATCAGGCCATCTTTGCCATGCCCGGGTTATGAGTGTAGCATTCTAATTGTCCTTCCAAGTTTTCAGTTTTTCCCTTTTCTCATCCATCCTCCAAACAGCAGTCAAAGTAATTTTCCTAAAGCACAGGTCTTAGTAACGTCACTGATTTGCTCAAACATCCTGAGTGTTTCATTATTACTTGTATCTAAAACAGCTTGGCATTATAATTTTGTCACAATCTTGCTCCAGACTACCTTTCCATACCTGTTTCATATGACTCTGATTCACAGACTTTACTTATAGCCACACTGTCCAACATGCTTTCTCTTCTAATTTCATATTACATCTACCATTTTCATGCCTTTGCTCAAGGGATACCCCTACCGTGAGGCCTTTCCCACAAGCCTAGAATGCACTGCCTCCTCATCTCTACTAAGAATCTTTAGCTTACTCAGCTTAAGAAGGTATTACAGTGAAAAGACTTTCTTCATTCCATCAGTTGTTAGTAGCTTCTTCCTTCTCAAATAATCATATAGTAGAGGTTATTGTTCAGTTGTTTCAGTCGTATATGCCTATGTGAATTCATTTGAGGTTTTCTTAGCAAAGATATTAGAGTGGTTTGCCATTTCCTTTTCCAACTTATTTTAAATTCATGAATGTTTTCCTCCTTTCCCCCCCTCTGTATTCCCTGTGCCTTGGACCTAGTAAGAATTTAATAGATGCTTCTTTGGATGAAATGGTTGTTCAAATCAAGGATGGTGAATATTCCAAAGATTGATGAGCCTCATGAAATGGAGCAGGAAAGTCCAGGAATTAGCCATTGTAAATAAGGAAAGAAGTTTTAGATCTTTCCCATCTCAGCTGGTGTTAAGTAAAGATTAGGTTACAGCTCTCTCTTTGTGTTAAAAAGGGGCAAAAAACCAGGCCATCTAGTTGATATGGTGTATAGAGCACTAGACCTTGAGTCAGGAAAACCTGAGTTCAAATCCAGATTCAGACACTTACTGGCTGTGTGACCCTTGGCAAATCACTTAACCCTCAGTTTCCTCATCTATAAAATGAACTGGAGAAGGAAATGGTAAACCACTCCAGTATCTTTGCCAAGAAAATCCCAAATAGAGTCGCAAAGAATCAAATATGACTGCAACAACTGAACGACAACAACAATGACCATTTTTCCTCTCTGTGTCTGTCCCTTTATCTTTAAGATGAGTTGGGGTAAACTAGATCTTCTCCAGGATCTCTTGCACGCCTAACATTCTGAAGCAATCATTGAACTTGATCCCAATTAAATAGAAGCAACTGCCAATGAAGTTTGTTTTTCATCCTCACTTAGCGTACACTGTCAGGCATGTTTGGAAAGATGGTTGGAACATGAGAGCACCTTGAGAAAATATTTATGTTCTTGTCCATGTGCATACATAATACCTTCAGAATCACTTTCATGTAAGAGCAATGAAATACAGTTTGCAAAGAGAAACAATGATATGAGGAAAACTCCTTCTTTAATTTATTTGTATTGGGCTTCCTCTGGACTTAAAACATTGAAAGAATACCACCTGGGTACAATTGAATGAAGAAGGGCAGTTTATTCAGCTGATGCATATCCACAAAAGGACTGTCAAGAAAGCCTGCCAAAAGGTTCACTTTCCTGATTGACCAATTATTTCCCCTTTAAGTCACAAGGGAATAGAGTCAAGGGTCAAGAGCAAGAGCCATGACATTACACTAGAATTCTGCAAATGTCAAAGGATTGACTAACGAAGGGGACTAAAATGTCTCTTGCTGAGAGCCTTCAGAGATGTTCTTCCCTTGCCAACTCCATCCACACTCTATGAACAAAGGAGAATCTCTATGATTAGGAGGATTTCTGGAGTTGAATTAAGGACTGAATTCATCCCAAATTGCATAAATCCACTAGAAAATTCTCTTGAAATCACAATGAAATTGGGCCATTGAAATATTTTTTAAAATGAATAATTGAGCTGGAAAGATAATGAATGATTACTAAGTTGATCCTGTTGAAAAGGGATACTCTAACACAGGGGTTGGCAACCTTTTTGGCTGAGAGAGCCATACGCCACATTTTTAAAAATATAATTTCGTGAGAGCCATACAATGCTCACAGTGTGTGCTCCTATAACAGTGCCTGAAAAAAATTGACTTTATGGTTCCTGCAGAAAGAGCCATATCTGGCCCTCAAAAGAGCCACATATGGCTCGAGAGTCATATGTTGCCGACCCCTGATCTAACAGAATAAATCATTCCTTGTGGTAGGAATGTGTTTTAAATATACAAAATATATTCATATATTGTGTCTCATTTTTAGCTCACAGTTATCTTGTGAGGTAGGTATTCAGATGAGTAAACTGAGGCCCTCAGAGATTTAATGGGTTATATCAGATCACACTATTATTTAATGAAGGTTTTGGAATTAGAACCTAAGTTTCTTTACCATAGAGTCAAATATACATTTCGAATTGGAGTAATACTTAGAGGTCATCTAATTCAGTTCCTTTATTTTACAGATGAGGCAACTGATAGCCCAGAGATGAAATAATCTGCCCAAGATTATCTTAGTAGTAAGTGGAAGAGGTAGGATTTTAATACAAATCCTCTGTCCCCAAATTCAATACTCTTTACCATTCACCATAGCCTAATTCTCCTTTTTACTCTAACCCACTATACTTTTCAGAGCTAAATGCACAAATTATAATGAGTTCTAGGGAAAAATATTTTTACAGATGAAAAACTGAAGTAAAACATCATAAAATAAGCAAAATTAATTTGTATTTGCATTGTATGTATTTTGTATATTTATAGGCACAAATTTTGCTTTTCTCAATATAATGTAAGTTCTTTGAGAGGAGAGGCTATTTTGTTTTTGCCCTTGAATCCCCAGCACGAAGCACAGTGCAGGCTACATTATAGGCACTTAATATATGCTTACAGATTGATTAATTGCAGCAGAACTCTATTCTATTCAATAATGAATGAAGCAATTCAATAAAGAGATAATAGTGTGAAGTTGACCTTTCAATCAGAAAGATCTGAGTTCAAATCAAACCATCTTCATTGCCTTAATAACTACCTCTCCTCAGACCACAATGGAGACAGACCAGAATCCTGAGCCCCAAATACAGGAAATAATAGAAATATCGCTGATCACCAGCTCAGCTTCTAGCTTGTCCTTGTAGCCATCATTAAAGAGAATAATCCTTGTGGAGAAGGAGCCCTCCATCTTCAGCACATACGTGAAAATCCCCTGAAATAGCTATATCCACAAGACCAGTTTCTCTACTTAAAGCTTAGCTCCTGAAACCATCTTCTAGAGGAGCAATTAGTATACAAGATGTAACCTGGCAACTGTTTCTGCAGGTGCCCCATCCTCTCCTCCCTGCCCCCCAGTAGAAAAAACAACTTACTAAATACCCAGGAAAGAAAGATTCTTTCCCCCAAAGTCTTCGTCACTGTCAAATAATTCAACTTCAGAAACATGGTTTTATCAGTGGAGACGACATTAAAGAAGATGCATTATAAATAGTTTTTCAATTATAGTCTAAGGACTATACAAGTGAAACCTCCTACAATATATGTGTTGTCTCTCCCTAGGAGAATGTGAACTCCTTGAGAAGCAGTGACTATCTTGCCTTTCTACTTTTATCCCCAACCTTTGTATGTAATAAATGCTTATTTTTTCATTATTCATTTATTCATTAAAATGAGCTTTGCCTCTGACACAAACTAGACTTGTAACCATGAGCAAGTCATTTAACTTCCCTTTGATTCTGATTTCTCATCTGTAAAATTAGAATCCAGATTCAATGACCTCTAAGACAATGGTTCCTAGAGGGTTTTCATATCATAGATTCTGATGATGTCTATGAACTTCTCAGAGCAATGTTTCTAAATGCACAAGAGAAATGGGATTATAAAGGAAATTAATCATATTGAAAAACATTGTATGTATTTATATATTTTTATACACACACATATATGTGTATGTATGTATGATGTATGTGTGTGTATATATATGTATATATATATATAAATTACTGGACTCAAAATGTTTAGAAGCCCTTGCTCTAAGGTTCCTTCCACCACTAAATCTCTGAGCTATGATTCTGAATGACTTAAGGTCTCAGGGATCCCAGGCAAGTCTCTAAAATTATAAATTTAAAAAGTGGCCAATGCGAATCAGTTGGCAGAATTGTCCACACTAATGAAGTCACAATGCTGCACTTAAAAAACAAACTAACAATATTTTTCATAAGGAGACTAAAAATTACAATGGATAAAGGAGCATACTTTGTCAACTCTAAAACTTCTTCTGGTTTGATGGTCTGAACTCAGCACCTCAAAAGCCATGTCCATGTCCAAAGAGGGGCACAATGAGCGCCTTTCTATAAATGTCTCACCCTGTTCTCATCATTCTAAAAGGAAGGGTTTGCCATAAAAGACAAAATTCCTAAGGCATCAAACTACCTTTATTTTTTTTTAATGTTTGAGTTAAGTACAAATACTCTGAAAACATAAGGATTCAATTTCTTTTAAACTGCACATAGACTTAAAAATGATGGTGGAATAGTATTCAGATGAACATGTTTGGGGTTTGGCTGAACACAAGACATTTGAAAAATAGATTGAGATGTTCAATGATCCCCAAACATGTCCTGGTTCACTCATCCTTGTTCAGGAGCATATGGCATCCTGCCATTAACGCGTAATAAAACATACATGTAGCCTAAGCTTCCAGGGTTGAAAAGCAGGGCTCCCAACATTTATCTTGCTGCCACCCACCTTAGAGTCTCCAGGCTACTAAGTAGGAAAACAGCTGCCCTGCCTGATTTTCCCAAGTGTTTCATATTGTATTTTTAAATGATGTACAATTGATTTGGTGCCTTTGAACTTCCTCTAAACATCCAAACCACTTAGGATCATTAAGAAGCTTTCAGAATTCAGCATAGGTACCTCTTGAGCCCTCTTTACTACTCACTGTCGACTGCAGGCTGCCTCTGTCTCACATAGCCTGGGTGTTAGCTCATGGTTTATTACTGTAAATTACTAACATTAGAAATGCTAAGTCGGGAAACTAAAGATGGAGAAAACTTAGCAAACAGGACCCTATCCTACCCTGCACCAGTGGTTTCTGCTCAGGTTTGAAACAGCAAAATGGAATTTGGGAGTTTAAAGACATCCTTCTCTCAGTTCACTTACCTACTCCCTTAACAGGAAAGACAATGGTTTGGCTTTCTTTCCTTATTGGAGCTCAACCATCCAATTTCTAGAAGAGGGGGGAGCTTCCAATCACAACGACAACAACAACAACAATAAAGCATTGATAACCATTCTAATAGCTAGCATTTATCTGGAGTTTTAAAGTCACCAAGGGCTTGACAAATATAGGCATACCTCAGAGATATTGCAGGTTCGGTTCCAGACCCTGACAATAAGCAAATATTGTAATAAAGAGAGAGATACACATTTTTTGGTTTCCTGATGCATTGAAAGTTATGTTTACACTACAGCACAGTGTATTAAGTGTGCAATTGTATTATGTTTAAAAATTTGCATACCTTAATTTAAAAAATACATTCTTGCTAAAAAAGTACTAAGCATCATATGAACCTTCAGTTAGTTGTAATCTTTTTGCTGGTGGATCATCTCACCTTAATGTTATGGCTGCTAACTAATCCAGGGGCTTGCTGCCAGAGGTTGAGGTAGCTGTGATGATTTCATTAAATAAGATAATAATGAAGTTTCCTGCATAAATTGACTCTTTCTTTCACTTGAACACTTAGAAGCCATTGTAGAATTATTAATCAACCTAATTTCAATATTGTTGTATCTCAGGGAATAGGGATACCTGAGGAAAGGGAGAAAGATGGGAAAGGCTGATTGGTGAAGCAGTTGGAACACACATAAAATTTATCGATTAATTCTGCTCTCCTATATGGGTATGATTCATGGTGCCCCAAGATAGCTATAATCATAAAATCAAAGATTACTGATCACATGTAACCACAACAGATATATTATGATAAAAAGTTTGAAGTAATATGAGAATTACCAAAATGTAACACAGAGACATTATGTGAGCACTTGATTTTGGAAAAATGGTATTGATTGACTTTTCAATGCAGAGTTGTTACAGTTCTTCAATTTGTAAAAAATGCAATATCTATAAAGTACAATAAAGCAAAGCACAATAGATTAAGGTATGCCTGTATTATTTCATAGAATCTCAAAAAAAATTCTGAAAGTTAAGTGCCTTTAGTGTCCCCATTTTACATATTAGGAAACTGAAAGTTAAAGGGGTCAATAGACTTACCCATGATTATGCAGTAGTAAGTGTCTGAGGTAACATTCAAACTCAGGTATATGGGATTCCAAGGCCAGGAATCTATCCACTCTGCTAGTGAACTATTTCTCCAATTGTTTCTGGAGAGTGGTGGCATATTTCATGACAATGTGACATTTTATCATAAAAAAATATTTGGACCCTTTGGCATGACATAGCCAGGGAATTGTCCAAGGAACTTCATTTTTTGGTCCTTGAAGTACCACAATGACTAGTGACAAGAGGGCAGAAAGAAAAGAAGGAAGGAAGGAAGGAAGGAAGGAAGGAAGGAAGGAAGGAAGG
>NC_058130.1:630961598-630972475 GCF_016433145.1 Gracilinanus agilis
GAAGGAAGGAAGGGAGAGAGGAAGGGAGGGAGGAAAGAGAGAGATGGAGGAAGGGAGGGAGGAAGAAGAAAGGGAGGGAGGGAGGGGGAAGGAAAGAAAGAGAGAGAGGAAGGAAGGGATGGAGGAACAGGAGAGGGAGGGAGGGATCAAGGAAGGAATGGAGGGAGAGAGGGAGGAAAGGAAGAAGGAAAGAAGAGAGGGAGAGAGGGAGGAAGAATGGAAGGAGGGAGGGGAAAAGGATACATCATCATCATTATTATTACCTATGAGTCTGAAAGTCATAAACTTCTCAATCTACCTCATTAAAGTCATACCACCTGTATAAAATCTGCTTGTAATCTCCATATATTGACCTAGTAAAGTGAGTGAAGTTGCTCTCTGACCTCTTGTGATTGTTCCCCCTTTTGAAACTACCTTTGAAATTGTGAAGAAGTGACTTTAACTTTCTGAAATCTGGTCTCTGATACCACCTCGCTGTGTGACCCTGAGTAAATCTCTTAACCTCATTTGCCTAGCCCCTGCCCTTCTGCCTCAGAGTTGTTAAGACAAAAAGTAAGAGTTAAAAAAAATTTAGGTTTGACGGCTTCTAAAGTCCTTTCTAGTTTTAATCCATGATCACATAACTCTAAAACCACTCTACACTCCTTGAAAGTTTTCTATTTCTGATCACTCCAGGCATACATACAATGGACAAAAACTCAACAGAAAATGTGGTGGAGTGGATATCTCAGGAACGTGCTGAATGCAGAGATAGAAAGACAGGTTGAGAGATTAGTGCACTGGAGTCAGGAAGTTATAACTCCCTGTTAGGGGAGTTGCTCCCCTGTTAGGTAGCAACCTAAAACGATCCTGGTGAATGTTTTCATTGAACTTTTTTGTTGTTCTTTCTATGCTGTTTTAAAAAGAGACAATTTTATAGTCCTTAAATTTAATCAATTTGGTATGATTCATTTAGTCATTATGATACAAACCATTAGGAAAACTTCCATAGGGATGTCTGGATGTGGTGGTACCGGATTAAGGGAAATAGGAGGACATAACTTCTATAGGATACAAAGTCCAAACTACTGACTTCCTGAAAAAAAAACAAAACAACCAATGCCTAAATGACCTTCAATAGTAACTTTAACACAAGGTGAGGGCATTTTCATGCTGTTAGTAAACATCCAAAGTAGCATAGTGCATTGAAAAGGGGATTGGATTTGGAGTCAAGTGACCTACATTCAGATCCTGGCCCTGCTACATATTAACTATGTAATCTTGAGCAAACCCTTCAAATTCCCTGTGCTTCTATTTCCTCACATGTAACATAAGAAAATCAAACTAGATAATATCTAAGACACCTTCCAGCTCCAAATCTATGACCCAGGTAACACAGGCTTTATAGATAATCAAATCAAGTAACTTGGGGTCTCTATCAAAATTTGTACAATTGTTCATCTTTTCCAAATCCTAAGGCAATCTATATAAATTCTGTGAAGCAAACTAATTGTTAGTAGTTGTTCAATCATTTTTTAGTTGTGTCTGACACTTTGTAACTAATTTTCCTGGGTAGATACTAAAGTGGTTTTCCATTTCCTTCTCTAGTTCATTTTACAGATGAGGAAACTAAGGCAAGCAGGGTTAAGTGACTTGCCCAGAGACATACAACTTTTAAGTGTCTGAGGCCAGATTTGAACTCAGGATTCTATCCACTCTATCCACTGAGCCACTTAAATGTTCTATAGTAGTAGTTAGTACTATGCATATAGAATTCTGCTAGCAGATTATAAGGTTCATGTTTCATTTGTTTTCTTATCTCCCAAAGGGTCTTCCACAAAATGTGAGAACATGTGAAAGATCTGTGATTTTCTTGGTTGGGGGTCTCCTGGTAGGAGAACTCCCTCCATGAAGGCATATGCAATCCATCAGAGGTGGAACTTGAACCAAAGTCTTTCTACCCACTATGATATACTGCCACAAGTATCTGAGGCATGAATGAATGAATGAATGAATGAATTAATTAATTAATTATCTATTTATTTATTTAATTCTACCTCACTTTGTGTGGTATAGACCATACCTATCAGTGACTTCAGTACTTAATTGCTAGAATATTTAATAGAAGAACTGCCCAACAATCTGGCCAGAGTATCTCATAATTGGTAACAAATATGTGAGAAAGCACACCTGATAAAGTAATAATATTACAAACTCATGTCTTCTTTTGAAGAATGTAAATGAAAGAGAGAGAAAAGAAGAGGGAGAAAGTTGAAAAATAACAATAATGTTTGAGAGTAATGAAATTATTTGACAATGTAAATGCTATTTATATATTATGGGTTTATAACTATTTTGCTATCTCTCTCAAGTCACATAATCCCTGCAGTCCCCTTCTATCTATTTATTCCACAACTTTGCTCCAGGAAAGGGAGCAGTACTGGAAATAGTTAAAACTAACATGAGGAAGTGTCTCCCAATAATCCTTAATATCAGGCTTAATATCAACAAATATATCTCAAGGGAAAAAAAGTGAAACAACAAAATATACTGAGTTCCTGGATCCTTAGTGGATCTTAGATTTTAGATCTGGAAAAATAATATATTTATATGACTTAAGGTTTACAAGGCACGATATATATACATATATGTGTATATATGTATATATATAGTCCCATTTAATCCAAACAACCCTGTAAGGTAGATACCACTGATGACAATTAACATCTTCATGTGACATATGAGGAAATGGAGACTTTTTGACTTGAGTTAGTCAATGAGCATTTATTAAGTCTTTTAAAATACGTGACATTCTCTGAATTTTGTGCCAGGGAACACAAAGGAAGACTAAAATAAAAATAGCCTCTGCTTTTAAGCAGCTCACATTCTAATAGGGGAAACAACATGTAAATAGCTATGTTTATGTAAAACATATACAGAATAGATAGAAGTCAATCTCTAAGGGGAAGGTAAATAGATGAAAGGAACTGAAAAGGCCTCCTACAAGAAGATGGGATTTGGGCTGTGTATTGAAGAAAGCTGGGGAAGCCAAGAGACAGGAGTGAGGAAGGACACACTCCAACCAATATAAAAGTATGGTCAGGAGATGAAGTATTATAGGCAAGGAACAGCAAGTAGGGCAAAATTTCCTTTCTCGATAGTCTGCTCCCATAGAGACAGGAATCTTGACAGGATCAGGGGATTTTAGCAGAGGAAGAAACCTTAAAAACATCTAGTTCAATCTCCTTATTTGACAGTTGAGGAGAGTAAGACCCAAAAAAGGCGACTCTCTGCCATTGAGACTGAAATTGCCTGGGATTTAGACTGAGGAAGAGTCTCAGAAGCATTGTCATAGTTAGGCTGGTTATGTGAAGAAAATCTACTTGAAGAGGCCCTGCCTACAGCAAAGCTGAAGTTGTAGGAATATGGTTTCTTGAGATGCCCCTGACAACCTATGGAGGAGCATTTTCTCTTGAAATAAATGTGTTCTGTCTGCCAGCACTCTGATGTAAAGGGAAGTGCAAGCTTTGTAGAAATAATTAATCCTCCTTTTCTGCCACTGGGATAAACAATGAAGGGGTGGGGGGAGAAACGGATGAGATAAAGAAATAAAATTCAAGGCAGATCAAAGGGGATGTGGCAAAGAATTCAGCAACTGCAACCCTTAAGCGAAGGCCAGTAATGAAGAAATGAGTCTTGGCAGCTTAGTCAGTGGAATATTAAAGAAATTAATCCAGAAGGTACATAGTGACCCAAAAATAATAATAAAGCAAAGACCAAATAAATGGGAAGAGATCAAAATTGAGTGGCCAGGTAGGAAGTCGTTCTCTGATGGGTCCTGACTATCTGAACAGTATCAGATAGGAGAACTCTGCCCATAAATGGCTCTGAAAAAGTTAACCTCTAAAATTGATTCTGCAGAATAATTTAACTTTTTAATTCTTTCTATTCACTCCCTTTTTTGTTAAAGCAAAGAATAGTATTTTAATTTAATACCCAAAGAGTGGTGCCAGCTATTGATAATAAGAACTGCAGCCAATTAGGATGTGGGAAGGTCCAGAAGACCCAGGGCTCATTTTCACAGACTTTGTTTCTCTAGTTAAAAACGAGACTAGCATTGGAGTCCAAGACCTCTAGTATAATATACATTGAGCTTTTTGTGAAATGGACTTCAATGCAATAGGGAATGAAACTAAAATCATTAAATTCATTCCACTTATCATTTTACAGAACATTTTTATCCAGACTGTCTAAGATCAGTAATGCTCTGGTATCAAACTGTACCATCAAAGTCTGCTATTATCTGAGTTTAATATTTTTTATTTCATTAAAGAAATTTTCTTTTATTCTTTAATATTCTTTAAATTCTATACCCTGGCAAGCTATGAAAGTTAGCAGGAAGCTATGGAATGGAGTAAAAAGCATTGGATTTGGAGTCAGAAGACCGCTATTTAGTTCTGGCTCATCCAGTTTGTGAGTAAACTTGGGCAAATTGATTTGCCTTTCTGTTCTTCAATTCCCTCATGTGTAGAAAGGGGTTATTAATACCTATCCTTCTTACCTCATGGAGTTAAGAAAATCCAATTAAATAATTTATGTAAAGCAAAATTCCATATAGGTATGACATAAATATAAATAACATTTAAAAATATTTTGATGTGATATCTGAAATTTCCAGGTTTTTTGATGTCCAGGCAGTTCAAGACAAATAATCATCTACCATGTGCTTAAAAAACTTCACGGGAAAGGAACTCACCAGCTCTAGAGGCAGCCAACTCCAGCCCACACCATCTCTTTTTACTTCAATATTATAATTTGATATTGCAACATCACTCATCTTATTCAGTCTAGATAATGTTCTGAAAAATGATCAATGGAATGAATTTAAGGGTTCTAGTTTAATTGCCTATTAATAAGACAGTTCTTAATTTAAGAAGCATTTCCCGACATCTTGCCTCAATCTGCTTCATTGCATCCACCCATTGCTCCTACATCCACTCTCTGGGGCCAAGCCTACTAAATTTAAACCTACTTATAAATGGCAGCCCATCAAATACTTGGAGATATATTTCATATCCCCCTTAAGTCTTCTCTTTTAATCTGATCTGAAAACCTCCATTCCTTCAAATGATGCTCAAGATGGCACAGACTCAGAATTTTCTTTCTATTATAAAATGTCATACCCGAAACCAAACACAATACTTGAGATATGACAAGATTACAGCAGGTCTTTAGGGATTTCTTTTATTTTTGGTCTGGACTTATGATTTCATCAGTTTAGTGAATATTTAATTTTTAAAAAGCCTTTTACCAGAACCAAAAATATTCTATAATTTTGATCCTATAGCCTTAGAGAGCCAATTGCCTGAGGATTAAAGTAATTTTCCCAGCTTCTGGAAGCCAATATGTGTCAAAAGCAGAATCTGAACCCATGTCTTTCTAATTCCAAAGCAGGCTCACTTTCAATCACTCTAGACTACATCTCAGAAAGACTCTCCCCACCTTATTCCTGGAAATTAGCCTTCTCTTAATGCAGCCTCAGATTGCATTAGTTTTCTTGGCTGCCATATCCTATTCAGTTGTCTTGCTGTTAATTTACTTCTGGCTTTTAGCTGACCCTCTTTTTCTATAGACTGGAGTCAGATTTTTTTCCTGGAAATTTTGTCATTACCAGATAGAAGGAAAAAAATTTGTCTTCAGTCAGCACCCATAGAGTAAGGGCTAATTCAAGACAATGGATATAGGGCATTGACAGTGTTCTATTGACCTTACTACCTTTATCCAGTCATCAAGTCAACAAGCACTTTTTTAAGCCCTTCCTCTGTGTCTGTCCCAGTGCTGAGAACTGGGAATACAAAGAAAGCCATAAAACAGTCTCTGCCATCAAGGATATCATCATCCATTCTAGAAAACACTAAAGTTTGTATACATTTACAAGCATACCTATATATTAGAGTTATTTTTGTATAATTATAAGTTTGCATGTTTTCTCCCCCTATAGAAAGTAAGTTTCTTGAGGGAAGTGGACTATCTAATTTATGTCTTTGTATATTTTATGTATTAGGAACTATGCTAGGGATGGAAATACAAGAAAAATAGTCCCTACCCTCAGGGGGTTTACATTCTAACAAGGCAACATATATTAGGAAGCTAAAAATGGTAGGGAGGAAGAGGCTGGTATCCAGTAGAGGGACTTAATGGAGAAGTCTAGAGTACATCTTGGAGAAGAACAAAGACATAGCTGGTTTGGGTGCTCTCCTTAAATTCAGGGTCTGAGAGGAGTCATCTAATTAGAGGGAGAGGGTATAAGAATGGAGCTCACACCGACCAGGAGGCAATGGAGTATTTGCTCAGTCACTTCAGTTTTTTTTTTTCAGTTGTCAAGGAGAGAAGTGTAGGGTATTGCCATTCCTGCTGTTATGATGATTGAATGGACCTTCTTTGTAGGGACCATTTGTCCCTGCCCAAAGCTGGAGAGATACTTCATCAGCACTTTAGGAATCTGTCATCTCATCACTCTGGACGGTCTCTCTTCTCTGAAGGTTGCAACCCTCTGCAATTTAGTAGAATTCAAGAATACCTTTAATTGGTGATGAGGTCCTTCAAACTTAGTTAAGACTGGTCTTCAGACAACAGTCCATCAATGGGTTCCTATTCAAAGGATTGATACCTTGGAGTATCAGCTAAGCTTGGTCTCCATTAACATATTATTTGAAAATCTGTGGTTACGCTAATGTCATATGGAGACATCTAATGAAGATATTTCATAGAATCTTACAGAACCACATCATCTTAGAGCTGGAAGGGGGCCATCTAGCTCAATTTGTATTCTCTCAATAATATCCTCAAAAAATATCAACCAGATTTTGGGGGATGAATAGCCACTTATTTCCTCTCCAAGCAGCCCAATATACTTTCAGGAACTTCTAATCATTCAAACTTTTTTTTCTTACATTAAACCTAACTGTACCTCCCTATACCTTCCATTCTAGTTCTCTCTTCTAGGACCAATAAAATAAGCCTAATCCCTCTTCCACTCTGACAAGATAGTTGATTAAATACCTGAAAATATCCAGTAGGGATTTAATAAATGTTCATCAAATTTATTATATCCCCTAGGTCTGTGTTGGTGAACTTATGGCACATGTGCAGGAAGGGGCTGCTCCTCTCCCCCTCTCTACTGTGCCTGAGGACATTTCTCACATGACCTGCGCCTCTGCCCAGCAGCCCAACAGAAGTGCTTCCTCCCTCCCCTGTGGAGTAAGACACAGTGCTCACATGTGGCATGAGAGTTGAAGTTTGGGCACTTGATCTCTAAAAGGTTTGCCATCACTGTCCTAGGTCATCTTGGAGGCAGCTAGTTGGCACAGTAGATAGAGTACTGGGCCTAGAGTCAGGAAGACTCATCTTCTTGAGTTCAAATCTGGCTTCAGACACTTACTAGCTATGTGACCCCCAGGCAAGTCACTTTAACCCTTTTGGCCTCAGTTTGTTCATATGAAAATGAGCTGGAGAAGGACATGGTGAATCATTCCAGTCACTTTGCCAGGATAACTCCAAATGGGATGATGAAGAGTTGAAAATGACTGAAATACCTGAACAACCAAGGTCACCCTATTTTTTTTTTCCTTTCAGGAAAACTCAAAGGTTTTGAGACCTTCCTCATTCTGTTTTCTCAACTCTGGACATTCTTACACTGGTAAATGTTCATTCTAAAATGTACTGTCAAGAAATGGAACTGAACTCCAGAACCCAGATATAGTCTGGCTAGGGCAGATTACAGCAAGAATGGACTCTCCCTTGTTTTAGACAATATACACTGCTATTAGCCAAGCCCAAGAGCAATTTCACTTTTCCAATTATCATATAACATTGCTGGATCATATTGAGGATATCTAGATCTTTTTCAAAAATTTTGCTTTTTATTTGAGAGAGAGAGAGAGAGAGAGAGAGAGAGAGAGAGAGAGAGAGAGAGAGAGAGAGAGAGAGAATCTTTACATGTACAGCAAAAAAAAGAGTTTAATGTGAAACTGAGAATCTTCATTTTTGTTATTAGTTTAAAAGTTATATAATAATTCCATGTTACTTTCAAAACTCTCCTGCTTCTTGGTGCTTCCTTCTGAATTTCTTTCTATTCCTTTTTATTTTGTAAAAATGTTTTAATGGTACCCATCTTGGATGGAAGTCCTTCCTAGATCTTTTTTTTCACATAAATTGCCTAATGAATAAAAAAATAATGAAATAGAAATATTTATTAAGCACTTATATTCTAAGCACTCTGCACTGAGTGCTGTGTAATCACAGATAATGTAAGAGGAGGTTTCTTCAAAAAATTTTTCATGTGATTTAAAATCCATATATCAGCTTTTGACATTTGACATCACATCCCTTTTTTGTGATATGATTTTCAAGTTACAAATGTTGGATGGGGCATCTGTTATTAGAAACCCTCGTCTTGGTGTTCTTTTTCTAAAGCTTCACATCATCTATAATAAAAATAATATTTCATTAAAATATTCAAACAACTAGTAGTAAAAAGAATACTGTTTCATCCTACAGCCTCCCTGGGATGTGCTGGAGGCAGAGCATCCTAGATATCAAGAGAAAAGACTTGATGAAGTCCTAAGGCCTGGTCCACCCAAATCCATTGGTTAAAGGATATTGTCTCAGCTCTGCTATTTCCAGGAAATAGAGTGAGAAAAAGAATGCCTAATGCAACACGGTAGGGTGTTCTATATTTCTGGTGTGTTTACACACACGTACCCCTTTACAAAGAGGTGTATAACACTAGGCTTTTGAGAAAAGTCAGGGTATGACCTAGAACCCTATGCATCTTTGCATCTTTGCATCTTCATGTGGGAGCAGCCAAGTTTCATAACAGGACTTTCTAGATAGTTATTCCAATTCAGTACAATGCATACTACCATTAATCCCACCAACAATAAATAATAATAAATAATAGCTAACATTCATAGAGTGTTTACTCTGTGCCAGGCATTGTGCTAAATACTTGGCAATAATTATCTCATTTGAACCTCATGATAGCCTTTGAAGGTATGCTATTCTTATCTTCATTGTATAGATAGGGAAACTGAGACAGGTTAAATGGCTTGCCCAGGGTTACTTAGCTAGTGAGTATCTGAAGTTGGATCTGAACTCAGATCTTTCTGACACCAAGCCGCTGTACCACCTAGATGCTATTACTACTGCTATTACTAGGAAGGGAGGAAAACCATTTATTATCTGTAGCATGTACCAGGAACTGTGCTGAGTGCTTTACAAATATAATCTTATTTGATCCTCACAATAACCGTGGGAAGTAGGGGTGTAAGGATGGGGGATGGGACAAAAAGAGCCAGAAGAAGGCTGTTGGTGATAGTTACTGACAGTTGGGACCAGAGAGGATTCCTCCCCTCTCCCTTCCTCCTCCGGAGCCTCCCAGAAGGCTGTCACTAACAGCCTTCCTCTAGCTCTTTTGGTCCCATTGCCCCATCCTTACAGGGGCAGTATTATTCCCATTTCAGTTGAAGGAATCATAGCAGATAGCAGTTGAATGATTTGCCCACTATCTATTACTTAGGTCTTTCTGACTCAAGGTTCAGTGCTTTATCACTAAGTTACCTCACTGTTACTGCTCTACTACTATGACCACTACACTGCTGCTGCTGCTACTTTTGCTGCTGCTGCTACTACTATTGTTGCCTTTGCTATTACTGTTACTGCTACTACAAACTGCTTTTGCTATTGCTGTTACTGCTACTAATGTTACTGCTAGTACTAATACAAATAAGAATAAAAAATAACTAACATTTCTATAACATTTTCCAGTTTAAAAGTACTTTCCATAAAGGATCACATCTAAGCTTCATAATAAACCAAATAATAAAATAAGAATTTTTTTGCCCATTTTACAGGTGATGAAGCTGAGAACTCAGAGAGGTTAAGTGACTCAATATCATACAGATAATAAATATTAAAGGCATGATTGGGATGTAGGTCTTCCTAATCCCATGTCCTACATGCTCTCTGCTATCCTATCCCATGCCCTGCCAATTCCAAGCACTTTAGGATACCAAAATAAAAAAAGTGAAAAATATTCCATAGTCTCAAGGAACTTACATTCTACTGAGGCTAGTATTAATCCTAAAGCCTCAGAAGGAAGCAATTGTAATAAGGAAGATAAATGAGTTAGTCGGTTAACAAATGTTTATTAAGTGGCTACCATAGTCACCTCTCCAATTGTAGATTCCTGGATGATGATGGAGAGTGGAAAAAGACTGGGCTTCTCAATGCGATCTCCGAGGCCAAGGCCACCTGCTATTCATTTTAAGGAGTATGTGTTACATTTATCAAAGGGCAGGGAATTTTCTAGCTCACATATCAAATGATATTTGAGATAAATTGGTTACTCAGTCAAGAAGTGCTTACAATGATTCAGGTTAAGTTCCATGGATATAGGGAGAAGAAAAATAGCATGGTCCTGGTCCATCCTAGCCACATTCTAATAAGGAAGAGAATGTGTAAATAATTATGTACAATAGATAGATGGTAGATATAGATAAATATATATTGTATCCATTTGGATAAAAATATAGATATATACCTCTAGACTATCTAGTCAGATAAGTGTAATTTTAATTAGAAAAATCAATTTGGCAGCTGAATGAAGGAAGAGACATGAAGTTACAAATTAAAAAGCCACTATAATAATCCAGGCAGATGTGATAATATATAGATTACCTATATCGGTAATCTAGGTATCTATCTTTATCCCTATATCTTTATATCTAGCTAGAGGAAGGAGAGACAGAATAAAGAGAAGAGAAGAGAAGAGAAGAGAAGAGAAGAGAAGAGAAGAGAAGAGAAGAGAAGAGAAGAGAAGAGAAGAGAAGAGAAGA
>NC_058130.1:630972874-631012074 GCF_016433145.1 Gracilinanus agilis
AGGGAAGGAAGGAACAAAGGAAGGAATGAAGGAACAAAGGAACAAAGGAATAAAGGAATGAAGGAAGGAGATAAGGGAGGAAGGGAAGGATGGAGGGAAGGAAGGAGGAAGACAAGCACTGATTAAGTGCTTGTGATAAGTGATAAAGTGATAAAGATATGTGCCAGTCACTGTGCTAAGCACTTTACAAATATTATTTTATTTGATCCTCATAACAACCCTGGGAGATAGGTACATTATGATTCCCATTTTATAGCTGAGGAAACTGAGGTAGAGAGGAATTAAGTGACTTGCTTTGGATCACACAACTTGTCACATTTGAAACTAGGTTCTTCTTGACTCTGGAACCAGCCCTCTCTTCCATGTACCACCTGGCTTCCTCCTCCAAAGAGATTCTTTGACATGGTTTCACATTGGTTCCGATATAAGAGGACTTGAGTTCAAGTGCTGCTTTGCACTTAACTCCGTGTCACTAGTCAAGTCAATTGATTTCCCCAGGCCTCAGGAGACATTTCTATATCCTTAGATAAGCCATGGAATGTGCCCCTTTTCCTACCATGTTACTGTGTGCCAGAAACTTCAAGATTCTACAACATTCTAAGTATGTTGACATCACAAAATATATAAAAAAGAACTTTATTTTTGTATGGAAGGCTATGAGGATCTGGGTTCAGATCTTGCCTCTAACATTAACTACCAATTTGAACTTGAGAATGTCTCTTGAGCTTACTCCCTGGGCCTGAGTTTCTTCATCTCTAAAATAAGGGGGTTGGCAGAGATGATTCATGAAGTCCCTTCCAACTATAGATATATGGTCCACCTATCAAAGAAAGCAGATCCAATGGCATCAAAACAATATGTTCACTGCTAAAAATCATGTTAAAAAATGCTCCCTTGGTATTATGGTCTGGCCACCTGCCTCTCTTGCTTATTCTTAGGCCTTGCTCAGAAAAAGTATTCTTAAGTAATTTCTATGTCTGCCTATCGCCTAGCAAAGGACATTGTAAATGGTGGGAATTTAATACAGACTTTTTGAATTAATTTAATTAGTTAATAGCTAAGAAAGAACAGGAATTTTTAGATGGCACAGTGGAGAGAGTACTAGACCAGTGGAGAGTCACTCATTCAAATCCAGCCTCAAATACTTACTAGCTGTGTGATCCCAGGCAAGTCACTTAACCCTCTTTGGCCCAGTTTCCTCATTTGTAAAATGTTCTGGGGAAGAAAATGGCAAAAGACAGGCATGAATAAAATGATTGAACAACAAAAGAAAACAAGTTCATGGCGAGGAGAATGGAAAGGGAGTGGCACAAAAAAATCCAGATTTTGTCTACTTCCCAAGCTTGCCCAAGATTGGTCCTGGGATAATTGTTTGATAGAATCTAGGAACTGAAAAGGAATTCTAAGGTCTTCTTATCTGTTATTATTCAGTCATTTCAATCATGTACAGGACCTCATTAGGATTTTCTTGGCACAGATACTGAGGTGGTTTGCCATTTCCATATACATATCATTTTACAGATGGGGAAACTGAGGCAAACAGTTAATGACTTGCCCAAGGTCACACAGCTAGTAAGCATCTGAGGCCAAATTTGAATTCAAGTCTCCTTGACTCCAGGCACTCTATCCCCTGTGCCATCTAGTTGCCCTTCTTCTTATCTGCCTTCATCCATAATATAAGGGCTTTCTACTACAATTAGAGCATGTAGTAATCCAGGCTCTGACAATAATAATAATAATAATAATAATAATAATAATAATAATAATAATAATAGAAGAAAAGTATTTATGTAGTTCATTAAGGTTGGAAAAACCTTTCATGAATTTTGTTTAATTTTATCCTAAAAAAACACTGGAAATTAGATATTATTATTATCTCCTTTTTAAAGATGAGAAAACAGGTAGAGATTAAGTGATTTCTCAGGTTACACAGTTTACGCAAGTCTAAGGTGAGATTTGAACTCAAGTCCTCCAGATTCCAGACCTAGTGTAATATTCATTGCATTATCTCCTAATCCTAATACAAAGTATGAGTCCTTTCTGCAACAATTAGAATATGTGATAATTCAGACTGCTTGAACATCTCCGTTAATAGGGAACTGACTACTTCCTGAAGTTGTTCACTCTATTCCAGGGTTAGATGATACTAATTTTTAGGGACTTCTATTGAATTAAAACTTGCCTCTTTTTTAACTCCCATTCATTGGCTCTAGTAAGTTTAATTTATTTGGGTACTGATAAAGTATCCTCAAAACCATTCTCAACATCCTTTGCAGAATTTTTCAATTATCTATAAGCTCATGCTTGTTAAAAGGAGAAATAAATATGCTTCTTTTTGCATTATCTGCTATTAATCAAAAAGAGATACTTTATTAAATGTCTTGCAAAGTAACCAGGGGGCAGCCAAGGAAATTAACCTCTGTTGGAACAGAGAGTTGAGACAAATGGAGCTGTCCAATAGCCTGGGACAGTGGGCAGACAAGGCAATCTTAGGAGAGGTTAATATTATTGTAAAGAGTGTATATGTGTATGGGGGTGGGGCAGGAGGGAGGAGGAGAGGAAGAGAGAGGGAGAAGGAGAGAGACAGGGACAGAGACAGTGACAAAGACAGACAGAGACAGAGACAAGAGACAGAGGTGGGAGGGACAGAGAAGGACGGAGGGAGGAAAGGAGAGAGGGGGGGAGGGAGAGAGAGAGAGAAAGAGTAATTTCACTTGAAATATCTACCTGAAAGTGGCATATTAACTATGAAATAAGTTTATGATACTTGGCACAGTCACTTATTCATATATAGCTCTTAGTTTGGTCTACTGACCTACTTAATGGCTCATAATCTAAAGAAGACTTTTACAGTGAAATTGTTTCCTTTTGAAGTTATAAATCCTCATTTTGACTATGTTTTTCACAAATAATTTCCCAGATTCCCTGTAAGATACATAAAGTTTGATGTCCAAGGCTAGAATGACAAGAAAGTGATGCTGGCACAGATCTGAGCTCCTGGGCTCCGCCTTTAATAATGTAGAGATTCAGCGAATCAAAAACCTTTTTAAAACTTTTTTCTCTTAGTCAATTAGATATAAAACTAGGGATGAGTTTGAAAGGAAAATATATTTTGAATCATCTCCAAAAGATGTTTTCTAATGGGTAGAACCTGAGGAATGTTAAATCTGAGTTGAAAATATAATCACAGGGCTGGTAATAGCTACAGAAATCATGCCTTGATATATGAGACATTAATTTGTCTGAAGAAGATGAAAATGCATCCAACTTTTGTTTTAATTACAAAAAGATAAAATTTCCCATCTGTCATGAAGTGGCCAACAGCTCTCATCCGGGAAGGTCTTTTTTATTTCTAACCCCCAACCCACTTGCTTCAAGGATCATAAATTTAGAGCTGAGAGAGACCCCATAGATCACATCCAACTACCCCATTTCAGACGAAGTCCATGCCTTGGGAGTCCAGCCATACTAGAGATGGAAACCAGCTGGTCACGGGTCACATCATTATAACTTCACAAATATTAAAAGAATATTCTTGATCTCTACCTGCTTTAGTATGTATAAAGTCCATAGGGCCCTCAGTGAATTATTTGGCAATCTATTGGCCTTGGGTGGGAGGATCTTAGTACAGGCAAGAGAGATTGAGGTTATATACAATAATGGAAGGGTGACAAATAGCATCTTTGAGAATCTCAGAGTGTTGAAAAATGTTACGTCTGCAAAAGAAATATCAACTTAGAGTTCAGGCATTCATTTTAACTATTTAACATTAAGGATTTAGGAAAATGGTCTTCTTGACATAGTATAGGTCACTCTCTGAAGCACTTGCTCATTGAGGTTTTTTTCTATGGCAGTTCATCTCCAAATTTATAATAGAAATCAATAGAAAAAAATTTACTTTGCTAAAAGCCTTACAGTCAACTCTTCTGAGATATAGCTCAACTCTGTCCCTGCTCATTTGTCCTGAAACTTTTTAGATCCTAGTACTTCTTCCTGGTCCCTCCATCTCCTATATAAATAGTCTCAAGGAACTGCTTTTGCATTTATACTTGGAGTGCTTAACAAGGCTCCTAGCACATAAGTTTTGTTTTGTTTTTATGATTTATTGTATTGAGAATTCACCACCTCCAAGTTGGTTTAGAAACATTAGGCAACTTTTAGCGACATTGTCCTAAAAAAAAAAAAAGGCTTAGCATCAATACTATACATTGGTTCCCAGGCAGAAGAGTAATAGGTAAGCAATTGGAATTAAGTGACTTGCCAAAGGTCACACAGCTAGGAAATAGCTGAAAGCAGATTTAAACCCAGACCTCCCATCTCTAGATCTGGCTCTTAATCCACTGAGCTACATAGCTGCCCCACTACCCTATCCTTTTTGAATGGTTGCATGAAAGCTTTCTTTACTTCCACAGTTGAAAACCAGCCATGGCCAAATTTGGAGATGGTGCTGATAAACACCAAGTCAATCTTCTTCAGAGCACAACATTTAGTCTGTATCAGCAGAGACATTTGTAGTGTAAGCACATGTTTTGTGGTCCCAGTGACATAGTCTTTCAGTACGAGAAAGTCAATGTTCACTTCACCATGGTGGACAAATTCTTCTGAGGGTAAGATTTTAAGACATGTCATAAGCAATAAAAGCATTAGTTCTGTTCTTATCCATTTCCCCTCCTTGATCTGGTAGCCCTGGCCAATCTTGTACATCTTTTAGTTGATCATGATATGATAGCAATAGCCCTTCTGACTGACCTGAGCCAAAAAGAAAGCTACATGGGCAGAGTACCATCCTCTGGCACAGGACAGTTTCTTTATGTTCCATGAGCTGGAGACGTCCTTGTTATCTTTGCCTTTGGCAATTCTAATGACATCAATCATCTCACCCTTCTCACATATAATAGAAACAGGTATCTGCTGCTCTGGCTTCTTGTGGACCCAGTTTCTCACCCATTCTGCCACCATTCCCCTGGGTCAGATGAGACCTCTGCCTCCCGGGGAGCAGAAGTATTTGGAAATAGGCAATCACTTAGATCATCTGATAGTATATTTTCATCTGCTGAAGTCCATCTTTTTCTTGCCATCATCATTCTTTCATTTCTTTTAGTGCTTAGTAAAGGCCTTCTTATTGGATTTGTGTCAGTTCTTGAAGAATCACTTCTGATACTCATCAATGAGAGGTTCAGTAAATATATATTTGAAGGTAGAGAAGCCAAAGGAGGTTGTATATGGCCCACAATGCCCATAGGAGACATCTGCACAATGGCAATCACTTTGACTACTTCCTTCTTGTTTACCTTCGAGCCACACCTATTCACTTCCTCAAATGATATGGATCCTGTCTACCTTATAGCTCAGAAAAGCTGTGAGGTAAATGGGGGCATCTTTGGAGGAACTCTTAACCTTCTCCTGGTATAGGATTCTTCTCCTTTTGGACCATGCCTAGGAGCAGAAAACTGGTAGGACATGCTGCTACTGCAGGTACTGATAATACAAGCTGGGAGAGTCACATAAGTTTTTTATTATTATTATAATCCTTACCTTCTGTCTTAGAATTGGTACTAATGATTGATTCCAAGACAGAAGAGCAGTAACTGCTAGGCATTTAGGGTTAAATGACATGCCCAGGTTCCAACAGTTAGGAAGTGTCTGAGGTCAAATTTGAACTCAGGACCTCCTAGCTCTATGCATGGTTCTCTATCCACTGAGCCACCTAGATGCCCTGTCACATAAGTTCTTAATGAATATCCATTCATTCATTCATTCATTTTTTTCTAGAAAATAATGAATACCAGGTGAAGTAGAGGAAATGATTAGAAAAACTGTGTTCTGGTTCTAACTTTGCTTCTCTCCTTTCCCTCTCTGATTGTGTCTTACAATTCAATTTATCTTTGGCACACTCTTAAATTCCATTTTCAAGCTCCGCTTTTCCCTAATCAATCAATTAATAAAATGTTTTACTTTTATTATGTTTATCATATTCTTTCTCTAGTTCTGTAACTATAGAATTTCCCATATTTGGTCCTTGGTCCTCTATTATACTTTTTCCTCTGAAAACTCATCTTTTCTGATAGTTGCTACTATTAGCTGTGTGATCTGGTCAAGTCACTCACTAAATATCTCCCAGTCTCAGTTTTCTCATCTATAAAATGAGAGTGTCAAAAAAGATGAAGTCTCAAATCCCTTCCCATTCTAAAATCCTAGGTTCCTATTGAAACTTAGGTTACTTTTAGCCTTCTTCTCCAGTCAAATAATCTTTTCCATGCCCCTTTTTGAACTTCATTCTGGTTGTTTCTGCCTTTGCTGCTTATGAAGGTCACATTGCATTCTTATATTTTTACATCCTAGTAAAGAGTTACAAGAAGTTTATATACTCCCCAAACTCTTGGTTATATTTAAAAGAATTTCAAGCTGGAATGTCCCCTATTCTATTGCATTTAATAGGTTACATTTTATATGTTACAGTAAAAACTTATACCAGGTGTGCTATAGGCATTGGTATTATGGAGTTTCATGATTTCCCTTTCATATGTCAGAATTTACTTGGGATTTTAATAGTATTTTTAGCTGACAGGTTTCTTTTCCCCACTCCACTCCCATTCTAATAAAGCCACCATTAGCTGGGTTGCTTTCCTTGGTGGTTGATGATTAGTTCTTACCTGATAAGTCTATGTTTCCCCTTATAAATTACTTAAATGAAATCTTTTGTTCTTTGCAGGAGGAGAAAATAGGACCAGTGTCCCTGAATTGACACAATTTATTTCTCCCCCACACCTTCCTGTAAAGCTTTTAAGTTATTAAGAAATCAACACATTGTAATTTATTTTACAGATTGTGACAGATTCCCTTCCTATCAACTGAAGTCCCTAGAGTATGGGTTAGAAGTCACTATAGGGGTGGAAGAGGGGGAAACTATTGTTGCACCCATGTCTGATCTTGAGAATCAAACACCATAATTATCAATGATGCCTCCATCTCCCTATCTTTCTCCCACAATAAGCACTGTAAAAGAAGGAGTAGTTAAGTGATCTGTAGTTATATACGACTCACTCTTTCTACATCCCCAGCTTCCCAACGTGAACAATCTTGCTGTTGTTCTTTTGCTTCCCAAGGGAAGTTGAAAGAGAAACAGCCAGAGGAGTGGTGGCAAATTATCTGGAACCATAGCTACACTTCATTGGAACATGGTAGAAAAAACAATTTCCCAAGCTCCAGTGACTGGAAAGAATAACTCCTGATGAGGTAAAGTATCCTTTCAGTGTTGATCTTTGGATTTTGAGAAAGAATCCAGAGGATCATAGGTTCAGAGTTAGAAGGGACTTTAAAAACCATCTCATTCAGCTCCTTCTTTTAACTGTTAAGGAAACTAAGCCTTCCTTTGGCCTTTCACATAATAGATCCTCATTGTTTGCCTGTAGAATTTTGAAATATGTTAAATTCCATTTCCATGGCCTGCTCTTCCCCTATCAACCAATAAACTTTATTTTTATTATATCTATTTTAACATTATTTTTACTTTGAGTTCCAAATTCTCTCTCTCCCTCCAACCTTTTCCCCAACTCATTGAAAAAGCAAACAATATATTAATTTCGCATGTGAAGTTACACAAAACATATTTCCATAATAGCCATCTTGAAGGGGGAAAAACAGAAAACAAGAAACATACAGAAACTGAACTGAACAATTATGCTTGTTTGTATTTAGAGTTTATTAGTTCTCTCTCAGGAGATGGATAGCCTTTTTCATACTGAGTCCCTTGGAATTGTCTTAATCATTGTATTGATCAGAGTAGAATTGTATCATTACAATATGAGGCAGCTAAGTGTCTCAGTGGATAAGATAATAGCCATGGATTCAGGAAGACCTAAGTTCAGATTCAGACACATCCTAGCTTTGTGACCCTGAGGAAGTCACTTAATTTCTAGTTCCTGAAAAAAGGATCCAATAGATACACTGGAGAAGGAAATAGCAAACCACTTCAGTATCCTTACCAAGAAATCTCCATTGATAGCTATATGGTCCATGGAATCATGAAGAATTGGACACAACTGAACAACAACAGCACCACAACATTCCTATTACTATGCACAATATTCTCTTAATTCTTCTCACCTCACTTTGCATCAATTCATATGAGACTTCTCTGGTTTTTCTAAAACCATACAGATAATCATTTCTTATAGCACCATAATATTTCTCTCACAATCATGTGCCCCAACTTGTTCAACCTTTCCCCATTTGATGGGTATTCTTTCAATTTCCAATCTTGCCACTACAAAAAGAGCTGCTGCAAATATTTTACAAAGGAAGAAATTGAGATAGATAGCAATAACGTGAAGTGCCCAGGATCACACAACTAGTAAGTGTCTGAGACAGAATTTGAATTTGGGTTCTTGTCATTCTAAGTCTATTCTCCAAGTTAAACTTCCCTTGTTACTTCAGGCTATCTTCATCTTGTAGGGCTCTTGTCTTTTTACTATACTGATCACCCTTTACTGGTCTTGCTTTATTTTACTAAAATATGACATCTACAGCTAAACACTATAGTCCAGATGTGATTTGACGCAGTAGAGTACAAAGGAATTATGCTCTACTAGCCTGGTCCTGAACATTATTCTTCTCTTCATAAATCCCAAAGATAGCATCTGGTTTTTTAGCTTCCATATCACATTATTGTCTAAAATTGTTGAGCCCAGAGCACCCACAAGCCCTCAGAAATTTTTCCAACAGACTTTTGTCTAGTTGTTCTGTCTTCATTCTGTGTTTGTGAAAATGATTTTTTGAACCAGGTATCATATCACACTTACCATTTAACACTACTAGATATGCTTTGCTTTACTTTTAGCTTACCAGTCTAGAAGAACATGAAGGTATTTTAGATTCTGATTCTATCACCTAATATGTCAGTTATTCCTTCCAGGTCTCTATCATCTCCAAATCTAAAAAGCTTGTCTTATATGCTTTCATCCTAATCAATAAGTTAATCCATATGAAGGTATGTTGGGTTCCATTGCCAGAAATAAAGGATCTAGTGAATCCTGAAAGCAATGGGCTCTTTTGTTAGATTAATTTAAGGAAATAATCCATGGCTTAACTATAAGATACTGAAGGGACTTTAAAAGCCATCTATCTAGGACAAGGAGTCAGGTACAAAGAGAAAAGGATACTGAGGTGGCATGTTGACCTCCCTCACTCCTATCCTACACACATACACAAATATAGCAAGTGACATTACCAAAACTAGGCTGCCTCCATACTGGGATGGGGACTGAGAAAATGATTGTAAAATGATTAGGAGGCTGCTTGACCTGTCATAGCTCCTCTATAAATGTGCTTTTCCTTCCCCTCTTCCCTTCTCTATGAACCTCCAAGGCATGACAGGAAATGGTAGGAAAGGGATAGAATCAGGGATACCACTAGGTAGCCTTGGGCTAACTGGGTAATAAATTGGTTCCAGGTAGGCACGGGAACACCTGAGTCTACATTCATTTCATGAATGGGGCAGCTCAGAACACTTGATGGTGCTTGATGATGTGTGCTGTTCAGAAGTGGGGTTCCATGCACATTTCTCTCCACGGAAGTCGCAGACAGCTAAGAAATAACCTGCTAAGAAATTGGACAGTGTTTGCATTATTCTAGGCATAAAAAATCCAAATATGGGGAATTCTAGAAGAGAAGCAGGGCACAAGGTAAGACGATGGCAAAGGAGAGGGGCTTGACTAGAGCTCAGAAAGCTTGTTGGACACAGAAAGATTAGGCGAAAAGAACCAAACAGTTTTTTCTGGACTATTGCAAGATCTTCTTAAAACCCTTAGCTTCTGTCTTAGAATCAATACTATGAACTGATTCTCAGGCAGAAGAATGGTAAGGGCTAGACAACTGGGGTTGCGACTTGGACAGGATCACACAGCTAGTAATTCTATAAGGTCAGATTTGAACATAGGACCTCCCATCTCCAGGTCTGGCTCTCTATCTACTGAGCCATCCAGCTGCCCCTGACTATTACAAGATTTTAAGGAATTATATGAGCCTAATCTCCTATTTCTCACAAGTAATTTATTTTAATAATTCATTGCTAGAACCAATATTCAAACCCCTCCCAGCCCCACAAATGATTCTAAAATCATTAACGTCAGGGATTTTAGACACCATGGAAGGTCAACAGTAGAGCCATTCTTAAAATTAGAACTTTCGGAAACCTACAAATCTCAACATTGTAGGCATGGCTGACCTGATTCCCCTTCCTGAAAGCAGCCCTCTTCAGCAGTCATAGACCTGAAAGTATTCTCACCTCCTTAACTCCCCAGCATGAAAGTGTCCACCATTATTCAAAGACTACTGGAAGGTATCCCCTCTCCAACCACCAGGTCAGGCTTTTTGCATTATAAACATCCAGAGGAAAAAGTAAAGAGAAGCAAGAGAACCTTGTAAACAGTAATAGTAATATTGTAAGATCAAACATGAAACTTAGCTGTTTTGATCAATACAATGAGCCACAACAATTCCAAAAAACCCAGCCAGAATGGAAAATGCTTTCCACCTCCAGAGAGAAAACTGAGGAATTCTGAGGGCAGATTGAAGCTTATTTTTTATACTTTATTTTTATTGCTTTTTTGGCAACATGGCTCATAGAAATATGTTTTGCATGACTTCACATGTAAAACTAATAACAATAATTTCCAGAGAGAGTCTGCCTCTATCTCTTATGGTTTTCCACAAAGAGGCAGGTGAATACACAGAGATGTTTAAGTCTTGGTTTCTGGCCATTCCTACATTCCATTGTTTCAAAGTGCCTCCTTATGTTGCAATTCCACAATCAGAAAGCAAGTCTCTTTTACATCCTTTTAAATAAAAAAAAAAGTCAACAGCTAAGATGTGCACTTCATGGGAGCAAATTACAAAGCTAATAGAATATATTTGAGAAATTGCTAATGCAATCATATTTTGAGTAGGCTTTGGAAATGCTCTCTATTTCACAGTACTAAGAGTATTTTTTTTCTTAACTGCTCATGGCTTCCAAACACCCCATTATAAAAATCAACTCAAAGGGAGAAAAGCAAATTCAGCAGCACCCTGTCTTGTCAGAGAAAATAATCTGCTGCTGCTTTCAGGAATTTTAGATGCTAAACATCACTGTCAAGGCTGTGTAGTCAGGTGAAGCCTGGGGCGGGGTGGGGGAGGGGGAAGAAGTATGTGGATACTGAGATAACTGAGGCATCTTCTTCCATGGCTCTCTAATTGGGAAAATAATAAAAGACTCCTGGAACATTATGAGATTAAAAAGTGATAGTAAACCACAATGATATAAGATTTAAAGGTCTATGGAGAAACAAAAATGTTGCATGACACTGCTTGAGTTCTGAATTTGGAATCTGCAGAGCTCTGATGTTCTTACCATTGCATTGGACGTAGCCCTGAGCCCCCAAAGTAGATCAGGGCACAATCAAAAAGTGAGAATCATTAGGAAAGGGATGGCAGAGGTAGGAAAAGGTCTATTCATTTGATACTCATGACCACTCAACTAAACAATGCCTCAGTTTCTGACTCAAAAACAAAGAAATGAGGGCATAATGGCTCAGGGGTAGATCATGGAACTGGATCTCAAGACCTTGGTTCATTTCTTTCTCCTGTCACTAACTTTGTGACCATGGTGAAGCCACATAACTCTCTGATATTCTGGCAATTCTCTAATAGTATGTCACAACCAGATTATACTCTCCATAGGAGAGTGTTTGGGATGTTTTTAAGTCTATGTGCAGTTTAAAAGAAATTGAATCCTTATGTTTTCAGAGTATTTGTACTTAACTCAAACATTAAAAAAAATAAAGGTAGTTTGATGCCTTAGGAATTTTGTCTTTTATGGCAAACCCTTCCTTTTAGAATGATGAGAACAGGGTGAGATATTTATAGAAAGGCACTCATTGTGCCCCTCTTTGGACTTGGCCATGGCTTTTGAGGTGCTGAGTTCAGACCATGTATTCGTCAGATTAGGAATAATGTCCTGTGGTGGGATAGAACATTTCAGTGGGCCACATCTGGCTTGTGGGCTATAGTTTGCCTATCACTGGTTTAGGGGAAAACAAAGCTATTCCTTCTATAGCATACTCAACAAATGGTCATCTAGTCTTTACTTAAGGACTTCCAGTAAAGTTAAATGAAATAAATAATATTTAGCCTAATGTCTAAAATATAATAGGTACTCAATAAATGCTTGGGGTACCTAGGTGGTACAGTAGATAGAGAGTTCAGGACTTAAGTTAAGAAGACATCTTCTTGAGTTCAAATCCCTCAGACACTTAGTAGCTGTGTGACTCTGGATAAGTCACAATCCTGTTTGCCTCAGTTCCTTCATTGGTAAAATGAGCTGAAGAAGGAAATGGCAAATGACACTGAACAACAACAACTTATTAAGCTTATTTCCTTTCCCTTCACCACCACTACCTCAGGAAGAAAAAAAAATTCTTGCTCTTATTATTTGGACTTTTTTTCCTTTGTCATTTGATAGATTTAGAAAATCTGAGTTCAGGTTCTGCTTCTGACACTATCTCTGAGACCTTAGGCATGCCACAAAACTTCCATTGGACTCAGTTTCCTTATCTGTGAAATGAAAAGGTTAGACTAGGTGGCTTCTGAGATCTTTTCCAGTTCTTAATTTTTATTACTATGATCTGTGATTCTAAATTCACCTTTCTGCTGTTTTCACTTCTTGTCCCTGGTTCTGTCCTCTGGGTCAAAAAGAACAAGTCCAATCCCTCTTCTACAGGATAATTCTTCAAATACTTGAGGAAAACTAACCTGTCCCTCCTAAATTTTCCCTACTATAGGTTAAAATTCCTTTAAATGATCCTCATATGGCATTATGGAATTGTCAAAATTTTTCTCCATACTGGTTGCTCTCTTCTGAAAACTGTATAATTCATCATTTCTTCATGTTCTGTGTTCTCAGAAATGTTCTCAGAAATAAACACAACACAGTAGGTGTAGTTTGATTAGAACTGAGTACTGTGGGACTCATCATTCCTGGATATTGTTCCCATAATACATTGAGATTGTATGAGGTTTCTTGACTCTTCTTTCATACTATTGCCTCATATTATATGATTGTGGTCCACTAAAATCCCTACATTTTTCGCTCCGATGAAATATCCTGTCAATGTCTTTCTCAAGTTTCAAAGGTGACAACAGGTTGTATTGAAGTTGGCTATAATTAGACTTAGCTATATCCATATTTTTGCCTCTGTGCTAACTTGGTGTTTATTTTCACCTTTCTTCTGAGCTAATTACTTTCTCCCATATATAACTAGTTGTTTTCTGTTGTCTATCCATTTAATTGTTTTTGCATGCTTTTTGCTGTTCACCAGATCCATTGCCTTCAAAATTTTTTATGAAAGAAAACATGTCTTACACTGTTAAGGGAAAAATTATGGTTGGACTGAATATTAAGGGTTTTGGGCACCAGGAATTGATTACTCAATTCCAAATGAAAAACTCAAGTCAGAATGACTTTTACGGTGGTTTATTTACAAATAGGAAGAGAAAATGAAAATAAGAAAATCAGAGAGAGGATAGGGTAAGAAATCTAACCTAACAGGCTAAGTATTTTGTTCCTGCCCCTGGCTCCAGCCAGGCAGGGCTAATTAGTCCTCAGCTGGAGGGGCCTCAGTCTAGAGCTGAGTGCTAAGGGCCAGGGCCAGGGGATGAATAAAATATAGGCTTCAGTCATGAAGCCTCTCTCAAGAGGAGAATCCCTTCAGGAAAAATCCAGTCCCTTTACTCACCATATGGTAGTTCAAAGGAAGAGATTTAAGAACAGTCTCACCAAGTCCAAGGTCTCAGGTCCTATCAGAAGAGTCTCCAACTTGAATTCCAACTCTGAAGACCGAAGAAGAACTAACTCACAGTAAGTTGTCATTCCCTTTTAAAGGCTCTTCTTTTGCATCACTTCCTGTGCCTTCCTCTTAGTTTACATGTCCAATCACAACAAAGGCTTTGCTTAGGACTACCTGGTGTTGTGAGGAAGATTAGGTAGTAATTAATTAAGAATTAAGGTTCATCTAGCAGGCTGGAGCTGGAAAATTCTAAGATGGAATGAAGGAGCAGGAAGAAGGTGCCTTGTGCCCTGAGAGAGAGAGACTCCATTAGTGGTGGGCAAAAACTGTTGCCAGCCTGGGAGAGCTCAGAGCAAAGGACACCCTGCATCCTGATTTCCTTGGAATTCTGAGTGGAGGTGGATTTCCAGCAACAACAGAATAGCACCAAGAAGAGAAGAAGTTTGGGATCTGGTGGACAGTTTCTCAAGCACACTCTTTCTTCTTGGATATCTTGGACCACCTAGGATTTTGGCATCCAGTGAGCATCTTTGGAAAACTGTGAGAGCCCTCAAAGCCACTCCTCTCATCCATAGCTGTGCTGTTCAAGGCTGGCTGGTACCAGGCTTGAATCAGCTTCCCAGAGACTGCACTGTTCCTTAGGCCCTGCCTACTGGATCACTTAGTTTAGAGTAGAATAAGTCTTCCCTTTGCCCTGTGGTTTTGCCCTTTAGATTTTAAGTATAGAAATCCCTTTCCCACCTTTTAGTTAAACATAATAAAGCTGTTAAAACCCCTTTTACCTTGCCTGCTTGTTTCTAGACTCTGGCCTAGGGAGAGCAGGGTGACAGTTAAGACCAACTGCCATTCCTTTTATAAATCCTGTGAACTCCTTATCCTGGTCCAGTCTCTCCTAAAACCCAGTGTGTGTACCCACAACTATTTAGATTTTATTTTAACTTCCCTGGTGCCCTCCATTACCTATATTTTCTACACCAGGGGCAGTCATTTGATTCTGATTCATCACCCACTCTTGCACACATAGGTCACAAACTTCACCCACTCAAGAATAAGTGAGGTGTTTATACTTTTGGTGATTAAATCTAAAAATGGGCAGGGTAGGATTAATCCCATCTTCACAACAGTTGGCACTATCATTCTTCCAGTCTACTAGACTTGTAACTTCAGCATTATCATCAACTCCTTACTCTGTCCCATAAATCAAGCCAATGACTAAATTTTATGTTTCAAATTTTATTATCTTGTCTTCAAACCTGCTTTCACCTCTGGAATTCCTTCTATTTGTTAATGGCTCCACCATCCTTCCTCACAACTAATTGTCTTTTACTTTTATTTGTCCCAACATCAAATAAAAATATAGGGCATAAATTCTATTGCTGTCTTAATATAAGCTCTACCAAGTTTCTCTGGACAATATAGTGAGAGCGCTTAGATATATAGGAAAACTTCATAAGATTCTTACATTTTCTAGACAAAGACACCAAACCTACTGTGTAGCAGGAACAATTAAAATTCATCCTCTAAGATATTTTTTTCTTAATCATTACAGTCTGCTAAATCAGGGTGAAAGAAGAGCAAGTGTCATTTGCCTTAGCTATAAATTGGAATAAATGGAAAAATAAGTTTAGTATTGTTATATTGAACCTCTGGGAGCTTGAAGATCACTTTTGATTGATAAATAAGTCAGTTGGATGGAATGTTCCCAGGGAGTCATGCGAGAGGCAGTTAAGAATCCTGAAAGGGTTCTGGGTCTTTGACCTGTGCTAAGGCTGGAGATAGGTGGATCCTGGTCTTGGAGTGAGAGGGTGCAAACATCTCTCTCTGCAAATCTCTTCCTGTACTTGAGATACCGTGCCAACCTGTACCTGACCACCACCTTGGTGTCTACTGCCCCTAGATATTAAGAATTACATCATCTAGATATCTAGGTTTCCCAGGGCCCGGGAGGGATCCGGGAAGTGGGCAGGAGACGAAGAAGAGGGTGGAAAAGGGTGGAAATAACTCAACTGTAAGGCTGAAGATCTATTGAAGAAGAAGTCAAAATATCCCAGTAGTTTACCTACTCTGGTTTAGTCCTGGCCAGGCTGAACCAGAGGGAGACTACATTGATTCTTGATCTGCCAGCAGTTGAGATTTCATTAGCAACCAGTAGAGTAGGGTCTCCTATACCACAGTCCTTTACCCTATCCTTCTTGTTAATATAAAGTTTAAAGTACTTTCCTAAAGCAGTGTCAAACTTGTTTTGGGAAGGGAGAAATCACAGTCAGAATACAAGGCGTTATCCTAGCTAAAGAGCTCAGATCAATATATCAACTAATCCCAGGTGGGTCCTGAAGGGATATACATCTTAGACCTGAAAGGATCCTGCCTGGGCAACTGTTATAAGGGAGAAGGGTCATCTTATTCTCTCTATACATCAAATTACAATCTTAAACATATTAAGAGACTCATAATTATTATAACAGTATCCACAGCTTGTCATAGGAGGAAATTGCTTCATACTTACTGACCCTAAATCCAGAAAGTATAATATGTGTATGGAGAGAGACAGAGAGACAGAGACAGACAGACATAGAGACAGAGAGAGGAGGTAGATATGTGCCTTGTCAATATCAAAGGTAAAACCTTTATTTTATCTTGGGTCTTCTATAGATAGATTTTTTTAGCACAGGAACTGCCCTCTCACCAGAGTCTAAGGTCATAAGCTACAAATGTACCAGAAGAAGCCTCTCAATATTCAGAAAAATACTGGCTAGGAAGTGAAAGGCCATCTTTCTTCCCCTCTGACCTCAAGCATGTTCTTTAATGGCAGCCTACACTTCAACCAACTTAGAGTGACAGGTCATCCTAGTGGAGAAAACCTTTTTATTTCCAGAATATAGTTCAGGACTAATTTGATGGCCCAAGAGAAACAAAAATACCAGTACCTAGCAAATGGAGATCCACACTGCAACTGCTAGCAGCTACTGTTCAACACAGTTAGAAGACAATTAAGGGAGGGCCAGGATTAAGACGTCATGGAGACTGAATTATCTCAGACTGGCAGAAAAGCAAGTTTTCTTCAGTTCAAGTTCATGGTCTTCAGAGCAGCAGTGGTTTGGGCAAAACAAGAGTTGTGCGTAAGAAGGTGAAATATAGGAAAGCCTTAAATTGAAGCAAGATCTATGGGGGGGAGAACAATTATAAGTGTATAGCCAACTCTTCTGTCTATAGGATACTTTTGAGTTTCGTAATTTATTGATTTTTTATGCCACCATTTCAAGATTTATTCTACTCTTTCTCTATTGCCTCTACAGAGAGCTATCCCTTGTAATATAGAAAAGAAAAGTAAGGGAGAAAAAATTTCATTAAATTAGTCCACCAGTGGATCCTGACAGTCTATTCAATATCCTCTTTGCATAGTCCTCCATCTAACCAATGAAGATAAAAGGGGAGTGTATTTTTTCATATCTTCTTCAAGATCAAATTTGTTTATATTTAGATAACATTCAGTTTCTTTTCTTATTCTTGGTCTTTTCACTAACATTGATGTAGTCATTGCCCCATTTGTTTTATTAGTTCTACTTAATTTGTCTTGATTCTGTTCATATGGCCTCTTTACTTTTCAATATTCTTCATATTCATCATCTTTTGTGGTGCAGTAATATTCCATATCATTTTATCCGCCACAATTTGTTTAGTCATTCCCCAAAAGGATGGGCAAACTACTTTATTTTCAGTTCTTTGCTACCATAAGAAGAGCTGTTGTCAATGGTCGCTGAACAAATGTATGTAGGGACCTTCCATCTCTGACCTCCTTGAGATACGTGCCTGCTAGTGAAGTCTTTGGGCCAAAGGATATGAACATTTTAGTCACTAAAAATAATTGCAAATTACTTTGCAGAATGTTTGGACAAATTCATAGCTCTGCTGATAATGTGACTATTTTTTATGACCCTCCAATGCTGGCGATTCTCATCATAATTATATACTTAAAGATATAGCTTGTGTGCTTATTTTAATGAACTACTTAAATAACTTCCCAAAGTAGCACTTCACCGTTGCAAAGGATGCTTCACATGTTATTTCCTTTTATGCTTATAGCAACCATGTAAAAGATATCAAAATAATCTTAAGTCCACTGTATATATTTTGAAAGTTTAAGTGACTTGTCCAAGATCTCATAAGTTCCAAGTAGCAGAACTGAGATGCAAACTCTGAGCTGAGACAGAAGCTCAGATCTCATTCCCTTAATGACCAGAACATTGAGGTATGTTTCCACTAAGCTACAATAGAATATTCTTGATTATCCCTACAATATTCAACAGATCCTTCTCTCTTTTTTCCATATATTTGGGATGAAATAGGTGAAGTAAAATAAAAATTTAATTATGAGAAATAAAGAACCAACAGTGAAGTTCATGGCCAGTTTCTGGTACTTGGAGTTATCCTGTTGGTTTCTATGAGACTAGTGTGATGCCATAAAAGGATAAAGACTATAAAAACCAATCAGGATGCAGGTGTTGTGTCATTTTCTAAGGGCAACTTTTGCAGGAGTTGGCATGGATATGATAGATGCAATCCCCAAACCCAAATTCTTACCCAGTGGCTTGTGGCTTTGAATGGAAACTACTTCTGCACACCTGCAACCATCAAGAACAACATCATGGGAAGCAAGGATGGGAGGGAGCACATGAACACCTATCTCTCTTTCAAAGAACACTGATGTGTTTTCAGACATTGTTTACTTGTTCTTCATCCTTTCTTTTTGAAGAAGATAATGATATCACAAGGTGATGATTTGAGTGTGAATTGGATTTAAGTGAGGCAGTCACACAAAATCATAAATCTCATTCTCTCTCCAAGACCTATTTAAGTCCAGTGGTAAGACAAAAGTCAGGACAATTGTTAGTGGCCTGGGTGCAGTGGATGATGTTGGCACCTTCCATATCTGACCAAGCTCAGAGTCCTCTATAACACCTTCATGGTCCTTCGAACAAATTGTCACCATCTACCCATTTTCATATGTTTTGGGTAGGGATCCCCTTAACTCACTGATAGGTTTGAGGCTTGTCAGTTACACTTAACCTGCTTTAGTCAACTTACCAAGTAGATGTGGCTGCTGTACACACTACGGCTTTGTGGAGCCATGTGTGAGACCTGGAATGTATCTCCATGCATACATACAGTATTCAGGGAGGACTAGCATCTCCGGTATGAGGATTTGCTAAGCCTTTTTCCCAGGCCTGCTCATCCACCTTTGGTTTCTACCAATCACCTGGTATTTACTAAATGAACATTATTTAGAGAATGAGGCATAATATAACATGGATTCTCTTTTGCCCATTTGTGCAGAATTTAGGACCTAAAACTTCGGATTTTCACAGGTTCCCTTTGAGTCAAGCATGATCAATAAAACAGGGTTAGTGGAAGATGAACTAGGTTGGCCATCAAAGAATCTAAGTTCAAAGCCTGACTCTACTATTTAATCCCTGTTTGATCTCAAGCAAGTCACCTGACTAATCTGGGCTTCAGTTTTTTTATCTATAAAATTAAAGAGTTGAACCAGGTGACCTCCCAGGTTCCCCCTAACTCAAAATGTATGATTCTAAATGTCATTATAATTTATAATAATGCTTTAATGAAAAGAAATGGAATGAAGACATATAGGTAACATAGTGGATAGAGCACTAGGTCTAGAATCAGAAGGACCTAGGTTCAAAACTGGCCTCAGACATTTCCTAACTGTGTGACCCTATAATTTAACCCCAATTGCCTAGCCCTTACCACTCTTCTGCTTTAGAATCTATACTTAGTTTTGATTCTAAAATACAAGGTAAAAGTTGTTTTTGCTTTTGCTTTTGTTTTTTTTAAGCAATGGAATAATAAATGACCAGAGAATTATAAAAAAAAACACTTTGCATTAATACATTTTGGGGGAATCCATGGATGGGTAGACAGCTAACAGATATAGTGAATAAAATGCTGGACCTGGAGTCAGGAAGACCCAACTTTCAGAGCAATCCAGCTTCGAACACTTATTTGCTGTGTGATGTTGGTCAAGTCACTTAACCCTTGCCTTAGTTTCCTCAACTATAAAATAAAGACAATTTCCTTTAAATCCTCACTTTCAACCAGTCACAGAGTCAATAAACATTCGTTAATGCCTACTATGCTATGCTAAGTGCTGGGAATAAAAAAAAATAGACAATCTCTTCTCTTTAGGAGTTCACAGTGCTAATGTTTTGGGAAACAACATGCAAACAACTGATGTAAACAAGATTTTTACAAGATAAATTAGAAATAACAATGGGAAGGCACTAGAATTAAGGGAGATCAGCAGAAACTAAATGTGAAAACATGGGGCTTCAGAACACTCTAGCTGGATTCCCATCCTTTGTGACAGGAGCCAACACTGTAAAAACGTGAGAGGAAAACAAGTGGTGCAACAGAATATCTCTGACTGGGTACCATATCCCATCATGGTATCCTAGGAAGTGAGATTCCCTGAAGCACCTGATGAGTTAGATGGGTTGGAGTTGAAAGACATCTGAGTTCTGGCTCTATCACATGTTAGATGCCCCAGTTATCTCTCTAAGGACTGATGACACACATTGTATTTATCTCACGAAGTTATTGTGAGAAGCAAATAAGACAATGTACACAAAGCACTTTGTAACCATAAGGTGTAAGTTGTGACCCATTATAATTATTATTAGTCTTCTTATTCAACAAACCTTCATTAAACATCTGCCTGAATTTGTCACCACAGAAAATTAAAATAGTAACAAAGAAGGATGGAATCATTGGTTCTAGGGCTGGAAGAGACCTCAGAGAGAGACTACTCCACTAGATAAGGAAAGTGATTAGAAAATATGATACTTATCCTCAGGGTGCTTCAACCAAAATGTAGAGGAAAGGCATAAGAAAGCTAGAGAAGCAAGGCAAAGACTTATTAGTTATATAATATAAATGGTAAAGGAAATGCAAAATAAGGGAGTTAGAACAAAGTGCCACCAGTCACTGAAGGCTTCTTAGATGAGTCAATTCTGGAGTCCTCTCAAAAAAAAAGCATTGGAAATTGATTGGTAATGAAGAGAGAAAAAAAACATTCTAGAAAGGGAGCAAAAACCTAAGCAAAGGAATTTAGCTAGGTATGAATAAGACTAGTTCATGGAAAAAAGAAAGACTAAACAAACGGAAGCTAGGAGGCACAGTAGGCAGAGGATCTGGCCTGGGGTCTAGAAGACTTATCTTCGTGAATTCAAATGTATCCTCAGATACTTACTAGCTGGGTAACTCTGGAGAAGTTGTTAACCCTATTTGCCTTGATTTGCTTATCTGTAAAATGACCTGGAAAAGGAAAAGGAAAGCATTGGAGTTTCTTTGCCAATAAAACCCCAAATGGAGTAGGACATGACAAAAACTACTGAACAACAACAGTATGACAAAGACTATGAAGAAGATAGGAAGCAATGTGATCTGAAGTTAGAAGAGGAATCAAGGTTGGAATAATAGATGAAAGGCACTGAGTGCTAAATCGGGGTATTTAATAATGATCTATTTAACTTTGTTCAAATAATTCTTCCATCTATAATTTTTAGCTTTATTATATTTTTCCTCCTCTTTGATGAATAGTCTTTCTTTGTCAAAGGATGTGTGCTTTTATTTATGTAAGATTAAAATTAATGTACAATAACTCCAAGTATTATATTTTATAAGATTTATCAATAATAACTTGAAGCAGAGGAAAGTGATAGCATTAGCAAAGAGAGAGCTTCCCAGAAGCACTCATAGGAGAAAAGAAAGCACAAGGGCAGAGTTGCAGTAACTTATCTTCCAAAGGTAAAAACTCAACATGGGGTGAAAGGAAAGGGATCCTGGGAGATGATGTCCAAAGGTACAAAATTCTAGTTACACAGTTAAGAAAATTAAAAATCACTCATGCCCTGGTTCCATAGTCCCCTTGTTTCATTTTCATTATTTCCAATAATTCAATTGTTTCCATTTAATTCAATAAACTTTTTTATTAAATGCATAGGATGTGTGTTCGGTGTGTGTTAAGAGTCAGATGGCCCAGATTCAAATCCTCCAGTATGATACCCACTAATAGTATCACCTTGTCAAGTCATTTCTCTATTCTGAATCTCAATTTTTTTCATTTGGGAATGAGATTAATAATACATCTAGGATGTATCTCTCTCTCACTGAATTGTGGTTAGGCTCAAATGAGATAATGTATTTGAAAATTCTAGCTGTGTGACCCATAGCAAGTCACTTAACCCTATTTGCCTCAATTTTCTCATGTGTAAAAATGAACTAGAGAAGGAAAAGGCAAGCCACTCTAGTATTCTTTGCCAAGAAAATTCCAAATGGGGCACCAAAGAGTCAGACATAACTGAAAAGTGACTGAACAACAACAAAAATAAAAAATTCTGTGTAACCTTCAAATCACCTATCTCTAAAAACATCACTAATTTCTACCTGTATTTCTATTTTTCTCCCAACACCTTACCCCCATTTGATATAATTCAGAACAAATAATCCAGAATACTTTTTAGGAGTGGTGTTTTGGTTCTATCAAAAGGTAGGAAATAAAAATATTTTAAGGCTTTTTTTTCAGAGAGGTAGAGTCTATGAGATTATGGAAATGTCTGTCAGAAACTTAACCAAAAAGTTGTATTCTGGCAATTGAGTTTATTGCCACATTAGGATTCATCCCTGTTGGAAAATGTACCATTTTCTAGTCACTGTCTCCTTTAGACTTCTTTCTGCCCTTCTCTCCCTGGCTGTCACATTTTGAATTCATTTTTGTTTCTGCTCCAGACGTAATGAGACTGTGATCAATGCTTCCCTGCTTGACTCCTGCCTTCATTTGTTCAATCAAACATTTACTGTCTATCCTACATTGTTCCTTTCTTTGTCAAAGGATGTGTGCTTTTAGTTAAGGAAATTAAAAATCACTCATGCTATGGTTCCACAAACAGTCCCCTTGTTTGGTTTCCCTCATTTCCTACAATCCAATTGTTTTAATTTAATTCAGCACTTTTTCTTATTAAAACATAGTATGTGCAAGGTTCTGCGAATACAGAGATGAACAATGACACAATTCTAGCCCTCATACAGCTTACACTCGGATAGAGGACCCAACAACTTCAGAAATCAAATTCTTTCTTCACTGAGGCCAGCATAATCATCACAGAATTGCTTCAGTTCAATTCATCATACATCTATTTAGCTCCTGCCATGTATCCAGTGGAGGCAGCTATGTGTTTCAATACATAGAATGCTGGACCTGGAATCAGGAAGACCTGCGTTCAAATCCAACCTCAGACACTTCCTAGCTATACAACCCTGAGCAAATAACTTAATTCCATTTGCCTTAATCCACTGGAGAAGGAAATAGCAAACGAATCCAGAACTTTAGCAAAGGAAACCCCATGGACATTATAGTCCATGAGGTCACGAAGCGTCAGACACAACTGAACAATGACAATAATTATCCTCTGGATACAAAGGTAAAAATCAAAAACATTAACATTCTCTTGGAGAATACAATAGCTAGGAAATGTCTGAAAACTGCTATTTGTCACAATGGAGAGAGTATTAGCTTTGTATCTACTTGTTGTTATTCAGTCTTTTCAGTCCTCTTTGATCCTATTTGGGGTTTTCTTGGCCAAGATACTGGAGGGGTTTTCCGTTTCCTCCTCCAGCTCATTTTACAGATGAGGAAACTGAGGCCAACAGTTAAGTGACTCACTCAGAGTCACACAGTCAGTAAGTGTCTGAAGCCAGATTTGAACTCAGGAAGAGAAGTCTTCCTACTTTAAGCCTAGCACTCTTTCCAATGCACCATTCTAGCTGCCCCTGACAAATGTTATTCCTTCACTACCTCCTTATTCTGATACATCTGCCATGACTAGTTCATAGAACCCACACAAATCCCCCAGCTGCTACCTCTAACTATGGAGTGACCTTTCTGGTTGTTCTGCAAGGTGCCTCCAATTAGTAGCCCTGCCTTGCCCTCCCTGGACCACAAGTGAGTCCCAGAAGCTGATCCTTTCTATCATTGGTATTCCTGTTCTCTTTTCAGCCTTCTTACTCTGAATTGGCACAAGAAATATTCATTTTCAGAAACATACCTCTAGGGCTTTCACCACACTTTCCCAGGGGACCAGTCCTGTAAACTAGTCTCTATAAAAAAAAAAAAAAAAGCTTGTAGGGATTTTTTTCCAAGCTTAAGAAAAATGAAACTCCCTTATTCTTAAATTCTCATATAAAAAGGCTCCATAACTCCAGACCTCATGTGGAGACTCATTAGATTTTGGGGAAGTGAGGGAAAGCTCTATGACTTGCACCATTCAAGCAAGTGTCAAGTCAAGGATGTTTAGACTATGGGAAGTCAGTCTGGCTCACTGACTCTCTCCTCTATTGTTCTCACAGTATTCACAGTGTTCACACTAGTACTCCTGTGGATTTTGGTGTTTGAGGCAGTGCCCCTACCTCTTCCTCCATCCACTGTCTTTCCTCAGGCAACAGAGTTAGGTTATTTAAACTGAAGCAAAGGAGAGAATCAATTACTTCTTGCAGAGACTCAGGAAGACCTGAGTCCAAATTCAAAATCAGATACTTACTGTGTGACCTTAGGTAAGTCACTTTGCTATGGTTTCCTCCTCTATAAAATGCACCCATGTTACAAAGTTGTTTTTAGGCTAGATCATATTTGTAAAGCATTTTGTACACCTTAAAGAAATAGGGAGAGAGAAAGAGAGACGACGGACAAATACACAGACACAGAGACAGGTAGATAGATTAGCTAGATGGGCAGAGACAGAGATAGATAGATAGATAGATAGATAGATAGATAGATAGATAGATAGATAGATAGATAGATAGATAGATAGATACATAGATAGATACATAGATACATAGATACATAGATACATAGATAGATACATAGACATATAGATAGATAGATAGATAGATAGATAGATAGATAGATAGATAGATAGATAGATAGATAGATAGATAGACATGTAGATAGACATGTAGATAGATAGATAGATAGATAGATAGATAGATAGATAGATAGATAGATAGATAGATACATAGATAGATACATAGATAGATAGATACATAGATACATAGATAGATACATAGATAGATACATAGATAGATAGATAGATAGATAGATAGATAGATAGATAGATAGATAGATAGATAGATAGACAGACATGTAGGCAGACAGATAGATAGATAGATAGATAGATAGATAGATAGATAGATAGATAGATATTAAGTGACTTGCTCAAGTTTACACAAGTAGAAAATATAATAGATAGTATTTGAACCCAGTACCTCAGATGTCAAAAGGCAAGTGATTTTAGACTTGGAATCACAGCATAATAGCCACAAAGAAAATAATGTATATAGTCAGGGTACTGAATATATTTGTAGATTCTTGGACAAGGCTCCAGAAGGAATGCTCCCTTCTAAGTAGAAATTATGTATTTCTGCACATTTCCAAAAAGGAAGAAAAATATTTTTTCCTTGTCTGAGGTATTTGGGAGAAACCTCTCTAGAATACATTATCAAGAAGGAGAGACTGTCTTGGCTGCCCCAGTAGTTAACTAGGAAGACAATGAATCCTCACTGAGAATCAAAATAAACATAATAGGAGAAACTGTGAGCAGAATGTACTATCTAGCCAAAGATCTTCTTTTAAAATCTGCATTTTTAAAAAAGTTTTCTCTTAGTTAAAGAGAAATATAGGAACAATCTTGCCTCATTTTTCAAAATCTCCAAGTAGTACATGTCAGGAGTGTTTTGAGCTCTATTCTCTTCTATTACTTCACAGGTCATGCTGTTCTCTCAGCCAGCCTGTCCAGGTAGGTGGTGTAGAGAATATTATTCTCTCCTCCCACTTTCTTTTTTCCAGATAAATAACCAGAGATCCAGGGAGATAGAACAAGTAATATTGCATAGTTAACAGAACAAAGGACTTGGAATTGGAGATTATTGTTTAGTCATTTTAAACATATCTGGCTCTTTCTGACCCTATTTGGGGTTTTCTAAAAGAAATACTGTGGTCACTTGCCATTCCTTTCTCCAACTCATTTTACAGTTGAGGAAACTGAGCCAGAGTTAAATGACAACTTGCCCAAGATTACACAGCTAGTGAGTGTTTGAGGCCACATTTGAACTCAGGAAGATGACTCGTCCTGATTCAAGATAAGGCACTCTCTCCACCGCACCCTCCCCACAAATTCTGACCCTTCTAATAGTGTCGATATTAAAGACAGAAAGACCTGTGATAAAATCTGAACTCAGACACTTGAAGCTATGACCTTGAATAAATCACTTATTCTTTCTAAGAACTAATTTCTTCATCCTCAAAACTGGATTAAGAATAATATCTGACTCAAAAGGATATCATGAGGCTCAAATAAGAATGGAATGTGTAGAGAGCTTTGCAAACCACAAAGGTATATAGATGTGTGTGTGTGTGTGTGTGTGTGTGTGTGTGTGTGTGTGTGTGTGTGTAAAAGCCATCATTATCATCATTATCATCATCACTGTTAGCAGTGGCAGCACCTATAGAAGCAAACTCTTCCCCTCTCTCTGGACCTCAGTTTGCTCATCTGAAAAATGAGGGAATTGAGCTAGATGATCTCTGAGGTCCCTTAATAGCTTGAAATCCTATGATCCTATAAAGTGATTTACCCAGGATTACAAAACTAATTATCCAGGATTAGGACCCAGGGCCCTTGATTCTTAGGCCAATGTTCCTTCCATTGAGTCATGTTATTATACTAGCCTGATATTAGCTAAGGAATTCCAGTTGGTCCTAGCCTCCAATTCAAGTGCATTTTTTTTTATCCCACTGGGGCTCCAAAGATGAATCTAGTCTGTTGTTAGAGATAAAGAATGTAGTATTTAATTCAAGAGAGAAAGTAAATCTAAATATAAATGAGGTTCTTGATTCCCATGAATAACTTGAATTTCTTGAATTTTTATATAATGTTTTTCCCCATGGAGCTAAAAATAGTTTGTAGATTCTCACTGTTCCTCACTCACTACCTACAAACTTGCTATTGAAAGTCACAATAGACAATTTTCATCATACCTGGCTTCCAAATACAATAACTAAAGATTGTTGTTGTTCATTTGTTTCAGATGTGTCTGACTCTTGAGTGATACCATTTGGGGTTTTCTTGGCAAAGAAACTGAATCAGTTTGCCATTTCCTTCTTCAGATCATTTTACAGATGAGAAAACAGAAGCAAACAGGGCTGTGATTTACCCAGGGTCACATAGCCAATAAGTGACTGAAACTGGATTTGAACTCAGGTCTTCCTGACTCCAGGTACTCTATTTCACCACCTAGCTGGCCACTAATTTAGGACAGTGAAAACAGAAAAAGGTCCCAGAGTCACTCAGCATATTGGTACAATGCTTGTTGGTCCTCTGCAGTTTCCTCCTTAGCCACATTTTCTAAGATACCTTATACGATTATTACATGATTTGGTATTTCCAAATAGTCCATTGATTCAATGGATCTGTAATAAGATCATAGATGTGGGTACTCTCTGCCAGAATGAAAAACACAACCCATCAATGCCCACTCATCCTATCTATCTTTTTTCTAGGTATAGATCTGTAAGTCTTCCATAGGGAATTGACCCAAAATATCAGGATGCCTTACTTCCATTTTATCAACATCATTTAGATACTATTGGATTTGACATACTAATTAATGCAAATTAGTCCCATGCTGAAAAAAAATCTCTCAATTTCTCCCTCTCCCTCTGTCTGTCTCTCTGTCTGTCTCTCTCTCTCTGTCTGTCTGTCTGTCTCTCTCTCTCCAGAGAAAGCAAAAGAAATCTGATTATAGCTGAGTTAAATCTTTTGTATATTTAGAATTTGACTCCATGTTCTACTAGGTTGTGAATTCAATGAGGGCAGGATTTTGCCTTATTTTTCTTTGAATCTTCTCCCATCACTGAGCAGTGTTTTGTCTAGAGAAAGAAATTTAACAAACAGGTGATGAATGGATAAAAGGATGAATGAATGAATGAATGAATGAATGAATGAATGAATGAATGATGTACAACTTCAGCCTGAGGCTCAGTGTAAAATAATACATCATAGCTGGAATACTGAAAAATATAAGAAACCATCCTGCAAAAGTTTGTTGGTTGTTAGAAGGCTTTGCTCCACTGATGGATTTTTTTAAACTTCTAACAAAGAGATATGTGGCAACACTATTCTGAACACTGACATTAATGCTCATAGATCATTGCCTTACTAACAGGTTTTTTCACCTCAATTAGGTTTAGGTAAATTGCCTTAACTTACCCCCTCTTTTCTAGGCAGACATCGTAACAGAAGGTTATTTCCACTTAGGTTAGAATGGTAGGCCATTTCTAATTGACTAAAGCATATTGGACCAGATTCCAATAGTTCATGCTGCTCACATCCTAAAATCTGCAGCTTCTTCTTAGGAACATCGCTAAAAATAGTACAAGCCCGCACAGCCGAAATGCCTGTGCTCCATCCCGAGCCCTAGCTGTTGTAAGTGCTTTGAAATGGCTGTCCATATTTTAGTCCTGTCAGGATTCAGTGGATCTAATCTCTTTGATATTGCTGAATGTATTTCCATTAAACAGTTATGAACAAACATACTATATTGCTGAGAAGAGATTGCTAAATATGTGGAGGGGGGGAGAATGAAATGCTCTTAACCTTGGTAGGTAGGAGTTGTACTGCATTATTCTCATAAGGTTTAATTCCATTATTTAAAGCATGCAAAATAAATAAATAAAAATGAGCTGACATAAGTGGCAATATAATATTCCTTAATCTGCAGCTCATAGTGCATTTAAAAATAATAATTTTGAAAGGGGGCAGTTGAAAACATCTGATCTGAAAATGCATATTTTGCTTATTCCAGTGTTTGTTGACTTGAAGGCTTTGAGGTCAGCACAGTAAATATTCAGTTTGCCTGGCACAAACTGTGCAGGAATCTAATAGAAAGCAATATTGTTGAAAATGGATATCAATTGAAAACAGAGAGCAGTGTCAACTATTCCCCACTGGGAGCAGACAACAATAAAACCAGCCAAGCATTACACAGCCGAGCCTGCCAAATGTCATTAGAGTGTAGAAAAAAGGGAAGGAGCATGCCAGGGAAAGAAGCACTTTGCTTTATTCACCCCCCCCCAATTTCAGAAGACAAAAATGGGAGGTAGGGCTGGGGAGGAGCGATCAAAACCCCCCAATGCCCTAAAATGATCTGAGCTGCTGTCACTAAGGGGGATTAGAGTATTTTTTTCTTTTTGAGGGTTGGGGGGATTTTCAAAGAATTAGCTATCTTTTTAGCTGAAGACTTTCCCTAATAACTCTTATCACTGTACATCTGGAAACAGAAAAACTCACTCTGCTTAAAAATAACATTTAGTGCCATTAGTGGAAGTCTTGTCACCAATATTATATGAAGAAAATAAATCTAGTCTTCACTCTACATGCTGAAATGTTTATGAAAATCATTTTCCCTCCTTTCTTCTTTCTTTCCCTTCCCATTCCCTCTTTCTCCTTTTTTCTCCCATCATATATTTTCCTTCCTTCTATTTCCTTAATCTTTTCTATCTTCCTACTATTTTCTTTCCTTCCTTTCTCTTTCTTAGTAAGCCCCTATAGATAATATTTGTAAATCATTTAGCACAATGCCTGGCATATAGTAGGCATTTAATAAATACCTGCTCCCTTCTCCCTTCTCCTGTCTCATTTCCTTCCTTCCTTCCTTCCTTCCTTCCTTCCTTCCTTCCTTCCTTCCTTCCTTCCTTCTTTCCTTCCAACCTTCTTCCTTCCCTCCCTTCCTTTTTTCCCCTTCCTTCTTTTCCTCCTATTTTTCCTTCTTGCCTGCCTTCCTTTTTCTTTTTCACCAAGACCAATAAATAAAGAGCCTCCAAGAAGGGCTGAGTTGCAGAGAGGAGTTGTTGAATCACTAGGTGACTAGAAGTATTTACCGTCACCCTGAAATTTGTTAAATTGGAAGGAAACAAGAAACAGTTACTAGGCAAATAAATGGAGGTGTTGAGGCAACAAGACCCCCACCTAAAGGCAAGGAGTGTTGTGAGGCACTGGCTTCGACCCTAAAACTTTTCATCAGTGACATTTTCATTGATGATTTGTAAATTTTCAAACAAAGAAAAATTGTCTCAAGCAGACAATGGTCATCATCTGAACAGCCAGCCAAGAGCTCCACCTAGTGAAGTTGTACACATATCACTGTGAGCCCCCGTGTCTCTCTCTCTCTCTCTCTCTCTCTCATCTGTCTGCCTGTCTGTCTCTCTTTCTCTCTCTCTCTGTCTTTTTTTCTCTGTCTGTCTGTCTGTCTCTTCCTCTCTCTCAAACACACATGCACACACACACACACAAATACCTCACACATACACATATCTGATTACAAATATCCACATAAACTTTTTTAGATTCAAGTGTTGCCTGTCCAAATTCTTTTGAGAAAACATCAAAAGAAAAACAATTTCATCTTTACCTGCCTGCCTGCCTGCCATGTACTATTCACTGTGAAATCAGTAACCAGGCAATGAGGGTATGGACTATTCTCAGTCAGCTCCTCTGGATGTCCCTCTGGGGAGCATCATTGTGACATCATAATTAAAACAGTGACAACAACAGCAACAAAAAAATGCCTTAAGTCAGTTTCAAAGGAAAGGAATCTGCCTCATCAAGTAAAGGCTCTCACCTCATATCTACTAGAAAGTCCTCAGGGGCAGATTATTAATATGCAATTAGCATAATAATATTGTTGTGTAAACAAAAGAACACTCATGCTTAAATATAAGAAATGCACAATTCCCTATCCGGTGTATAGTTCCCAAGCAAAATCTATTGTCCTTTTCTCATTCATTTCTCTTTGTTGGAGATTTACACTGATTTGTACACAACTCTGTAAGCTAGGTATGTGATCAGGCTGCCACACATTATGTAAGATGGCACATTTTATTATGGGACAGAGCACTTATCTTGCCTTGATAGAATCAATTTGTTACAATGCCAGAATCAGATTTCCCAAATCAACCCTAATTCCTTCAAATGTGTTTTCTCTTGCTTCAAAAAGAGACTTCATGGATTTTATGAGCTTTCATGATACTCTGAAGGCAATAGAGGTATTCCAAAAGGAAAAGAAGTGGCAAATGTCACAAGGAAGTATAGGGAAGAAATGTATTGATATGTCTTCCTAAGAAATATTCCTTGAACCATATCACCAATTTTATTGAAATATAAATGACTAAGGTCCCTTATTTTCAATGCAAGGTATTAACAAAAGTCAGTATTAACCAGTCTAAGTTGCCCAGCTCCTGTGTCTTTATTTCTCTAAAACGGCCACTTGATAAGAGTTCAAAAGCAGGTCTATTTCCAGGAGGGTTCTCAATCCATGGAGAAAGTACCTATGACTCCACAGGTACTCAAACCTTAAAACCCAGAAATGAACCTTAAACATAATTGTTTTATTCAATTACCTATTATTGCTTTCATCATCAAATCCCTTTGAAAATCATGCCTGCCTGTGGGAAACCAAATCTAGTTAAATCTATTGGCTCACCAATGTTCCTTCTTACCTTACATAAAAATTGGACAAATTAACATTAATGTCTGAAAATCTTTAGCAGGAAAAAAAAAGGTCCAATAGAAATCTAAACACTGAACCTTCATTTTGAGAACAACAGTATTCGTTAGATATTGTTCAGTTTAGCCTGTTTTAAACTCACTCATAATTCTCCTTGTTTTGTACAACCTCTACTGAATTAAGGGAGTGAGGGTCCTGGAGTGTACCTAATTGAGTCATGCATCATTTCTGGGAAGGGCATCATGGAATTTTATCCTTATGACCTAATGGTTAAAGCAATCAAATAAGGTACATAAAATACAATCTTATTAATGACTTCTTCCACTACTTCATGATATAATTCTAGGTTTAATATTTAACCTTTAGAAACTGAGTTTCTTTGCTTACAAAAGGGGAAATTATAATATTCCACATATATCTCCTACATTCAGCTAATTTCATTTCAACAAGTGCTCATTAAGTGCCAACTAGATCTACAGCACGTTCCAAAAGTCTAATTGCAGTTTTAAGTTATTTAGTCGCCTGTATAAGGCATTTAGGATGAAAATATGAAAAATACAATCTAAATATAGGTATTTTTAACCTTTTTAATGTCATAAACCTCTGGTTAGTAGTCTGCTAGAGGATTTAGATCCTTTCTCAAAATGTTTTTCAACATAAAAATAAAATAAATAGGATTACAAAGGAAAACAATAATATTGAAATTAAGATTTTCATTTTTTTTAATTCACAGACCCCATGAAACCTATCTGTGGACACTACAGAGTCTCTGTGCCCTGGAGAGATTTTTAGCAAAATTCTAAGTCTGAATTCTTCTTTTGAAAAATAAAAGAGAATTTTAATGATCTTCAATGAAGAGATCTTAAAGGATGACATTAGATGAAAATTTTTTTTGGTAATTATAATTCTTCCCTCAATACTTTGAATGACTCTTTGCTATCCTTTTAGTTACTGGGTGGGTTGCCTTCATCTGAAAAAATTCAATCAGTCTGCAATCAAACAGTGCCTGACCTTAAGAAACATAGAATATAATGGGTGAGATGTATTTAAATAACTATATATTTTTGTATACACACACACATACACACACACACACACACACACAAGCTATATAGTAGTTGATGTTGTTATTGTTTGTTCTTCATTTTCAGGAAAGGACCAATGATATCACAGGGTGATGTCTTGACTTTTGAATGAATTAGATTTAAGTGAGACATTTGCACAAAGTTATCATCCTTACTCCCTTTTCTAGGAGTCCAATGGCAAGGCAAAAATCAGGACAATAGCAATGGCCCAGGATGCAATGAATGACCTTGACCTGTCTGATATCTTGCCAAGATCTAAGAGCTCCACCATATCTGCTTCAGCCACCTTCATGGCCTTTGGAACAATTTGTTCTTATTTGCCCATTCCATAAGGGAAAGTCTTTGTATACTGGGATAGACACTCTTCTAACCCAACTGGTTTGTGGCCCATTGAATTCCCTCAGCTTGGTTTAGCCCATCATCCTGTAGTTCCAAAAAGCTATAGTATGTACAGTGGCAAAACCCTAGTAAACCATCTAGGCAGATGGGCTAAAAAAAAGCTATGTACAATATTGATTAAATAGAGGAAGAAACTAGCAGCTGGGAGTAATATGAGAAGTTGACTGCAAAAGATAGGATTTAAACCAAGTCTGGAAGGAAACCAGGGGAGCTAAGACGTGGAGATAAAGGGGCAGCACATTTCCAGGATGGAGGACAATCAGCGCAAGGCAAAGAGATAGAAGATGAGATATTGCATACAAGAAACAGAATATAGGCTAGTTGGCCACAGAATGCATAGAAAGGAGGAAAACAGAAGACTAGAAAGATAGGAAAGAGGCAAGTTATAAAGAAGTATAAATGCCAAACAAGAGTTTATATTTGATCTGGAAGGCACTACTGGGATTCAATAATTTTTTTCCAAGATTAATGATGGTCTGGCTAATTTGGAATACAATTAGAGCTCTGTCTCCAAAGTTGCAAGTTGTGCAAACTCTTTGATCTCACTTTGATCTTGGATACCACTGCTAGATGTCTACACCAAAGTGAAGAAAGAAAGAAGAAAAATGCTACATATACCCATAAAGAATTATGAAAAGGGATTCATGTAGATGGTGGAGTGGATAGAGGCCTGGCCCTTACGTCAAGAAGTCTCGTCATTGTGGGATCAAATCTGTCCTCAGATATTCACTAGATGTGTGACTGAACAAGTCACTGAACCCTGTTTACCTCAGTTTCCTCATCTGTAAAATGAGCTGGAGAAGGAAATGGCAAACCACCCCAGAATCTTTGTCAAGAAAATCCCAAATGTAGTCATGAAGAAAGAATAAGACACAGCTAAAAAGTGACTGGACAACATACATCAATATTTATAGCTGCTCTGTTTTGTGGGGGCAAAGAATTAGAAACTAAGAGAACACACATAAATTGAAGTATGGCTAGACAAATTATGAGATATGAAAGTGATGGAATGCTATTGTTCTACAAAAAATAGGGAGTTCCAGAAAAAAATTAAACAACTCTCCACTTTCCTCTAGTAGTTCTGCTTGGTTTCCACTCTAGAAATATCATGCTTTATCCAAGATTAGCCGATTTACATGCCAAAAGACTCCTTTTTTATACTCACTACATTCTCAGGTCCCTCACTTGCTCTCCCTTCTGATTGGAGAGCTAAAAGGCAAAGCATTAAACTCCTCACAAAGTCTTCTTTCTTAGAGGGCTCAGAACTTTCCAGGGAACTCTTCATTTTCCACCAGCAGCTATGTTTCTTTTCGACTCCCTGTAGCACTCTGTCCTTGCTCTGAGTATCCTCTGGTGCCCCAAATTTTTCTGTTTGTGTGTGTGTGTGTTTATTTTCTTCCCCCCATTAAACTGTAAACCCTGGGAGGGGGACTTCATTTTCTTATTTTATCTCTAGCACTTACTACAGTTTTGGTAGTAGTAGATGCTTAAGAAATGTTTATTGAACTGGATCATATGAGATATACAGTGAAGCAAGCCATATCAGGAAAACAACCTATTTAATAGCAACAATACTATAGAGACGACTCTGAAAGACTTAAGAACTCAGAACAAAGAAATGGCCAATTACTTTTCTCAAAGACTTTTAACGAAACATGTTCCTCACTTTCTGACTGAAAAATCATGGGCACCGGATACAAATTGAGCCATATATGTATTGGACATGGTCAATATGGAAATCTGTTTTATTTATCCACATTTATTACAGAGTTGTTGTTGGTTTTTTCCTTTTTCAAAAGGTTGGGGGCCTCAGAGGGAGTATAGAAGGGGAGAGGGGGACAAGTGCCAGCTATTATATTCAATGTTTTATAAACATTCTCTCATTTGATCCTCATGACAGCCCTGGGAGGCAGGTGTCATTATTATATCTATTTTATAGATAAAGAGACTGAGGAAGGTAGAAGTTAAATGACTTACTATCCAAGGTAACATGTCTAGAAAATATATGAGGTAAATTTGAACTAAATGAAGGAAGGGGTGATAGACAAAGGAAGATAGTGGATTTTTGTTCACTAAAAAAAAAATAAAATTAAGTTAAAAAATAAATTCTAATGAGAAGGAGTATGGATTAATAGCATGTATACAGAGTTAGTGGAGACTTAAGTTCAAGTCCATTTTCTAAAACTTATTAATTAATAAGCTGTGTGACTAGAGCAGTCATTTAACCCATCCATGCCATAGTGGAATCAGACAGCCAGAAGAGAATGAAGGGCCTCAACATTCAGCCACATATGAGTCAATTAAAGGGATGGGGAAAGTTTTAGCTGGAGAAGAGAAGACTTATTAAGGGACATGATGACCATCTCCTTGAATTTGGGGGCTTTCATATAAAAAGGGATTAGATTTTTTTTTTGCTTAGACCCAAAAGGTAGACCCCGGACCAGTGATGGAAATGATAAACAAATTTAGGATCAGTTTCAGGGAAAGTTCCCATATAATTAAAACTCTTTTAAAAGTAGAATAATGTGGATAAGAAAAATAGGATATTCTATTACACACAAAGAGGGCATGGGAAGGGGAAGGGATGCATACTATTATAAGAAAGAGAGGAAGAGAGCATTAAGAGGTAATATTTAAACCTTACTCTCAGTGTAATTAACCCTGAGAGGGAAGAGTAGCTATATCCATTGAGATGTAGAACTCTATCTAACCCTGCTGAGAAAGTCAGAAGGGATAAACTAAGGGGAGCAGAGGAGTGGGGAGGTCAAAAAAGGGAGGGGAGGAGAAGGGAGAGGGAATTCATTAGGCCTTAAAAATAAAAAGAGGGGAATAACAAGGGAGGGGGTAGAAAGGGTAGTAAATCAAGGGAGGGGACAAGGGTTAATGGTTTAAAACAAATCACTGGTTTAGAAGGAAATAGCCTAAGAAGAAGGGGTAGAACTAAGAGAGGATACCAAAATGTTGGGGAATACACAACTGATAATTATAACTCTGAATGTGAATGGGATGATTAATTATACTAAATTAAAAAGCTTTTGTACAAACAAAAACAATGCAACCAAAAAGGGAAACAACAAATTGGGAAAAAATCTTTATAACAAAAAACTCTGACAGAGGTCTAATTACTCAAATATACAAGGAGTTAAATCAATTGTATAAAAAATCAAGCCATTCCCCAATATATATTTCACTATAAATGGTTTCATTTTAATCCTATTTCATTTAATTCATCTAAATACATTGTTAGCATGTGTCCTCTTCACCAATCTACCAAAGGGGTCCATGACACATTTAAAAAAAAAGGTTAAGAACACCTTACCTAGATAAATGTCAACTCTCATGAAAGTTAGAATTTTAATACTGGAATTTTCATCCTAATAATTTTCTATTAGAAAATGGTCTATTTCACTTCTCTTTACTGCAAGAGACATGAATCCTTCTTTAGCATTGTCTCAGCCCTTTTTGCTTTTTGGCAACAAAGTACCTCAGCTTGGATTTTATTGAACATTAATAATAGTAATGTCTTGGCATATGCTTCTGGAGAAGTTATGAAATGGGCTTTCAGAAGGAATCTTGCCCTTCTTTAACTATTTTATAAGCAAAGCAGTTAGACACCATCATCCAAAACTATTCATTGGGAGTATTTAAACCTAGTTTATTTATTCCACCACTTCCCTACATCTATAGGGAATAAACTGGAGACCAAATAATTATAGGTGATCTGGATTATGCCTCTTCCTTTAAAGTCAAATTGGAATGTCAGAAATTATTTAAACTATTGCCCAACCAGATTGAAACCTTGATTCTTGTGGAAAATTTGATTGCATTGATTAGAAAAAATATATTATCATATTATACCTATAAAGCTATTTAAATTCTATCACCTCAGCAACTATTTTTAAGTATTTTAAATACATATTGTTAAGAATATATCATAACTTTATTTAGACACTTTCACAAGTGATAGAGAAGTCAGCACCTCTTGGGGATTTATTTTCCTCATTTATAATCTGAGGAAGTGAGCCTAGATGAGCTCTAAGGTCTCTTCCAGTTCTCAATTTATGATCCTATTATCACAAGGCTTCAACAAAAACTTGATAAAAGGAAAACCTGTAGGTTTGATGCAGTATAAGAGATATCTAAAAATGAACAGGTTGGCTTAGAAGACAACGAACCTTCTCTGATTAGAAAACCACATTTTGGGTCTGTAATAAGAGGGGTCTTCTATTCTATGGGTTAGATTAAATAATCCTCGAGATTTTCTAACTCCTTGAGATTTTTTTCCAACTCTGAGATGTTATGATTCTCTTTGACATTACTTTATTCTGTGCCTATACCCCACTCTTCTAGCAAGCTGCTCATTTTAGATTTTTGTCCCCTGAAATGAAGAAATTTTCCTTCCTCATTGTAGACCAGTCAGGTAGATGTGGGGTCAAATCTCACCTTAGTCATGTATTCACTGTATGACACTTTGGAAATCACATGAATTCATTGTGTCCCCATTTCCTCATTTAATAAATGTTATTTGTATAACCAAAATAGGTCAGAGGCCCCAGCAAGGAGAATTCCTAACTTGTAAACCGAGGTTTTACTTCTTATGTTAAAGTTTTCTCTTTCTACCTAACCCCTGGCTTCTTTATATTTGAGGCAAAACTGTACAGAAAAACATTTAGATAAAAGCAATGACCAAAATGTGTTACAATATCTGTTCCTGGACAAGTATAGGGAAGGGAAACTGAAAAAAGTAGACTTTGGGTAGGGAATGGAACAGTTCTAAATTTCCTTCAGTCCAATAGTTTCCGTTTGAGTCTTCTGTCCTGAGATGCTTGCAGGGTGTGATAACTCATCTTAATCTTTCCTTCCTTTGTCACCACGTTGCTCATGTTTCCATTTCTCCTTTTGGCTGATGTTCCTGAGCTGCAATTCTTTCCAGCTTGGCTTATTAAGTCTTACGCAGGGCTGAGCAGGATTCTCACTGCAGCTACAGATCAGTCTTATAGTCCCTGATCCTTTCAATGTCTTACAGAGTGAGTGTTTCCTTTTAAGATGTCCTGAATGTGACTCAGAGAGCAAAGAAAATTATCTCAAGGCTGAGAGGGAATGCATGCCTCTCTGAACTATAAATTGTAGGATGCCAGTTGGGTCTCAAACTCCTCTTATAATTTCAACATGAATTTCCTTTTAATACAATTTTAAAACTGAAATTCATGTAAATGTGTTGTGAGTCAACCCCATTTTAGACCCTCTTTAGTATACTAGTCTTCAAACAGAGAAGCTCAGGAAGTGAGCACCACATTCTCTCTCCTCCCTCAGATCTCCATTCAAGTTCATACATTTGTAAGCTGTAGAATAAAGAAGCCCCCAAATTATTTTTGGCTGAGGTGGCAATCATTAATAGGGGACCTCAAAATTCAATCTTCTTGTCTCCTCAGCAAAATTATTTTCATCTGTTAGTATCGGCTTGAGATCATGGAAGTTTTACAAAAAGGGTAAACTCCTGTGTTTTCTGTCATATATTCCCTGTGGTCTCAAACATCTCTGTATAAAGGATATTTCAGTTTCTCCCTTCTCTGCCATAGGTCAGCCTTTCTATATTCTTGGTGCTTAAAAGTCCTTCTACCCTATGCCTTCTAACAAACTAGGAATGAAACCATTTCAGTGCAATTACTTTGTATTTGGCTTCTACACAAATGGATATTACTGACAATGATTGATCAAAAAAGGTATCTAAATCCTTAGGAAATTGGTCATTTGGGGAATTTAATTACCCCTTTAATAGGTAAACAACTAAATATGTGAGATTCCCTTGGGTTTTGAACTCTACATAGGGAATAATTCTTTTTTAGGTGACAAGTTGTGTTATTTTTTCCAGTTTGAAGTTATGAAAACAAAGACACCAGAATTAAATTTCTCATAGAGTTATTCTTTTGGCAAACTAGATCAATTTGCATAATTCTTTATTGAGATGAGAGGTGTCTTACTTGGCATCATTCTGACAACATTTGAGATTTAGGATTTACTGGCAGATATGATGGCCATGTGATTATTTCAGGGATAATTAATGGATGGCTGATACAGCTCTCTCCAAAGTCCTGGCTGGCAATTTAACATATTTAAGTTCTCTTGACCAACTCTCATTTTACAGGTGAAGAAAGGGAGACCCAAGTAGTAAAGTAACTTTCTCTCTCTCTCTCTCTCTCTCTCTCTCTCTCTCTCTCTCTCTCTCTCTCTCTCTCTCTCTCTCTCTCTCTCTCTCTCTTTC
>NC_058130.1:631016756-631064823 GCF_016433145.1 Gracilinanus agilis
CAATTATTATTTACAAGTCCACCACTCCTCAAGAACTTATACAACTTTTTAAAATAACAAAGTGTATTCATGCAAAATCAGATTGCTTGCCATCTCAAGGAGATGGGATGGTGGGGAGGAAAAGACAGTGAGAATTTGGTTCAAACTTAAAAACAAAAATTTACATTTGTTTTTTAATATAATTGAGGAAGTTATTAAATATTATTTTTAAAATTAAATAAAATAGTATATCTCATCACATCATTTTCATTAAATATTATTAATAATATTCATTATATATGATTAACATATATTATTACAACAATTTTATACTTAATACTACTTAAATGAGAATAAAATTTTTGTATCATTAATAAATGCAATAAAATATCAATATGCTCAAATTCATCTTTCATCTTTTTTATTTTCTATATGCTCTATAATGTGTAAATATTTTGATATGGTGGCATATTTATGTAATTGTAAATATGTAGATAGATAGATAGATAGATAGATAGATAGATAGATAGATAGATAGATATTCATATATATGGATATGGGGGTATTTGTATATAGAGTATACATGTTTTTTTGTTTTACTGATAGGACTAGGCAATCAAAAAAGATTGAAGACCTTTGGAGTAGAGAGACTCTAAGGTTTTTCCATTTATGAATATGTGATCCTACAATGCTCCAAGCACTGTGCTAAGTATTAAAGCTACTAAATCAAAAGCAAAATTCCTGCCCTCAAAGGGCTTATATTCTATTAAGGGAAAACAATCCGAAAACACGCATATTAATTACAATTTGGCTATAGATTAATAGAATAATAATAGTAATGATAATAATAATAATAACTGGCATTTATACAACACTTTAAGGTTTGCAAAGTGCAAACCTTATCCATTTTCTCATTTGATCCTTAAAACCTTTCTGACTGTACCTATGTTTTTATTTAGGTAGGGAATTCCCAAATGTGTAAACTTCCTCTATCAACATAAGTAAGTACCTTTTATGCAAGTTTTTCAATCGTTTTCAGTCATGTTCAATTCTTCATGATCCTATTTGAGATTTTCTTGGCAAAGACACTAGAGTGGTTTGCCATTCTTCTCCAGCTCATTTTACACTTAACCTTTGCGGGTTTTATTTGTCCTATGAAGGCAATAGATGAGATGATTTCTAAGGTCCCTTCCAGATCCAGCTACAAGCTTCTATGGTGCCAGAATGCAGACAAACTAGCACAAGCTACCCACAACATTTAGCTCAACCCAAGTAGGAGCGCAAGAACAGACAGGTTGGCATATTTTCACTTCTATGTAGCCACAAGGTAGGAAACATAGGTGATCCATCTCCATCAAGTTGAATTCACTTTCTTTTTTCATTCAATCAGTTTGAATGTCAAGTTTTACTATTGTACTAAAAAAACCAACAACTTTATATAGTTCCTCAAGGGAAACATCTTTGCCAAAATAGGGCAGTAGATAGAATGTTGGACTTGAAATTAAGATACCATCTCAAACACTTACCTCCTCTATGCACCTGAACAGATCAGTCAACCACTCTAAGTCTCATATTCCTTATGTACAAAATAGATATAATAATAAAGCACATGAAAGGCAACATGGTGGCAAGAGAGAGAGACTTGGCCATTGTTGAATGACAGAGAGCTGGCTTTGGAGTCAGGAAAATCTGTGTTCCTGTCTCACCTTGATACTTATGGCAGTTTAATCTGGGGCAAATCACTTAATGTCACTGTTTTCCAGACAACTCTCTTAACACTGAACATAACAGAAGAGATAGATATTCATTGGTAGGGGAGCAGCTTAGGCGATGCTGTGGATAGGATTCCTAGCATGGAATCAGGAAAATTCTTCTTCCTGAGTTCAAGTCTAGCCTCAGACACTTACTAGCTAGGCAACTAGGCAAGTCCTGGTTGTCTCCATCTCCTAAGCTGTAAAATGAGCTAGATGAGGAAATGGCAAGCTACTTTAGTATCTTTGCCAAGAAAACCCCAAATGGGATGATAGACTTGACTGAAACAACTCAAAAACAACATTTGTTGTTAGAGAAAATTCCTTAAAAGAAAGTTCCTATTAGATGAAGTCTTAGGTCTAGATAAAAACAAAAACAAAATCAGAAACCATCTCACAGGGTTGTCATAACTATTGAATGAGATTATGTATAGAAAGTACTTTATAGACCTTAAAGTTTAATAGCAATGTGAACCAATATTATTGCTATTCTTAGCTGCTTTCAATAAAATTGAGACAGAAATGCTTGTAGGATAAATCACTATCCTGATATTATTCTTTTTTATTTAATGCTTTTTTGATTATTAAAGATGGTTAAATAATAGTTTTTTTTGTAACCAAATAATTAGTGTTGTTGTTGTTGTTGTTGTTGTTGTTGTTGTTAGCAAGGACTGGTTGGAAAAATATAATTTACTTAAACTGACTCATGTTATAACTACCAATTTAGGAAAATCACTGATTTGAGTTTCAAGAACAAATCAGCTTCTTGTTAAGAATGTTTTAGAGAAATGGCTTGCACCATATTGAATATTTTTAAAGCAATGAAAAAGGTCTCATCCATCCTAATCAACTTTGCCTAGACATGACTCAACTTCCACTGTTGTATCTAATCAGTAAAAGTGTCAGTCACTGGTCTGTGTGTTGCCTATAGCCCTCTGTCCTCATTTCTCCATGGCGGAATGCATGTTGTTCTTTCAGGACAATTCCCTTTCGCCTGCTTTCCCAGTGTTCCTGGCCCTGACAGGTTTGCCCCAGTTGTGGCATTCACCATATGGCTAGGCTTAGCTCCACCCTCTCTCTTAATAATTCCATCTTACTAACCAGACCCTTACAGTACTTTCACTGGGGGCATTTAGAGCATCTAGCCCCAAGCCACCAATTCTGACTAGCTCATCTGTGATGATGCTAATAATATGAAAGGTCCTTATCTATTCACCCAAGGACTGTGATGTGACCTTGGTGATTATGTCTCATCTCATATATTTTATCATTGGGATGAACTAATCTAGGACTCAAATGATCCCTTCTCTGAAATCCATCATGTAAATTATTCTTTATTCATTCTTCATGAATAGCATATTCCTGACCAATCATTTCTAATGTACTTGATGCTGCTTGTCCCCTTCTTAGATCAACAGGGTGGCACTTAGTGCAAATAAGGAGCCATTATGTGATTCTTGGTGCAAAAGACAGAGAGCCAGGCCTAGAGTCAGGAAGACTCAAGTTCGAATCACAATTTCTATGTCCCTGACCAAGTCACTTTATCTCTCTATGCCAAAGTGTCTTTATCTATAAAATTGAAATTGCATCTATCTCCCAGATTTGTTGTGAGGATCAAATAAGATGATATATGTAAAGTGCTTAGCACTCTTAGCTAATACATATACATATACATGTATATATATTATATAGCTAATTATATAGCTAATAATAGGTACTATATACCTCTTAACTCTTCCTCTCTCTGCCTATACGGAGAGAGAGATAAGTAGTTAGGTGGATAGATAGATAGATAGATAGATAGATAGATAGATAGATAGATAGATAGATAGATAGATAGATAGATGGATTAGATAGATAGATAAATGGATTAGATATATGGATGGATGGATGGATGGATGGATGGATGGATGGATGGATGGATGGATAGACAGACAGACAGAAAGGCAGATGGACCAACTTATAGATAGATAGATAGATAGATAGATAGATAGATAGATAGATAGATAGATGGATTAGATAGATAGATAAATGGATTAGATATATGGATGGATGGATGGATGGATGGATGGATGGATGGATGGATGGATAGACAGACAGACAGAAAGGCAGATGGACCAACTTATAGATAGATAGATAGATAGATAGATAGATAGATAGATAGATAGATAGATAGATGGTGGATGGGTAGAAGGATGGATAGATAGATGGATAGATAGACAGATGGATAGATAGATAGATAGATAGATAGATAGATAGATAGATAGATATACATATGTGTATATAACCCTGTGTGTGTAAAATATGATATCCACCTCCAAGCTTCCAGGGGCAATGGAATAACTCCCTAGGGAAGCTAGGTGGGATTTGGGTTAGATTGAGAGAGTATAGTTCTGGAATCACAAATTTGGGGAAAATGAGTGACACATAGAACAGAGACAGGATAAACGGTTCAAGAATTAGATCAGGCATTCAATATTGAGCACTAGCCTTTAAAGAAAAATGCAATACTATAAGCAAAGTATGAACAAAATACAATAGATTTTTTCCTATGTCCTTTATAAGCAAGATTTCTTCCTTTATCCCTTTTCCCTTCTCTATTCTATCTCACACCCAAGAATATTCACACAGATTTTTGTGGGTATTTTTCTTTCCAGTTTATTTTGTTGTTTGACTGATTGACAAGCAACAACCCCCTTTTTCCCCCACCCATGAACCTCACTGTCATTGTTGTTGTTGTTTTCATCTTTATTCGTTTATATAAAGAGGGGTTTTTGCATTTTGCTGAGTATGAATATAAATGCCACCTTGGGGTGGCGAGGGTGAGGACTGTACAGCTTTGAGAAGGTTTTATATTTCAAAGCCTACATATATTAAGCCTGTGCTCCTGCTTTGGCGGTCAGGAAAATCACTTGGGGATATATTTAATGAACTGTTTTATCTTATATGTTTAATAGCTGAACTCCAAAGGGCAGACTCATAACTGAACCTAAGATCTGTTCCAGAGACCAAGATCCTGCTTTTCATTGCTGTTGTTTGTAGTCATCCTATGTGGCTCCCTGCCTGGATTGTCACTGAAGCCTCTTGGAAGTCTGATAGAGGGAAGGATACCTCGTACACATAGCAACCTCTTGGAGCTAAGTATCTTAATGATAACAAGAAGAAACCTGAGGGATAGCAATTGCCCCTTTACGAGAGAGAGAGAGAGAGAGAGAGAGAGAGAGAGAGAGAGAGAGAGAGAGAGAGAGAGAGAGAGAGAGAAAGTTACAGACATACAGACATACTTCTCAGAAGTGTTGCAGGTTCAGTTCCAGGCCACTGCATAAAAATATAATAACAACAGACTGTGAGGTCTTGAAGATGAAACTTGTTTTTGATGGAATTTCAGGAAAAGCTTCCTGGAAGAGTTGCCATTTGAGTTGGACTTGAAAGAGAGATACTAATACAACAAAGAGAAAGAGCATTCCAGGTGTGGGGAGCAGAAAGAATGAAACAAAGCATAGGGTCAGAAAGAAGTAGAGTGGTGCTGAATGGTGATAAGTTTTAAATGCCAAGCAAAAAGGTTTGAATATTACTCAGTTGTCAGTTGAGTTCCACAGAAGACTTTGGTTTTGTTTTCAAATGGAGAGATTATATTATAAGAGCTACAGTTAAGGCAGATGATGTCAACATTTTAATTTTTTTAATTTAGAGAAGTCAGTGAAATAGCTACAGTGTGCTTTGAGTAATTGAGACATCATTCTTTGCTGAAAAGTTGATGTTTAGAAGTAGAAAGTAGGCACTTAGAATTGCCAGTAGACATAAGACTGGTTGTAATCTTACAGTCTTTGTATAGAATTAGTTTAGCTATGAAAATAAATGCTAAGCCTTCCATTCAGGGAAGGGTGCGATTTGGAGGTAATCCTGGGAGAATTCTGTTACATCTGTGTCCTTACTTATATGTGGCACTTAAAGCTGATGTAATAAACCAGAGAAGACACTCAAGAGTGTAGTGATAGCAGAGTAGCAAAGATGGCGAAGGTCTTGAAACCATCTCATAAGAGGATGAGATGAAGGATCTAAATATACATGTTTATTCTTGAGAAGAGAAGAATTAAGGGGGATGTGAGAGTCATCTTCAAGTGTTTAAAGGATTATCATTTGCAAAGAGGGATGAGATTTATTCTATTTGACTCCAGAGGGCAAAACTAGGAGCTATGAGTGGATTCTTTCCCTTTGATGAAAATCTCTAATATATCGTGAATATATCTTATTTGTATATATTTATTTTCATGTTCTCTTATTTAGAATGTGTGAAGTTCTTGAGAGAAGAGATGGTTCTCCTACCTTTCTTTGTATCCATAGGACTTAGTATGGTGCCCAGCATGGAGTAGGCACTTAAAAATGTTTATTGATGACTGATTGATGTTGCTAAGAGGGAGATTTTGGATTGAAAAAAGCAGAGTACAACCAAATTAGAGCAAGCAAAAGTGGAATGAGTTGGTAGGCAGAGAGTTTCTCATCACAGGGAATCTTTTCATGTTAACTGAATAAAGATTTGCCAATAAATATGGAAAGAATTTCAATACAAGTAGAGGCAGAACCAGTTGACCTTTGAGGTCCCTTCCAACTCTGAGAATCTAGAAATGATTGATTGCATTTTGTCCTAGCAATATTTTGTGAAAAGAAAATTGGTTTTGTGATCATAGAATTTGGCTTTGAACTAATAAGCTTTAGAGTTCCATCAATCTCTAAAACCTGAAGCTTATGATCATCTTGTGGAGATATTTTTCAATCTCAATTGCTCTTTGAAGTTCACTTAATTTTCTGGAATGCTAACATTTTAAGATGGAGGTGGAGAATATGCATACACTAAAGTACCAACAAGATAATTTGGATAAATAGGATATAATCCATAGGGAAGGCCTTAGTATTAAGGAAGAATCAGAAAGTCTTTTGGAAGAAGAAGCCAATTGGAAAGCATTCAAGGTACTTTTAAAATTGTAATGAAAATTACATAAGAATTTTTATTCTTAATACTCCTGGATGAAGAGTAATGATGTAATTCTTACTTTTTTAGCATAGAAAGTAGGTAGAAATGAAAATTTTGGCTCTGTTACTCACTACATATAGGTCTGTGGACAAGTCTTTTAACCACAAATGTTGAACCACATACTTTCTAAGATCTTTCCCAGTTGATCTAGGACCCTATAAACAGCTATTTGATCTTGGAGGTCCATGTAGAAAACCAATGTGAGAGCTTATTTGCTAACTAAAAGTAAACTTGGAAATAGTTTTTCCATATGTAAGATTTTATTTACCTGATTTTTTCCTGTACTCCTTGGACTCAACTCTCCCTACGTTACCCTTCTACTTCCAGGGCTCTTAAGGAATCATCCAGGGAGATTTCTTGAAGTTCTTGCCATATATCCATGTTTTGATCTTCTACAACCTCACATTGTCACTTTCAACTTTTACCATAAAATGATCCTCTAGAGATAAGGCTAATGTAATTAATCCAAAATGTAATAATTCTGATATACATGTATTTTATGATCAGTATTTTCCCTAAGAAGTTGAATTAATTCTTTAATACTGATGATTTTTTTGTGAGATTCTGATAATATAGTGGATTTTTCTGGTCCCAAACCTCTATGTCTCAGAACAGTCATGACTTCCAAATCAGACTACTTTCATACATTTGGTTTTCATTCATGTTAGAAATTGGTCATATTATTCATTGAATATTCATATTTAGTACAACTATTCTACAATTATAGAGTAATAAAACATAAAAATAAATTTTTCATCATATGATGATTTTCCTAATGCCATCCTACTTAAGATAAGATACCCTTGCGGTCTTGTAGTGTGGAGGCTGCCAGATCTTGTGTAATCCTGATTGGCATTCCTTGATATCTGAATTGTCCTTTTCTGGCTTCTTGTAATATTTTCTCCTTAACTTAGAAGCTTTTGAATTCGGCTATTACATTCCTGGGGGTTGTCTTCTGAGGATTTAGTATAGAGGATATTCTATGGGCTCTTTTAATGTCTATTTTTCCCTCTTGTTCAAGGACATCAGGGCAGTTTTCTTGGATAATTTCTTGTAGTAAGATATCTAGATTTCAATTTGTCTCTGATTTTTCCAGAAGACCAATAATTCTCAAATTGTCTCTTCTAGTCTGTTTTCTTGATCTATTAGCTTCTCATTTAGATATTTCATGTTTCCTTCTATTTTGCTAGTCTTTTGACTTTCCTTTATTAATTCTTGCTGTCTTATGAGATCATTGGCTTCTACTTGCCTAATTCTAGACTGGTTTTTCACCATAATCTTTTGGTTTTCCTTTTCAGTCTGGTCTATCTGGCTCTTCATGACTTCTAGCTGGTCATTTCGGTCTTCATTTTGCTTATCATTTCATCTGATTTCTGAACCTCAATTTCCAATTGCAAAATTCTGCCTTTTAAACTGTTATTTTCTTGCTAGATCTCTTCCATCTTTCTCATGATCTCAGATTTGAACTCTTCAAGAGCTTGTGACCAATTTTCATTTTAGGGGGAAGGTTTGGATGTCGTTAATTGTTTATCCTCCTCTGTTTTCTGGTTTTTTTTCTGTGCAGAAGTTATAAAGTGTTAGAGCTTTTTTCTTGGTCTTTTTGATGGTTATTTCTTAGGCATTGCTTGGCATCATTATGCTTTCTCAGCCAGAAGTGTGAGTAAGGCAGGCAGACTCTCTTTGTATGGAGCTAAGGAGCAGATTTTGCCTGAGGCTACTTTGCAAGTCTCCTGGCTTCCATTGTCTGCTGGGCCTCTGCTGTTCATGGCCCCTCTCAACCTTACTCCTGCACCTACAGTCTGCACTCCCAAGCCTCTCGGGGTCTCTCAAGCCCCCGAGGTCCTAGTTGGCTGCCCAGAGCCCGGAAATTGGCCCATGCTTGATCCTCCACCTGAGGTTTTCCCCTGAGTCTCAGTATGCTGAGCTGCTTCCACTGTCCCCTGCCTCTCTCAGCCCCACTCCCTTGCCCAAGGTCTGTGCATTCCAGCCTCCTAGGGTCTCAAGTCTTGCTGCTCTCAGGGGCAAGCTCCTAGTGGGCCCAGTTAGCTGCCAAGGAGCTAGATTTTGTGCCCCTGCTCCCTCTAACTCTGGTGAGCAGCCTCTGACTCTGGTACTGTGGGTGGGGTGGGGAAGGGTTGATCAGCTCATGTTTTGATGGGAGCTATCCCCCCCTTATAGCATGGAAGTGCCCAAATCCCACGTACCTTCAATACTGTGCCCTATTGTGGGGTCCCTTCTTTCATCTGGATTTGGTTTTTTTGTCCTTTGGAGTTATGCAGTATGGGTTCTGTGAGGAAAGTAAGAGCCCTGCTTCTACTCTGCAGCCATCTTAACCCGGAAGTGCCTCTCATCTGGCTTTTTTAAAGGGAAATTGAACTTGAGGTTTCAAGTAGGATAAACCATTGACATTTCAGTGACTCTTCCTTACCACATACACATATGTAATTTCGAGACTTATTTATACAGCCCCTCTCTAGGTTGGACTCTACTCAAATATTAAACAAACCTGAGGCTGCAAGATAGAGAATTCTCCAATATTTCACTGAGTCCCTCATATTCTATCTCTATAGAGACCCATAGAGCAGATGTCTATATTTATGGCACTACTTTGAAGATTTGGATTGCCCCACAAAGGAAATGTTTTGGGGGCTGCTAGACAGGAAAATTCCCTTCCCATTGGATCTACACTAACTCACAATGACAGTAAGAGACTAGGTCCATATGCTTCATCTCCCCATGTCATGATGTCAGGCCCTTGCTATTCCTCCTTTCAGCACCAGGAGCCATGTGTGTGAGTCTATACTCTCTCCAAAAGGCATGTTGCTCAGGAAGCTCCCCTTCTCCAAAAGGAGATCCAAAAGGCTGGATCTCTGATCTGTCAAACTCAAGGTTCCTTTGAAAGCAACAAACAAGATTGATGCTCTTTTTGCTGTTCCCTTTTCTCACGCTAAAAGGCTAGATTTCAGGGTCACACAGTTTGGGAAATCTCCATTTTCTAGCTATAGGGCAATATTCCAGGACTGCTTAATGTAAGATAGCTAAGGAAGCAACCCTCAGGAACTCTTAACCCTTGGGTAGGTGGCTTTCTCCTTGTCAGGTATTCAACATTGTCCAGGAATGCATTAATGACCTACATTCTAGCTCTAAACTGTATTCCTACGACATTCAAAGTAGCCATGGTCAGGGCAAGCTCTCCCTGCAGCACTATCTGGAAGAAATGTTGAAAAAGACAAACCAAAAAGGGTCAGATCCTTAATGAAAGCTCTCTTGTATAGACCAGCACAAATGAATGGCTCCCTACACAAGATGTTATATGAAGAGCGTGGGTCAGGCCATTTATCCTAAGGACTGCCCCAGTTCATAAAATCGATCCCCCAGGTAGTACCAAGGAGCATGATTTTACTCTCTAATGGAATGTACTATCAAAGTTTCAAATAAAGGCTTGTCTCATTGAAAGTTCATTAAGATGATCAAGGAACTCCTTTGATTATTTCCCGACAGATGTAACTTACTATGATTTTTCAGTCTATTTCCATGTCCAACTCTTCATGATCCAATTTAGAGTTTTCCTGGCAAAGATACTAGAAAGGTTTGACATTTCCTTTTTCAGCTCATTTTATAGATGAGTGAACTAAGGCCAACAGGATTAAGTGATTTGCCCAGGGTCATACAGCTAATAAGTGTCTGAAGCCAGATTAGAACTTAGGAAAATGAATCTTCTGAACTCCAAATCTGGCATTATATCCACTGTGCTACCTAGCTGCCCCTAGGAAAAGAAAGATTTTTCTTGAGAAAATAAATGCTAATCTGAGTACTGAAGAATCCTAAAATGACTATTATTAAGTATTATTTTCAAAAGGCAAAGGCAAAACATATGTAGCTTAATACTTAATAATTCCATTTTAATGAAGATTGGTACAGTAGAAAGTAGAAGGGATCTGAAATCAATAGACCTGGGATCAAATTCAAGTTCTTCCACTATAAGATGTTGGGCATATAGCCTGAGTTCTCCAGATCTTAATTTTTTCTTATTTTTAAAAAGGTGGAGGTGGGGGAACAAGGGAAGAACTAGGGGAACATTTTCTCCTCTTAATCTATGATCCTAGGACCCCATGTTTCAGTCTTTGACATATCTCCCCAAATATGACTTCAGAAGCTTTTGAGGAACCCTGGAAACAAGATAGACTTGACAGCTCACTTACCACCAAGTATTAGCAACTTCTGGTTCTCCTTTTATCTTGGGAGCCGAATGTATCTGTCCGTGTTGGAAATAGAACTCTGCAGAGTTCCTGCTAAACCCTCCCTGAGAGTTGGTCACTGACCCAGAGAAATGCTGAGTCCCTCCCATTACTGTGATTCCATTAACAGCAACTTCCTCTGGGAATGGTTCGATTCCTCATTTGAAGGGTAAATAGTAATTGCAAACAATTATTTTTAAAGCTCTTCCCTTTCACAGGGAGGGGAATGGTGCCAGGTCCTACTAACATAGGATGCGGTTGGTCCCAGAAAACATTATTTTCTTTAAACTAGGTATAAAAAGGGTGCTGCAAACCCCTTTATTTGCCTTTTTTAACTTAACACTTGGGTTAAGCAGGAGGCTGGAGGCGAACATGTTATTACTAGATTATGCTTTTATTTTCCCTTGACGGGCCTGATGCCGCTTGCTCGCACATATTGGGGGTATTTAGTAACTGAACCCTAGGCCTTAGTTATTTGTTTATTTACCAATTTCTCTGGCTTTAGCAAAAGAGTGGAACAGCTGTGAGTTCCCCAGCCCAAGTGCACAACTGAATGCTTCCAGACCTTCCTTTCCCAGCCTTCAGCCCAGAACAGAATGTTGTTCATTGGCAAAGTCAAGCTGAAGAAATGGTTTGGACAAGAGAAGGGCACTGGGAGGAAATGAATGACTGAAACAAGACAGAGAATGAACCAAGGGCAAAAGGATTCTTTATAAACACCAACTTTATTTTTTTATTTTATTTTTTATTTTTATTTTGGACACCAACTCTAGATCAATTTATTCATGTTCCTCCTCTTATAGGTGCTCTCTTTTCCCATGTGCATCATCCTCTGGGGTCTTCTCAACACTTTTCTTAAACCTAGAGTAGAACAAGCAGCTTCAAACACCCAGGTGAGTATCCAGCTTGGGGCACACTCTTTCTCTTTAATAGGATCCTCAGGTGGTTCAGTAGTTAGAGAACCAGGCCTGGAGTCAGAAGAACTTGGATTCAAATCTGGCCTCAGATACTTCACAGCTGTGTGATCCTGAGCAAGTCACTTAATCACTCCAGTTGCCTATCCTTTATCACTTTTCTGCCTTTGAGTCCCTCCTTAGTATCAATTCCAAGACAGAAGGTGAGGGTTAAAAAAAGAAGAAGAAGAAAAGCCCAAGAAAAATGTTGTGGGGACAAAGAGATTTTTCATCTGGAATGGGAAGAAACAAGGCTTATGGAAGGCTTCAAGGAGGAGGTGGAACTTGAATCATGCCTCATTGAGAGGAAAAGGGACTTCACCAAACAAAGTTGGGGAGAATTCAGTCTACTTACAGGAAATGATATGAGCAAAGGAACAGAGGTGGGATAGGGTCAAACCAGAGTCAAACCAAGAGATGGCAGACAAAGAATAAAATCATTTGGCTGAAACAAAATATATGAAGGGAGCAATATGTGATAAGGCCAGAAAATAGTTTGAAATAAGGAGCAAATAACTGGAAAAGATAAGTGTCCTTTCCCCATCAACTGGAGAAATGTTTAATAAATTGTGGCATGTGTTGTTGCTGTTTAGTCTTTTTCAGGTTTCGTGATCCCATTTGAGATTTTCATGGCAAAGATCCTAGAGGGGGTTGCCATTTCCTTTCCCAGCTCATTTGACAGATGAGGAAACTGAGGCAAATATAGTTAAATGATTTGCTCTGAGTCATACAGCAAGTACAGACTCAGCATTCCATCCATTGTGCCACTTAGCTTCTCTTGTGGCATATAAATGTAACGGAATTTTATTATGTCACCAGAAATGATGGCTATGAAACTAGAGAGGATTTATATGAACTGATCTATAGTAAATTATGCAAAGCAGGAGAGCAATATACAATTGTCATGCTAATGTAAAGATAAACACCAATAAAATATATAAATACTGATCAATGAAGTGGCCAATTATGTTTTCAGAGGGCTAAGAGTGAAGCATGCCTGCCTCCTTCTGAGAACAAGATGGCGCAGAATGCAACATATGCTGACATACTTGGCCAATGGCTTGGTTTGTTTGACTTAATTCTGCTTTGTTCAGGGCAGGTTCTCTGGAAAGGATGAGCAGGGAAGGGAAGGAAAGGGAGAGGTTAAAGAAGCAGATTGTGGATAGTGATTACAGTGGAAGTGGAGAAGAGGGAACAGATGTCAGAGATGCTGCAGAGGCAGAATTCTCAGGGCTGGCAACGGATAGGATGTACACATTGAGGCAAGAGGAAGAGTCAAAGATGACTCTAAGGTTACAAGCTTGGATGGTTTGGAGGACGAAGATGACAACAACAGAAACAGAGAATTTCCAGCAGAGAATGAGGAGATATTGAGGGGAAATTCAGGTTTCGACATGAGAGTCTGAGGTAAAGCAGGAGATCCAGATATTTCCACAGGATAGAAATATGGAACGGGAGCCCTGAGAAAAGATTGGAGATTAGAATATAGATTGAATTATTTGCTTCCAAGGGATAATGGAAGCCATGAAAATAGATAATGTCATCAATAAGAGAGTATGGGAGTATACAATGAATTGATAACTCCTCTTTATTCAGAGGAAGGATCAAGAGAAGATTATATAGGCATGGATAGATGGCTCAGTGGAAATAGTGCCAGGTCTGTGTGGTCCTGGGTTCAAATCTTCCCTCAGATACTTCCTAGCTATGTGACCATAGGCAAACCACCTAATCTCAACTGCCTGGCCCTTACCACCCTTCTGCCTTGGAATCAATACTTATTTTTCAAGGTAGAATTTAAGGGTTTAAAAAAATAAAGGAAGAAGATAACATAAAACTACTAACCTGAATAACAACCAAGATATTAATATTACTATGCAATGATAATAATAATATATAGCACACTTGCACAGTTTTTGATAGTTTTGATAATGTTTTTCTTATCTGATTGGGTCATCACAACAACCTTGGGAAAACAGAGTTAGCATTGCCATCTCCATATTACAGACAAGGACACTGAGACCCCAAGTGGTTAAATAATTTGTCCAAATTTAAGGATTTAAGAGAGGGACGCAGGTCTTTGCCTCCTAGACCAGTGCTCTTTCCACTAAACCACACCGAAGCACACCATCCTTGAGGTCCATGCCAAGACAACAGCAGGTAGATGAGACCAACTATAATTAGATCCTTATGACACATCCATATTTAACTCCTGTAGATACATATACAAGGCAAACTTATCTCATATTAATCTGCATTATGTAAGCAAAACAAGATTCCTCTAAACTTAACACTTCTATATTTATTAGATGAAGTGCCATGTGTTATAGGGGACTTGGAAGGAGGTAATATGGGGATTAGATAGGATATAATAGGGAGATGCAGGTTATAATAGGAGGCTGAAGCTAGGGGTAATAACAAGTAGGATTAAGGAATGAGACAAGGCAAGGGACCCAAGGCTAGAGGTAAACAAGGGATTAGACTAGGTAATAGGGAAATTAAGGCAATATAATGGATGAGGAAGGTTCAATGATGAAGGATGGTAGTTGAGGTGGTAGGAAATAAGGGAATGTCTGAGTTCAGGGAGTATGACACTGAGGTAACAAGGATTGCCAGGGAGAAGATGAACTAATCTAAACAGGCAAACAGCAGCAGGGAATACAGACTGGGACTTAGGCTAAAGACAAAACACTGAAGGGAAATAGACTGAGCCCTTCAAGTAAAAGACACTTCACAGAGCCAAGTTATAGTGAGCCAAGACAGAGTGAAATTGGCTTTAGTTAGTATCACAGGAAGGGACTTGTTTTGAAGTTACACCTTCCTTCAAGATGGATACTCTGGCTTCCCTCAAACCCAGAGTATGTTGATTCTATTCCTCTTCTTCCCTCTCTTACTAATTAACTAATGAAGTAACCAAAAGGTCTGTTTAAACACAAAGGAGTTTATTGTCTTCACCGGATAGATTGTCAGGGTAAAAGGATCAAGGAAGCCCTAAGAGCTGCTTAGAGAAACCTCAGGTGGGGGAAGGGAAGCAGGAATGGAGTCTGAGAAAGGTTCTGCCTTTACTCAGCTCTCAAGGTGATTTTGAAACCAAAAGGGATTAGGATGATGGATACAAAACCTCCCTATATAAATTACTGGAAGGGTAGGGCTAAACTCTCACAGATTTGAACTAACTCTCTGATTCACTCTCCTTATTCACTCTTCTCAGACATTTAGGTAAGGGAAATGATGGTAGAAAATAAGGTAGGATAGGAAATTCAAAGGATTTATCTAAATTAACAAATCTCAAAAAACTGCAAAACTAGGCTAAGGTTTCAATCCCCAGAAGGAGCTCCGCTGGACCCTGGTTCCCTCCACGAGTTCCCAGGTCCAACTGAAACTCTTCCAAGATTCTAAAACCTCTTAACTGACATAAGCACTCAGCAAAAGCCTGCAAACTGTTAAGCCCTCCTCTCTGTATCACACATGGAATCTTTTAATTTATCTGAGCCTCAGTTTTTTAATCAGCAAAATGGAGTTTTTTCTACTACTTACCTTACAAGGGTAGGAGGAGAGGACTGTCATGGAATGAAGTGCTTAACCATTTTTTGTTTGTTTTAGGCCATACTTGTGTCAAAGTGATAAAAAGCTAACCCTGCAGTTAGGAAGACCTGAGTTCAAAGCTTGCCTGACACACATATTAATAGTGAGATATTAAACTTATTTACTCAATATCCCAAGGCAATTTTCTAAATTGTAAATGGCAAAACTTTTGCAATTTCCAGTGCTAAATGGAATTTATGCAATAGAATTACCTGATACAAATAATATCATAAGATCAAACAACAAAAAGATTTTGGGTGAGGGGCACATGAAGATTTCTTTTGTAGAAATATTCCCCAGAGATGCAATTCTACAAGCTCAAGAGTGACCTGACTTACAAAGAGATCCAGTGACTTGCCCATGGTTGCATGGCTAGGATGAATCAAAGGCAAGACTTCCTGACTACAAAGTCAACCTGACATCTGCTTCACAAGATTATTACTCTTCTAATCTTACAACCCTGAATAATAAGAACTATTATCCAAAAAAATTTTACAACTTTTTGTTAGTCATTTTTCTTTTACCATTCCTAAGGTACATTTAATAAATGACTTTGATAAATTATTTTAAATGTAGTTGCCAGACTACCAAAAATGGACACAGAAGTTTTGTAGTTCTATACATATCTTTACAAAAAAAATCCTTATCTTCCATCTCAGAATCAATAGCAAATGGGTAGGCAATTGGGTTTAAATGACTTGCCCAAGATTACATAGCTAAGAAGTGTCTGAAGCCAGATTTGAACCTAGGACCTCTCTCATCTCCAGGCCTGGGTCTCTTTGTCTACTGAGTCATCTAGATGTTCCTACATAATATATCTTAAGGAAGACTGACTCTATTATGAAACTTCAACTCTCAGGGCATCCTTGATGCAAGTGTAGGTGTTACATCAATGGGTTTATTCCATTACATTTGCCTCTGGTTAGATGTAAAGGCAGCATCTCAAATCATTATCTCTGATGTATACATCTAGCAATTTTTATCTTCAACCATGAACCTGTCTGTGGGTGTCATTATATAGGACCAAGCTTCAGGGACCTCCAACCCAATCAGCACACATGGACCAATAGAGTTCCCTAAAAGCCGACTCTCCCAGGAACTCACAACTCTCTCCAAATTTGATTCCAGTAGTTCTTTGCCTGAAACCAAGATCACCATAAGAAAATTGGGAACAAGGGAAGGAGAATAGTTACCCACTGCTGTAGGGGAGGTTTTCAAGGGCTGAAAAGGTCTTCTAACTGATCTCACTTTTTATACCTTTTTCTAGGTGGATTTCTTTCATTTCTGAGAATTCACATCTCAAATTCTCCTTCAGAGCCATTGGCAAAGCAAGAGATCTTGTCAATGGTCAAAAGAGATCAAGCTAAAATGAGATCTAGATCTCAGAGTATGGTACCATCCCTGTATCACAAAAAGAGAATGACACACACGATCCCGTTAACAGCCACATAGATTACCCCCATAGCCCACCTCTATGACCCCAGCAGTTCAAAGGCTATAGACCCCTTATTAGGAAGAAAGGAAGCAAACATTTATTAAGTTAATACCCAATGCCAGGAACTATGCTAAATGTTTTTGCAAATTTTATCTCATTTGATCCCTACAACAACCCTGAGAGGCAAGAGTCACTATTTTATAGCTGAGGAAACTGAGGCACACAGAGGATAAGTGATTTGCCCATAGTTACAGAATTAGTAAATACCTAAGGCTAGATTTAACTCAGGTCCTCCTGATTCCAAGCTCAGTACTCTATCTAGTGTATTACATAACTGCCTCTTCAGGGCATTGATAGAATTTATGTCTTCGAGGGACCTCTAAATAGTGAAAAATATTATCTCACCTATGACTGAAGCAAATCAACCAAAAAGAATTAAGAAGCTTTCTATTTAGTTATTTCAATTCTAAAAAAATCATTCCTCTATTGGATCAGGGCTCCCAAAGAATATTGTTATTACATATCAATAATTAACCATATTCACATAGCAGTTTCAAGTATACAAAGCACTTTCTTCCCAGAAATCTTATGATATCTATAGCACAGGTATTATTATTCCCATTTTACACATGTACAAACTAAGTCTCAGTGATACAAAATGACCTTCTGAGGTCTCCTCATCCAATTCAAATCCAATATTCTTTATATCCAATTATATTGCTTCTCTCTTGGTAAAATGAGAATCCACAAATAGACCTTGGAAAAGTCACAGGCAAATAGTTGTTGGCATCTATTTTCTAAGTACTTTCAGGTGTTCCTAATCCTTAAGAGGCTGCCTTTCTGTGACATTTGTTTTCCTTCTTCTCCTTTCTCTTTTCCTGCCCACCTTTCTCCCTCCTTAACAGTCTCTGAGAATGCATTTTACTCACTTCATTCACTGCCCCCTGCCAGCCCACGGAACACGAGCCTGGGAATCCAACCCAACCCACTAGGCAGATGGATTTTAATCACCTCAAACAGATGGCACAGGAAGTGTCAAGTAGGTGCAATTTATAATTTTTTCTTCAATTTTTAAAAGTTTAGAAGTGGCCAAGAAGTCAAAATGGCCTGTCAAGCATTAGTGTCATTTTTATTTTTTTATTATTTCATCTATTCAGTATCTACACATAATTCTAATATAACTCAAAGCTATCTCCATTCTTTCTTCTCCCTGCCCATTCCCCTCCTTAAATTAAATAACATTTGATGGGTGAAACAAATGCAGATCTCCAAAGAAGCAAAGCAGGCATGCTTGATTCTTCAGATGTTCCAGAATGGAATCTAGCCCAGTAAATACATTGGAGCCCCACTCACCTGAGCTCGGCACTATCGCAGGTATCTGCCATAAATCATCCTTTGCCCCATGCTCACAGCCTAGTGAAGATTAATGACAGTAGACACTAAAGCTGCCAACTTGGAAGGGTTTCTGTGGAGGTGCAGGGAAAGCTATGCGAACAGAATGTGTGATAAAATGCTAGGGAGGGACTATAATAAAAGTGCTGGAAAGCAGCCGAGGTCCTTCTCCAGAATGCAAAGACATTAAGACCTCACTGATTGGGATGACAGACAGGTATTTGACTGAAGACACTGGCAGCTATGGAAAGGTAGAAACAAAACCAAAAAGCTGAAAAGGGATGTCAAAATGTGATAGTAGCTTGTCACATGCCATCAGTAGTGATGATCACCAGAACCACTAGCTTGGATGGAGAGCAGAAAAGACAATATTGTATCTGACTACAAAGGAATAGGCTACCCTTGATTTGGGGATCGATTGGCATGGTTGGCTTGAATGTCACCCATCTTGATGGAAGAGCAGAACTAAAAGCTGGTAACTACCTCATCAGAGAAGACTGGTTGTCTGAACAGCTTATCTTCACTGAACTGGAGGAAAGTTAATGAAATAAAGAAAAGGAAATCTGAATAGACTGACTGAATAGTTAATGTGGAGATGTTTTGCTAATAATTTGATATAACTTAAAAAAATCTATTAAGTGATTTCTATGTATAAAGCACATAGTTATAGGGTCTCTTTTTTAACAATTTATTAATTTATTCATTCAAATCAATTCAACAAACATTTATTTTTCCTACTATGTTCTAGTCTCTACACTAAGTACTGAATATAAGGCAAAAATTATCCCTGCCCTGCAGGACCTCACGTAATGGTGGGAAATGAGTCAGTTTATAAACAGCTATGTATATACAAGATATATGTCAATTAATTGGGAATAATCTCGGAGGGAAGATACTAATATTAAATAAAGGTTTCTTGCAGAAGGCAGAATTTAATTCAAATTTATATTTGAAGGAAGCCAGGGAAACCACAGGAGATAGACATGAAAAGGGAAAAAGTTCTAGCTATGAAGAAGCAGACAGTGAAAACACCAAAATCAAAAGGTGAATCAAATTGTGTGGACATCAAGGAATCCATAGTCCTGGATTGTAGAGTATATGGAAAGGGAGGAAGGTGTAACAAGTCTGGAAATGTAGGAAAGGGAGAGAGTACAAAGGACTTTAAAATTCAGACTGAAGATTTGGTATTTTATCCTGAAAAAAATTGGGAGCCACTTGAGTTTGGGGGCATGGCGTGGTCAGAAATAAGCTTTCGAGAGAATGATTTGACATATAAGTGGCATATGGACTAAACTGTGAAGATTTGAATCAAGGAAGCCAAAAAAAGGGTACTATGAATGTCCAGATATAAAGCGATGAACCAAGACCATGGGAGTGTCTGAATTCAGTAAAGGGCATATAGGACAGATGATTTGAACGCAGAAGACTTGACAACTAATTTGAATGAGAGGGGAAGGGCAGAACAAGAAATCAAATCTTACACCTAGGTTCTGAGCCTGAGTGGACTGAAGGATTACAGTGCTTTCAACAGCATTTGGGAAGTTAGCAAAAGGGAAAAGTTTAAGGAGGAAAGATAATTAACCCAGTTTTGGATATGTTGAGTTTAAGATGTCCACCAGACCATTTGAGATGTTCAATAAGCAGTTTGAGAGGTGAGTTTGGAATCAGTAGACATCTTGGGGCTTTATAAAAATATCTGAGATTCATGTTATTAGAAATGAAAATTGAGTTCATGGGAGTTTATGAGATCATCAAATTAAATAGTATAGTGAAAGAAAAGGAAAAGACCCAGGGCAGAGTATTGGGGGATACCCAGTTAGTAGATATAATCTGAGAGAAGATATACCAAAGGAGACTTAAAACGGGCAGGGAGGAGGAGAATCAGGAGAGAATAGTGTCATGAAAACAAAGAGAGAAGAGAATATAAATAGAAGATCATGGTCAAGTGGCAAAGGCTTCACAGAGGGTTTAAAAGGATGAGGATTGGGAAAGAGCCTTAGATTAAATGAGTAAGACATCATTAGATGATGAGGTTCCACAGAGAGGTTTCAATTGAATGATGAGGCTATAAGTCAGATTGGAGACTCCAAATGATCATCTCATCTTAATTTATATGTAATTTCTATTTTTATGTGCATATTGTTTTCCCTCAAAAGGAAAATAAGTTCCTTGTGAACAGGGACTGCTGTCTTTGCATAGTGAGCAATTAAAAATGCTTGTTGAATGAATGACTCCTAATTTATATTTCTAGAACTAACCTCTCTCCTGAGTTCCAGTCTTCATAGCACTTAATGATTTCATCAACTCCCACAGAATGTTTTCATCAACTCCCAATGATTTAATTACCATCTCCATGCTGATGATTCTCAAAGCTACCTTTTCTGTCCAAAAATCTCTGCTCTCAAATCTCTCTTTGCTTCTGGTGTTCTTTCTGGTTGCTTCCCATACCTGGAAAGCTCTCTCCCCTCCATTCCATCTACTGACCTCCCTGTTGTCATTAAGACCTAACTAAAATCCCATCTTTCTACAGAAGTCTTCTCCAATCCCTCTTAATCCCAGTGCCTTCCTGCTATTAATTATTTCCTATTGATTCTCCGTATAGCTTACTTTGTATATATTTGTTAGCCTGTTGACTCTCAGAATTTTTCGTAAGCTCCTTGATGGCTGGCACTATCTTTTTTTTTGTATCCCCAGCATTTAACACAGTGCCTGACACTTAGAAAGTGCTTAATATATGTTTATTGAATGATTGATTGATTGATATAAAATGTTTCTCAAAGACACAGAATTTCAATTTTCACAAGCAATGACAACATTGATTCATTTTTAGAAAAAAGTGTTTTGACCATTAGCAAACACTTTAATTCCTCTTCTATACTTGTTGAATTGGGATGAAATGTGGATAGCAATAAGTTGGAAAGGATTATAGAAGCTTCCCTAGATATAGCTCTTATAAAGAATAAGCTCTTAGCTAGTTATAATGAGAAATAGGTTGAACTATGAGTCATCATCTTTCTACTAGACATCCCATCAAACTGAGGTATTGAAGAAATATTTTTGCCCTTTTATCCAAACCTGTGTTTTTGTTTATTTAGGGGGGAGTTCCAGGGAGGAAAACCTCTCCATTAATACAGATAGGCATCTTGTGAAAGTGTATAGCTTTAAAAAAATTGCCTAGAGGTATTGAGGAGTCTTATAGTCATATAGACTGTATGTGTCATATGTCGAATCTGATCACAGGATTTCCTAACTCCATAACTGTCCCTCTATCTACTGTCATTTCACCTCAGAAAGAAACATTAAATTCTCCCAAAATGTATAATCTTCTAATGAAATAGAGGTTCAATTACCTAATAGTCTTCCCCCTCTATCTCTAATGACTATTGTTTGAATAAAACATTAGGTTCTAAATTATTCTGTCTAGAACACTTATGTCTTGACAACTTATTAGTAAAACGAAGAGACACATGACCTTCAAATTGAACAATTATGTCTTCTTAACAACTCCATCTCTCAGGTAGAGAAATGATCATAATGTAGGGTGTTCAGAAGGTGAATGGTTTAGGTTTCTTTCCTCCTATAAACTTAATTTTTTAAATCCTTTGAGAGTTAAAAGCTTTCATATTGACCCCTTACCAAGGCTGTTTAAAGGACAAGGAAAAGGAGATTTGAAATACATTTTTTCAGCTGCTAAACATTAGAAGAAAAATGTACTATTTCTCCTCTAGAAATACATCATTCTTTTCTTGAGCTCAAATAACCACAAAGCATATGAATCAGGGGAACTCAAAACAGCTTGTCTGTGGTCCTCTGTGAGAAAGGAAATCCTGTTCAAGTTTGAAAATAATGAAGTAAAAGTATTTTAACTCAAAGTCATCAAACAAACTGCTAAACATAAGAGTCAAGCATCTCTGCTAAGTTTGCTCTGGTTTCTGGCTTAAAGAGAGGTACATGGTGCATATGGCCTACCCATAAGATCCTCTGTCATTGAAGAAGGAAATTAATAGATGCCTTGGAAAACAGAACTTTTTTTATCTCCTCCAAAAGAAGTCTTGGAAACTTGACTTTTCTTTCCAACAATTCCAGACATATTGAAGCTTACGTCCTAAATTCTCATTTATACTAATCATTCAGCTAACGACATCATTCGGCTAGCTTTTAACTTGTCACAATAAAATAGTCTCCAGGAAAAAATTTTCCTCACACCTAAATTATCTCTTAGTAAAAATAAATCTTATATGTGAACTCACAGCTTAGCAGATCTAATTAGTTTTAAAAAATGTCAAATTGTTCAAAACATTGATTGCATTATTCATTAAATCACTCATCAATCTACATCTAGAATCTCACGTTTCAGTAGTGGCAGAATCAGAACTTGGAGTAGTTAAGGTAAGTAAACCTCTAGGGTATATAGAACATTCAGTAGGGTCCCAATGAGAGGCACTTTTAATTATTACTTTTTTTAAAATGAACATAGTTTTTTTGCTAGATAATTCTACTCTTAGAGTTATATAATATATGCATGTGTATATATACATATTCATGTATGTAGAAATATATTTGTGTATATATAAACATCAAAGCCACATAAGTTATAGTGAAAGCTCAAAAAATCGAAAGGCATAGCTTCCAAGAGTAAGTCCCGTACTATTCTGTCCTGGTTAAACTACACATGTTTATAGTATTATGTTCAATTCAGAAGGCCACTTTTGGAAAAGATATTAATAAAAGTATCTATCCAGAGTGTAACCAAGATGACGAAGGGTCCTGAGTCTACATCACAGGGGGATTGGTAAAAGGAAATGGGAATGTTTAATTTGGAGAAGACTTAGAGACATGAAAGTTGTGTTCAGATCTTCTAGGGATTGCCATGGGGAAGATAGATTAGACTTGTCCTGTATGGCTCCAGAGAACAAAGGATAATGGATGGAAGTAGCACAGAAACAAACTTGGGCTTAATGGAATGAAAAACTTCCATGCAAGTAAAGCTGTACATGAGTCGAATGGACTCCTTCAGGAGGTAGTAGATACCCCTTATGGGAGGTCCTCAAGCAAAGACCAGATGACTACTTGTCAGGAAGGTTGTAATAGGTATTCTTGTTTGAGCATAAAGTGGACAAAACAGCAGATAAAATTCTGGGATCCCATTAAAGTAAAACAGTGAGTACGGTTTCAAGGATAGGGATTATAATTTTCAAATTTTGCCAAGGATGCTCAAATTAATTCTCCCAGCTCTGGTCCTGGATGCCATATTTTAAATGGGACACAAAGAAGCCGAAATAAGCTAGAGAACTGTGGCCGATGAGAGAGGATCCAAAACTCTATGAGGATTGACATTTTAGCCTGAAGAAGAGAAAATTTAAGGGAATGTGGTAACCAGCTTCAAATATCTGAAGAATTATCTCATGGGGGAAGGATTAAATGGACTTAATAAGTAAAGAGTAGGACCAATGGATGAAACTTCAAGAAATGAAGATTGAAGCCATGTTAAATACCCATCCTTGCATTTAGAAAAAAAAAAAAAAAGAGAGAATGGCATGCCGTGTGATATTGTGACTTCCCTATCAATAGAAATGTTCAACCACAGACTACATGGTCACTCAGAAAACTAAGAAAAATACATGCCTGTATGAGGTTGTGTTGGGGTTGGGGAGAGCAATGAAGATAGAGGATGGAGGTTGGAGAATTTGGACTTAATAACTCTCTAAGGTTCCTTCTTATTCTGTAATTTTAAGATACAATGTGCATGAATAGATGCAACCAAAGTTTCCAAATCTTGGAGAACTACAGTAGCCCCTTCAGACCACTGGTTCTTAGTGGTTATTGTAGTGATTTAGTCACTTTTCAGGCATGTCCCATTTTTGTTTGGGGTTGTCTTAGTATCTTAGTAAAGATACCAGAGTGGTTTACCATTTCCTTTTCCAGCTCATTGGACAGATGAAGAAACTGAGGCATATATGCCATATGGGTTAAGTGACTTGTCTAGAGACACATAGCTAGAAAGGGTCTAAGGAAGAATTTAAACTTGGGAAGACTCCAGGCCTGGTTCTCTTCCCACTGAGCTATCTAGCTGCCCAGATACTTATTAGTTGAATAACTACTCTGAGTCTTAGATATAGTACCTTAATGATCATAGTTGCATAGTTTTGTTGACTGTCAGTAGAAGATAACAAAGTAAAGGCAGTCATTGTTTTCATTTTTGTCTTTGTATCTTCAGTGCATGGTCCACTGGTATAGAATATAAATTTAGTAGGTGCTAGTTAAATTGAACTGAATTGAATAGAAAAACCCTGACATTCCACTAGAGCAATAGACTAGAAGAATTGACACGATGGCAAAAATATTCTATGTATTCTATCTAAACTTTGCATCAAGCTGATTCAGTCTAGTGTGTATTATACTAAGCCTTTTCATTATCAGGTTCCATTTTAAAGGAGGCCCATACCTTGACATCTGTGACATGACATGCTTTTGGTTTCCAGTTTTACTTTCATGTGTATATATAAAACACACACACGCACTCGCGCGCACACACACACACACACACACACACACACACACACACACATATATCACCATACTTTCCCTGCTGATGCCTTCCTTGTGTGTTTATTTTCCAGTGCGCTCACATTTTATATAGACCTATCTCTATCTTAGGGTGCTTTGACTTCATTAATTCTGCCATTCAATGCTGCTTCTTTCCTCAATGCTATATTCTCCATCCCCATCCTCCTCTCCACAACCTCCTGTAATTTTAAACTTTCCATTTCCTTGTAGATCAATGAAGATAAATACAATATTGATTTTGGAGGAAAAAATAAAAATAAAAAGTAAAGTAGACCCATAGTAGCCTTTAAATTAAATCTAAGAATTTTAAAGTTCCTTCCAATTCAGATTTTCTATCTCACTACTGGTAATAATTTTTACTTATTCATACGATCTATGCTTAGGTATAAATGCCCTTGTTGAGAAATAATCCCCATGGAGGAGAAAGGCTCAGAGAGCTGACTTGGGGGAGGCACAGGGTATCACAATCACTCATTGCAGATGATGATAATGATGATGATGCATATAGTTAACACCGGGGTTATGACATTTATCAAACAGGAAGTGAGAAGAACAATCATATTGCTGAAGGGCCTCAAGCCCATACCATATGAGGATGAGACCGCTGAAGAACCAAAGCCTAGCATAAGGGAGGAGAATTAGATTGGCTTTATTTGGGCCCAGAAAGCAAAATTAGAAGTAATGGATGGAAATTCTAAATTAGTCAATTTAGACTTAGTGTCAAGAAAAAGTTTTGAACAATTAGAGCTGTCCAAAAGTGAAATGGGCTGCTGGGAAGTGTGATGGGTCACCTCTCATTAAAGGTCTTCAAATATAAGTCAGATGTCAACTGACTCGGTATACTGCAGCAAGGAATCATTTTTTCTGTTATGTATTAGACTATATGACTTTCCACATATCTTCAAACTCTAAAATTCTATGTTTCTATGAAAAAAATTTATCAGAATACTCAAGTCCAACATGTTTTACTACCCCTCCAATTTAAACCTTATGCACCATCACACATAGGAAAAGTTCCATGAAATCTCACAGGGAAAAAAAACACCATTAAATATAGCTTTTCCTTAGAGAAAAAAAAAGCTTTTGTTTCCAATTATTTTGGGTTCAATTTACATATCTTATCTGTACACAAATATTTGCATGTTACTTGCACAGTCTGCATGACTGTGAGCTCAATGAAAGCAGAAATCCTCTTCCCTCTCTTTATATCACCAGCACTTAGCACAGTATCTGGCACATAGTAGATGCTTATGATGTTTATTGATGAAGTGAAAGAAATTAGCATGCCAAGTCCTTGCCATATATCATCAAGTCTTTCTGTGACTAGGTACTATTGTTATCATCTGAGTGCCCTGTTGAGGGAAAGAAATAACTTCAGTTATCCAATGATGATTAATTATGCCCTCTATAAAGAATGTGATGAAGGATAATTGGCTGTTGTTATGATGATATGTGGTGTAGCCTGTTCTGTTGGTAGGGGAGAGAAATCATGTTTTATTTAAACACAAGATCATAAAGTCTTAGGATCAGAGGAGACCTTAGGGGTCTCCAGCCCATACTTCCACCCACTGAAGGAACCTTCACTATAAAATCTCCGACAGATGGCTCAGCTAGTCTCTACTTGATTATTCTCCATTTTATACACACAAATACACACCATCATCGCCAGCACTGCTCTGTGGCAAAGTGGAAAGATTACTGGATTTGGAATTTAAAAGCTTATATTCAAATTTTAACTTTTGCCTGTTTACTTGCTATATGACCTTGGATGGTTGTGGCCCAGAAGGAGCCACGTACCCTCCTTCACACATTTGATACAGGCATGATGAAGATAATTTCTGTACTACCTACCTCACCAAGTTATCGTGAGGAAGGGGCCTTATAAAAGATGAAGGTATATAAATATGCCCCCTAAACATGAGTATGAGTTCCTTGAAAATAGGGATTAATTTCTTCTTTCTAGTTGTATTCTCAATCTTTAGAACAGTGGTTTGGCATTTAAGAAAACACTCAATAACTGCTTTTTCATCATTTGCTATTATTATCTCCCAAAAAATAATATTTGCAGTTCATTTTCTGCATTATGCTCTGCTATCATTGCCAAAGGGGTTTGTGGTATCTTGAATCAGAACAGTCCCTATGAATCCAGGAGCAGCCAACAAGTGCTCCAAGTCAGCAACTATCAGATAAGTTCCAGAAACCTGAGCAGACGGGATTCCTGTAGGACAGCCAAGAAGACAGAGGCTCTGCTGGGAGGTACACAGATTGTTTCTATTGAGCAAACTTGACTTTGCTGCTAATATTTCAGATCCTATATGTTGATAGCCTTAGCTTGCCACTTGCCAGAAGGAATAAGAACAGCACAAGCCCCAGGCCTGGATCTGCTTGCTATGGTTTTCCAAACACAATTTTGAACTCTGGCACCTTCCTCCTGGCATGTGAGGGGATAAAGAGTGCAAGGCTTGAGTTATTTCAGCTATACAGCATGTGCTATTTGGTTAAAGTGGATTCCACCATAACGTAAAGATCAGAACTTTCAGTAACACCTAGACTAAATATTTCTGCTCATGCTCCTAAAATGTAGAATCTTAGAAATCTAGAAACGCATGAGGTCTCAGAGGTCATCTAGTCCACTCTCCACCCCCCCCCCACTCCTATCCACACCAGTACCTTTTTATGAAGGAGAAAACCGAGACTCTGAGCAGTTGAATAACCTGTGCAAGATCACAATGCCGCTATTTCCCTTATTTCTTTGTCCTCCCCAATTATATTCCAACCAAATGAATCCCCGTGGAAACTGCCCCACTCTAGGAAATTCTCTTTGAAAATTGTTCTTAGATATTTGACTGCAAAATTACAAGGTAAATGGATGATGGTCCAAGGTCAAAAAAGGTGGGACTCAAACCCAGGTATATGCAATTCTGAAGTCACCTCTATTCATTTTGCTGTGTAGTAGTATTTCAAATAATTTTTAAAAATAGAAATAATCAGTATTGACAAGACTAAAGGAAAACTAACACATTAATATGTTCTTGGAAGGATTATAAGTTGGTCCAAATGTTCTGGACACAATTTAGAATTACCTGGGAGAAAAAGGTACTGAACTCGATATAATTTGGCCAACTGATCCAACTGGGATCAACCACTCAATAAGCATTTATTAAGCACTTATTCTGTGCCTATCCAAATTTCTTTTTTAAGCTCCAAATCCACATCTCCAAGTATCTAGATGTACCACTATCACTTTAACTCAATATATCTAAAGAACTCAAAATTTTCAGCTGCATGATCACCAAATCTGCTTTTCTTTTCACCTTTTCAGTTTCTGTTGATGGTACCATCTTTTATCCAGCTTAGAATCCCAGAGTCATCCTAGATAGAATCTTCCCTCTTCTTCAACCCTCAGAAACCATTCATTCTTTAATGTTGTAGATTCTACCTCTGATTCTCTTGCATATATCTTTTTTTCAATTCACATGGCTACCATTGTAGGTCAAACTCAACTTCTCTACTGAACTCTTATAATAGTCTCTTGAAAGATCTCCCTGCATCAAGTTTTTTTTCCTTTCCAATCTAGCTTTTACATAGATGGTAAGTAATTTTCCCAAGGTAAAGGTCAAATCATGTTACTCCTCTGATGCAAAGCCTTCATTAGTTTCTGTTACCTCTAGGAAAAGATACAAACTCCTTCTTCAAGCACTTAAGGCCATTCACAATATGAATGAATGAAATGCCATTTATTAAATGCTTACTATACCAGGTTTTGGGGTTAAAAAGGCAGCTTTTTAAAATGTTCATATCCATAATTGTGATCATGCATTATTCTTCTCTTTGTCCTAACTAAACTATACTAAAGATTATTTGCTGATCTTGACATAGTATCTACCAGGGATGTATGGGATGTTCAGGGAAGACCTCTAGTGTGAGAGCTTGTCCAAACCCTTTCAAAGCTGCTCATTCAACTTTGGTGCCCACCTTTCACCCAGCTCTCACCTGTGGCTCCAGGAAGCCATATAATTGAACAAAATAGTATTTAATGATTGCCTTAATTTCCTCTTCATTAGAGGTGAGGTCTCCCTTTTCATCTTTGATACTGTTAATTTGGTTTTCTTCTTTCCTTTTTTTAATTATATTAACCAGTACTTTGTCTATTTTATCTGTTTTTTCAAAATACCAATTTATAGTCTTATTTATTAATTCAATAGTTCTTTTACTTTCGAGATTATTAATTTCTCTTTTGATTTTTAGTATCCCTAATTTAGTTTTCATCTGAGAATTTTTAATTTGTTCATTTTCTAGCTTTTTAAGTTACATGCCCAATTCATTAACCTCTGCCCTCCCTAATTTGTTAATATATGCACTCAGTGATATAAATTTTCCCCTTAGAACTGCTTTGGCTGCATCCCATAGGTTTGGGTAAGATGTCTCATCATTGTCAATGAAATTATTAATTTTTCTATGATTTGTTCTTTCACTAAATTATTTTGGAGAATCATATTATTTAATTTCCAATTAATTTTTGGTTTGCCTCTCCATGTATTCTTACTAATAATTATTTTTATTGCATTATGATCTGAGAATGTTACATTTATTATTTCTGCTTTTTTGCATTTGTTTGCCATGTTTCTATGTCCTATTACATGGTCTATCTTTGTGAATCTTCCTTGTGCTGCTGAAAAGGTGTATTCCTTTTTGTCCGTATTTATTTTTCTCCTTATATCTATGAACTCTAATTTTTCTAGGGTTTCATTCGCCTCTCTTATCTCTCTCTTATTTATTTTTTGGTTTAACAACCCCTGCCTTCTTTTTCTCTTTTGAAGCCCAATAGCTTTTGCTCCATCCTCTCATTTTCACTCTATGTCTGTCTCATGTGTGTTTCTCGTAGACAACATATGATAGGATTTTGGTTTCTAATCCACTACGCTATTTGCTTCCATTTTATGGGTGAGTTCATCCCATTCACATTCTGAGTTATAATTATCAACTGTGCATTCCCAGACATTTTGATTCTCTCTCTTAGTCCTGTCCTTTCTTCTTTCACTTTTTCCTTCTATACCAGTGTTTTGTTTTTAATCAGTTCCTATAATCCCCTCCCTTGTTGTACTTCCCTTTATCCCCCCTCCATTCTTATTCCCCTCTTATTGTTCTTTAAAGCTATGCTGCTCTCCCCCCAAGCCCTCTCCCTCCCTAGTATTGCTTCCCTCCCCACCAGTCCTTTTGTTACCCTTCTACTTCTCTATAGGGCGTGAATCAATTCTCTGCCCCAATGGATCTGATTGTTCTTCTCTCATTAAGTTGATTTCAATGCACTTAAGTATTGAATATTTCCTCTCTCTAACCTCTTTACCCTTACAGTGTGTTGTTATTTTTCCCTGTTGGTCCCATGTGCTTCTTTATGGAATATAAATTTATTCCTTTTTGTTTGTTTTCCTATTTTTCTTATTATTACCTTCTTCCCCCCCCCCCAGTTTTATTGTGTGTGTGTGTGTGTGTGTTACTTGACATGTCATCCCATACAGTTTATCCCTGTTCCCTCTATGTAGATTTCTTCTAGTTACCCTGTTGGTAATAATAATTTTTTTAATATTTGCCAATATCTTCTTTTCTTCTTGGGATACAAATTGATTGAACTTGTTGTGTCCCTTAAAGAAAATAATTTTTTTCTCCTCCCCCCATTCTCTTAATTACCTTATGTTGATTCTCTTGAGTTCTGAGTTTGGACAGCAAACTCTCTGTTTAAGTCTAGTTTTTTCTTGATGAATATTTGGAAGTCCTCGATTTTATTGAATGACCATACTTTCCCCTGCAATAATATAGTTAGTTTTTCTGGATAGTTGATTCTTGGTTGTAGACCCAGTTCTCTTGCTTTCTGGAATATTGTGTTCCATGCCTTCCAGTCCTTCAATGTAGATACAGCCAGATCCTTTGTTATCCTAACTGTGGTTCCCTGATATCTGAATGACTTCTTTTTAGCAGCTTGTAATATTTTTTCCTTGGTCTGGTAGTTTTTGTATTTAGCTATAATATTCCTGGAAGTTGTCAGTCGTGGATTAAATGTAGATGGTGATCTGTGGATTCTTTCAATTTCCACTTTTCCCTCTTGCTTGAGAACTTCAGGGCAATTTTCTCTGACAATTTCTTGTAAGATGCTATCTAAATTTTTTTTATCATGATGTTCTGGTAAACCAATAATTCTTAAGTTGTCTCTTCTAGCTATGTTCTCTAGATCTTTGGTTGAATCAATGAGGTGTTTCATATTCTCCTCAAATTTTTCATTTTTTTAAATTTTGTTTTATATATTCTTGCTGCCTTGTGAAGTCATTTGCTTCTAGTTGTTGAGTTTTGTTTTTTAAAGACTGAATTTCATCCCTGGCTTTTTGGTCATTCCTCTCCTGGTCTGATTTTCTTTGTAGATCATCTTTTGCCTTCTTTGCTTCATTTTCAAGTGGGCCAATTCTGGGTTTTAAGACTTTATTTTCTTCTTTTAGTTCGTGTATTTCCTTTTTCAAATTGTCTTCAGCCTCTCTTGCCTCTCTTGATTGCCTTTTGAGTTTCTGAAGTTCTTGAGTTAATTGAATTTTGAGATCTTCCAAAGCCTGTGTCCAGTTCTCTGGAACTACTTCCTCTTCTTTTATTTCTATTCCATATGCTCCCTTTTTACTTCCTTGAAAGAAGTTGTCAATTGTCATTTCTTTTCTCTTTTTCTGTTGCTTACTCATATTTTTTCCTTCCTTGTTCTGCTAGTTGGAGCAGATATATTTAATGATCTTTGATGAAAGATCTTCCCTCAGCTGGCAATGGAGGTTTGTAGTTACTTTCTCTGCCCTCTGAAGACTTCTTGTCTGTCCAATTATTGGGATTAATCCCGTATTGATTGGATTGATCTTACTGTTTAATATGCCCTGAGGCTAAAACCTTGAGAGGAGGGAAAAACAAAAATAATAAAATAATAAAAACCATGGGGGGACAAAAAGGAGAGTTTTCACTGAACTGAGCTCTCCAACAGTGAGGTCCCTCTGCACTGTCTGCTGTGTTTGACCTGGTTTTCTTTCCTCTTGAAGCCCTGAGTTCTCTATCTCAGTATGAGGAAGCCAAGCTGTGTGTGGTCTGGGGTTTGGCTCTCTCTAAGCCACCTTCTTCCAGGCATTTTTGCTGTGTTTCTCTGGTTTTTTCCTCCAATCACCTCTCCAGTGCCTGTATTTAACTCCCCGAGTCTGGTGCCAGCAAGGGCCTCTCTCTGGTCCAGCGCATCCACCCACTCTGAGATTTCCTGGACTGCTGCAGACTCTGCACAGCACGTGGGAGAGGCATCCTGGGATTCCCCTTCTATGCCCTCAGACCTGACAGTTCAAGAATTGAAGCCTTTTTCTTGGCATATCTCTATAGTTGTGCTGCAGTAGGGTTCCCCCTGCTCTGTCCTGTTATTAGATTTGGTCCTCTTTGTTCTTGAAGCGCATTGTTTTCTGTCTTGGTGTGTAAGTTACATGGAGGAGTTACGGAGGTTTTAAGATTCACTCCGTCTAAGCTTTCATCTTCCCGGAAACCGGTAGCACAGTTTTGAAAACAGAAAGATTTATTTTCAAGATATTTCAAAGAAGTGGGAGATGCTAAATAACAATTGGTCTAATTAGTAAAACAGGATGACCAAAATAACATTAGCAGCTACTAAATGATATGCCTCCCTACTTAATAACTTTTATGAGAATGATCTATGCATGTTTAGAGGATATAAATGACTAAATAAGTAGGCAGGCTTACATTGACAGTGTTCTATGGCAGACCACATCTTCAAATTCCCAATAATAAAACTGATCAAAAATTATAAAGAATAAAAGTTCCTATTATCTTACTTGGTTAATTAAAAAAAAACTCTTGACTTGGTGCAGTAACTTTATTTGAATCTTCAGAAGTAGGTAACAGTTACCTAGCTTATATGTCTTGAATTCCTGAATCACATACTAGAACACATCACAAGAAAGGAACACAACTATTTACAGATTTACAAATTTTCCAGACCTTTTGAGAAGAGAGTACCAACTACTTTTCTTCATTCCATTTTCTTCTGACTCTAATTGGATGATCTCTCACCTAACAACACCTCTGGAGTCCTGTCATCAATCCACAGAAAACAAATTGCTACTTCCTCCTCTGGAGGTCCAGTTCCTGCCCCTTCATAGCCACTGCTTGGCTCCAAGAATTAAATGGTCCTTCTCCATCCCATTTGCCTCTTGCTGATATCTTGCCACTCTCCAACTTCCTAGCTCAAGTGTCTTGCTCAGCCTCTTCTTCTTTATTTTTCCTTGCTTTTAACACTGAAATCCTTCTTTAACAGTTTTTTTTCTTCATTCTTTTAGATAACCTAGAAAGTAAAGAGGCTAGTAAACCTGAGCCAATTTACCTTCTCTTCTAGAAAGGAGAATAGTCTCTATTTTGAGCACTGATAACAGTACCTTGGCTATAGCAGAAATGTTAACACCATGCATCTTAAATAGGTCACTACAAAATTCTTTCTATTCTCCATAACTGGTGTGAATTGTTCTTCAGTCCTTTGGCATTCTTCTGAATATCACTACACCTCCCTCCTCTCCATATACCTCAATGAATACTATCTGAAATTTCTTACTTAATCTATATTAAGCAGACATGGCCTTTCATCTTAGTAGAAGAGGTAGGGGGCAGCTGGGTGGCTCACTGGATTGAGAACCAAGCCCAAATATGAGAGGTCCTAAGTTCAAATATGGCCTCAGATATTTCCTAGCAGGGTGACTCTGGGCAAGTCAATTAACTCCCATTGCATAGTCCTTACTGCTCTTCTGCCTTAGAACCAATAAACAGTATTCATTCTAAGGTGGAAGGTAAGGGTTTAAAATAAGAGAGAGAAGAGATATATTAACAAGCCTTCCCACTCTTGAAGATCTCTATTTTTGCAGCCTCTTCATACTAGAAAATCCCTTTGCCCCTATGGAACCATCCTCTGATTGGTCAGTGCTGTGCTTCTCTGAACTGCCATTTTGAGAAAGTACCCAGAAGAACCCCATGCTCATGCCCTCAGACTTCTTCCTGCTTCTCTTGACTGCCCAAAAAGTACCTTTTCAATGCTCCCTTCCTTTCCACCCTTCCAGCTTCTTTTCTGTTTTATCTTCCCCCCATTAGACTGTAAACTTCTTAAGGGCCAGATCTATCTTTTTTTTGCATCTATATTCACACTTATAAAATGCCTGTGCACTTGACTTATTGAGTTCTAGAGGACTTTAGCTGTGGGGAATCAGGAGATTCTTCATGTATAAGGGGGTGACCTGAGCAAAATTTTGAAGGAAACAATGGATTCTGAATCAGAAGTGAAATGAGAATGAATTATAAAAATGAAAGGCAGGCTTTGCAAAAGTATAGAGAAAAGAAATGGAATCTTGTGTATAAGGAATAACAAGATGACTAGTTTGACATGACTTTACAATTTGGGCAAGGAAGTAACATACAAAGTTGGAAAGGTAAATTAGAGTTTGATCATGAAGTTCTTTAAAAATTAACCAAATAATTTTATATCTGATGCTACAGAAAATAGGAAGCATTATAGTTTGTTGGGTAGGTAAGTGGCATATTCAGACCAAACTTCAGGAAACTTCCTTTGGTAGCCCATTGGTGGAGATGCAGAAAGCAGAGGCTGTACACTCTTTTACTTTATACATATCTTAGCCCTAGGTATAATGCTTTGCACATAGAAGGCCTAAATGAATGTGAAGTGAATTATATGAAATTGACTTAGAATAGGAGTTCTTAACCTTCCCTGTGCCAGCACCTTTGGCACTCTTATGAAGCCCATGAATAATGCTTAAATGCATAAAATAAAATGCATAGGATAATGAAGGAAACCAATTATATATGGTGACCAGGAAAAAAAAGGAAAAGAAACTATATGTTCTAAAATATTTATAGCAACTCTTTTTGTGGTGACAAAGAACTGGAAACTGAAGAGTTGTCAATCAGTTGGGAACTGGCTAAAAAAAGTGTGGTATATGATTGTAATAGAATACTATTGTGCCATAAAAAATGACGACCAAATGATTACAAAAAAGCCTGGAAAGACTTATATGAAGTGATGCAAAGTAAAGTGAGTAGAACCAAGAGAATGTTGTACACAGGAACAACAATAATGTATAACTGACTTAACTATTATCAATAAGGCAAAAGTCTAGGACTCATGACAAAAAAGGATATCCACCATCATAGAAGGAATAGCCAGGGTTTGAATGCAGATTGAAACATGCCACTCTTCATTTTTTTTCTTCCATGAATTCTACACAAAATGTGTCTTGTATCACAATATGACAAACATAGGAATATGTGTTATATGATAATATATGTACAACCTATATATCATATTGCCTGCCTTCTTGGGAAGGGAAGAGTTGTAGGAAGGAAAGGAAAAAAAAGACAGATTTTTGGACATACTTAATGTGAGAATTTGCTTCTCTTAGATAAGGATATTTATTATAATTTATTACATATGTATAACAAATCATATATATTATGTTATCATTATCTTATATATTATATTGTTATATATTAAAAATAATAATAAGTAGTAGCTCACAGAAAAAAAAAGCCTATGAACTCCAGGATTAGAACCTCTGACTAGAGGTTGGGGAATAAAACCTAGCTTGTCTGAAAATAAAGCTATCAGGGTCTGGAAAGATATAAGGCACATTTCGATGCCTTGGTTTCTTCAGCTACAAATGGGAATAATTGTACCTTTCCCTCTATACCATGCAAAAAAAATGCTTAGAGAATAAATAAGATGTTATATATGAATGCATTTTGAGTTCTCTGGAAGAAAAGCACTACATAATTTATGATATTGTTATTATTATAGTTATTAGTCATCTTTGCTTGAATTTATGTAGTGACTCATCCTAAATTAAGCCTGTAGAACAATGAATGGGGGGAAAATTATGAGACACACAAGTATTCCCTGTCCTCATAAAAGACTGTGGTACTCAATTCTTGAGTACTCTTATTAATAGAAGAGACTTTAGGGACCATCTTTTGATTCATTATTAGCTAGTCCTCATCTTCTCTGACTCACTCAGTCTAATAATGCACCAAACATTTTAGGAGTGACCACTGCTTTCAATAAATTACCTTTAACATTCCCATACAGATTCTGATGATTCTTAGAGAATCCATTAACTTCTTCAATGGCTACATGTTTCTTATGAAGTCAGACATGGTTGCCCTTTTTTCTTTCCCTCCCTTTGCCTTTTAGAGCCCAACTTCTAGTCTTGAAATTTCTTTCTGTAATATTGTTTTGGGCCTGGGTCTTTAATATCTCATACAAGTCTATTTTTTCCATTGTAAATTGCTTTCAAACTTCTCTGTTCTTCCTCCTCGGAAATGTTTTGAATTTGTTCCCCACTCTCAATACATTTGTTTCTAAGTGGTAGATATAACCCTTGGACTTATACCAATTTATTTTTTAACACTTTCCCTTTTCCCTGCTGCTGCCTTAATTCTCTCCATTATATTATTCTGTTATCACATTTTATTTGCAGTCATTACTCCTTCCTTTTTTCCTAAATTTTGTCACATGAAAATTCAACAATCTTGTTTTTCCCTTCTTGGCTCTTATTTTCTTTATGGAGGCCTAACAAGATTATACTGTCTCTGTGCCAATGCTATCCTAAGTGTGGATCTCCTGACAATTTGTTTAGCTTTACCTAAGATAAAGGGAAGAGTTATTCCCTTCTAAGGTCCTATGATCTTATATTGCTTAAGAAAACTGCTCTGCTCCTCGCGCTTGCATCTTCCATTTAGCACATATTTCTCCCAGACTATAAACAGCATAAGGGCAGGGTCCATCTCTCACTAATCTTTGTATATAGCTGAACACAGAGTCCTGAGCACAATAGGAAGGGAGAAGCAAATAAGCATTTATATAACACCTACTATGTGCCAAGTACTTTAAAAATGTTCTCATTTTATCCACATAACAATTCTACAAGGCAATTGTATTATTATTATTATCATCTCCACATTACAGGTGAGTAAACTGAGGCAGACAGCGGTTAAGTGACTTAGTCAGGGTCACACAGCTAATAGGAGTCTGACACTGGATTTGAACTTGGGTCTTCCTGATTCCAGGCCCAGCACTTTCTATCCATTGTTTTGCCTAGCTGACTCAGTAGGAGCTTAAATATTTTTTGGCTTGAAATGAGTCATGTATATTCCTTTCCAGGTATCAGAAGGCATTCTAGGTATTTTCCTTAGTTTCATTATGTTTTTCCTAAAAAACCAGGGAAAGATAAGATTGGCTTGACCTCTAAACTAGCTCCTTCAAAAGGTGCTGACAAAGGTAAAACTCTGGGGAAATCTCATCGGATGGTAGGAGGTATGGGAGTAATTTGGGATTATTTTCAAATAAAGCCAATAAGCACTTATTAAGTACCAGCTCTGAGCCTGAAACTGTGCCAGGCAGTAGGAATGTAAAGAAAAGCAACAACTTTTTAAAACAATCTAATGGAGAAGAGAATATGCAAACAGCTATGTACCAACATGAGGCACAATGAATAAATCAAAAATAATCTCAGAGGGAAGTTGGTAGCATTCACAGAGATAGAAAAAAAAGTTTCTTGCAGAAGATATGACTTTAGGTGAGTCTTGAAGGAAATCAGGGAAGCAAGGGGGAGGTGATGAGAAAAGAGAGAGTTCCAAGGCATAGGGAAACAGTCAGGGGAAAACGCATGGAGTCGGGAGATGGAGAGTCTCGTACAAGGAACAGCAAAGAGGCCAACGTCACTGGACTGCAGAGAGTGTAGGGGAAGGAGGTTAATGAAGGTTGTTAAAAGCACATAATTTTCCATATCACAAAGTCAAAAGCATCTGAATCCTTGTAGCATCTTTCTCCTTCTCTCAGACATGCTTGATTCAGAGGTTGGGAGACAATTGTCTAGGAAGAGAAGATGCTCAGTAAACATTTGCTGTTGCTGCTAATTTTTTTTGTCCAGGATGAACCTGTGATATTATGAGGATAGGAATTCCATAGAACAGAAACTCATTCTATCAACAGCTTTTCATTGATCTATAGTCTTAAGGAGATAAGTGACTCACCAGTGGTCATGCAGCCAGGGTTAGAGACAAACCACAGCACCACATACCAAAATAAATAGAGATAAGTTTAGATAGATTATATCTAAATAAATAGATATAGATCATAAATAGATAATATATGTAGAATATAATAGATATAAAATAGATATATTATCTATATATAATATAATATGTCTTATAAATAAATAGATAGATTATATTTAAATAACATTGAAGAATCCTGGATTTGGATTTAGAGGACCTGAACTTAAATCTAAGGCTTCCTCAAATAATGGCTTTGCTTAATAATTATATTACCTTAAGCAAATGATTTAGGTCCTCTGTACTTCAATTTCCTGCGCTATAAAATGAGAGAGGTAGATAGAGGGCATCTTCTAGCCTTTCTTTTATGATCTTATTTACCAAAAATAATAAATTTCATTATGACAATATGCGTAATGAAGTCAGTCAACAAATATTTATAAAGTTCCCACTATGAGTCAATCACTGTGCTAAGTGCTAGGGAATATAAGGAAAGAGAAAAGAAAGCCCCTGCTCTCAAGGGACTTATATTGTGATGGGGAGCTTGCAGTCAGGTTTATTGTAACCTAGTCCACATTTCCAGTCCTAATGTCAAAGGCAGTCCCATCATTCTTTTTTGAAAAGACCATTCCATGGAGTCTCAGAATCCTGAGATATTAAGACAGGACATAACTGCCATGAGCTGGGTTGATATAATCAGCCTCATTGACCTTTCTCCAACATCCTCACCTACTGCATGCCCAAGTAAGATAGTCATAAGTAGGAGGGAATTGTTCATGTATGTAAGCCACCAAAAGACCCAAGTGCAGTATAGCTGAGGGTTAAAAAATAATCCAGCAACCCTCTGCCTGGGCAACTGCTGCACGCCTAGAATATGCAGCATTACATTGGCTGTGCAGGTGCAGGATGACGACTGGTGTCTGTGAGGATGATTACCCTAATCAGGGAGGCTGCCAAACAACTTCTGCACATTCTGGGGCATGTAAACTGCCCAAGAAACAATGCTGTCAGCAGTGTCCTTTCTGAGGCGAGGACAATATGTGTGTGTTGGGGGGAGGGCGGTAATAACAATTCCCAGGCAGTTACCTAAAGATCTTGGTGCTAGAGACTGGGAGCAGAGTGTAAGAAGCTATTCTCCTGTAGAGGAAGAGTCATTCCCATGGATACAAATTTGATAGAATGCTCAAAGATTAGAAAAATGTAGGAGATATTTTGTTAAAAAAATAGATCACTGAAATCTTTGTGAAGTTAATTATCTCCAGTGGACACACATCCCCAACTACTCCTTGATGTCTTTTCTTTGTGCTTCCCAAAGTTAGTAGACATTTGTTAAGTGCCTACTATGTGCTAGGACACAAGTTTAAAAAAGTCGGATCCTGACTTCAAAGAGTTTACAGTCTAATGGGAGAAAGATGATAGACAAAAGGAAACAGAAAAGGGAACCACCTGGAAGTACTTAGAAGGGGAAGAAGGCATGATGTTCATGGAATTGAAACTAAGCAGAGCCCTGAATGGAAAATGAAGAGTTAACCTGGAAAGTTCTGAGCCCTCTATAAAGGAAGGCTTTTGAGAGGAGTTTATTGCTCTGCCCCCAGTCCTCCAATCAGAGGGGAAAGGCAGCTGAGAAGGTGTTGAATATCAAAGCTGAGTCAATTGGCATAATGATGAGATTTCAGGCCAATTCTGAGGAAGGCACAATTTTGGAATTGAAACCAAGCAGAGCAAGCTAATTGAAAATGAAGGCAAAGAGCTCTCTGAAGAGATTCCCTCATTTGGGCTTCTGAAATTTTCTAATCAGACAAACACCTCATTAGAAGTGATTTCATAGGTTATCTACTCCAAGAAATTTTAGACAAAAGTTCTAAGAAATCTGTCTCTTTTGCCAGCCCCTTGTCTTTTTCTCCACTTCCTTAAAAGCTGGATGTTGCTGAAAGTTCTACCCTATACCTTCCTCCTCATCTTCTCTCCATATTCTCTAATTTGACATAATCTAGCTACTCCCAAATCTTCAATGTCTCCCTATTATCTCTAGGTTAAAATGCAAAACACTTACCCTAGAATTTAAACCCTTCCCTCACCCCGGTGCTAGATGGATAGAACATGAGACCTAGAGTCAGGAACACCCGAGTTTGAAACAGCCTCAGACACTTATTAGATGGAAAGTCATTTAACTTCTGTCTCAGTTTCCTCAACTATAAATGGACTTAATAATAGCACCTACCTCACCAAGTTGTTGGGAGAATCAAAGAAGATTATTGTAAAGCAATTAGCACAGTGCCTGTCTCATGGTTGTTGTTGTTCACCTTTGCTGACCTACGTGGGCTTTGAGGACCCAGAAATGCCTCCATGTCACAAAGAGTTATCAGAAAAACACTTTAAGCAGAAATGTTAATAAACTAAATTTGACATTGTTTCATAGCCAATGGTTGATATTCAAGGGGAGGATGATGATCACATAAATTAGCAAAATTTGACAGAAAAATTCTGAAACAAGTAAGTATCCAAGTTAAGGCAAAGACAGAATGCACTGGATTCATTCAATGTCACAGAAAATGGTTTTACATCCAGATAGAGTCTAGGAAATGATGAAGATTCTAAAGAGTCAATAAAAGTAAATATCTGCATGCAATTGTTCAATAATATGTCAACAAAGAAGCACCCTAAAAATCACTGTAGATCGTGTAAGGAAATGCAAGGCATCACGTCAGGGTGTAAAATTTTGGATTATGGATTACCTAGCAAGACAAGAGCTGGTAGCTAGAATTCTACATCCTCAGCCAGCTTATCTTCCATGCACTGGTAGATGACAACTCCACATCCAATAACTGTATACTTCAAAAAACTCCACAGAAGTCTACTCATAAACTATACTAAAACTAATCATTACCACAGGTGAAATGGCTGAAAACAATTATCCAGGTATAACATTGATCCATAAGAAATTTTAAATGATAATAGTATCAATAGCATTTATATAGTGCTTAAAGGTTTGCAAAACACTGCAAACCTCCAAGCCCTATAAAAGCTAGTTATTTTGTCATTTTATTATATTATTTTATAGTAGAACAAAGTGTGATTTATAATTATTATCCAATATGTTGCTACAAAATATTATAAAAATATTATCTCATTTGGTCCTCCAAACACTCTGAAAGGGAAGTACTATAATTATCAAAGATACAGATGAAGATACAGATGAAGAAACTGAAGCAGACAAAGGTTAAGTGACTTGCTCAGGGTTACATAGCTAATAAATGTCAAACTCTACTCTCTCACTTCAAGCCTCATAGTCTAGTAGTTTCCTTTTTTAATTCAGGCCACCTTATAAAATCTTGATATATATGCAAGTTATTTGAAACAAAAAATTTTCAAAAAAAATTTAATGGAGAAGTTAAAAATCACAATGGAACAAAAAGAAATATATGTCATCTTTATTTCCCTCTCTGCTATTGGAGTTGAACGAAGGGCTTTTAAGGAGCCCACAAAGGATGAATTTAATATAATTAGCAAAAAAAGCATTATTTTCCATACCTCTGCAATGATCCATATTACTTTAAGTAAAAATAAATGTTGTAGGGTAGTGGCTTGTCCTAGGACATTTTTCTTTGAATCCCATAAAAAAATAAAAATGTAATAATAATAATTGCATAATAAGGATAAACTATTTGGGACTAAAGCATTATCACAGAAATAACTATTGTTTATAATCACCAAAGCATAAGTGATACACAAAAATATAAGAACACCATTTTAATAGATTTCATTATAAAAATACTCATAATAAAATATTATATAATTAAAACCAATATTTATGTAGTATTTTAAGGTTTGCAAATATTTTATCTTCTTATTCTCATAACAGACTTGGAAGGTAGGTGCTATTATTATTCCCATTTTACAGATGAGGAGACTGAAACAGAGTCTTTAAGCTAGTAAATGTGTGAGTTGGGTTTTGAACTCCCGTCTTCATTACTCCATCTAGTATTCTTTCCACTTGTGACTCCTCAATTCTAATCTTTTATTAAAATACAAATAGCCATTATTTTATCCACCTGTACAATGGTCTGTAAAACATTAGAGATAAGAGACTCATGATAGGACAATCATTTTTCCCAATATTAGTTCCTTATTAACTCAATCAGACAAGATTAAAATGAAATGCTAATAATGATGATGATGATATTGGGGTAGTGAGTTTGGGGACAGAGGTAGTAATTCAATTAATCTTTTTATGTTTTTCCTCACCTGAATCACATTAAATGCCAGATGGCTAACTGATGAAGAAGAATATCCTGTGAAATAAAATGTTATGATTTCTTTTATATGGTAGAGCTCAGTTTTTTATCCTGTAGAAACACATTTCTGAAAATATGATGAAAATGAAAAGATTATTTGAAAGCATTTTGTGAACCTTAAATTTTTATATAAATATTAGCTGTTATTCTATATGCATCTCAAATATGTATCTACATTAAAGAATCTAATATCAAGAGTCAAATCAAGATGGTGGAGAAGAAGGGGGTAGTGAAGTCCAGTTTTCCCTCTATAACTACCCCCACAAAAATCTAAGAATAACATCAGACCAAGTAGTGATCATGAAATCTAAGAAGAAATCATAGTGGTTAATTTTCCTATACCCCAATCACAAAGTCAACCCATAGGCATAAATGATCAGGGCAAGAACTATGGAATGGAGATGGGTTGGGATCATGGACCCAACCTCTAAGTCTCCAAACCTAAGCAGATCAGCCTGGTCTTGAGCCAAGCCTAGAAGGCCAGGATTTTCTAGAGATCTAGGACTCTACTCTAAGCCCAGAACAAGGTGCCATTCAGCTAGATGATAACATTTGGGGCTGTGATAACTTCTGGAAAAAGATCTTTTCCCAGAGTTTATCTATTACAGGGCCAACTGCTCTCTATGGGAACCTAGGTAGGGGTTCACTAGGTGGCTCAGTGGATTGAAAACCAGAGTCAGATTCCAGGTTATTTTGGAGGAGGAGGGAAGGCCATGGTCCTAATAGAGGTAGCAGGGTATGGAAAGGTCTAAGAACTTAGAATAGGATCTCTGTTCAGCATGGCCTCAGATACTTCCTGGTTTTGTGACCCTAGGCAAGTCATTCAACCCCCATTGCCTATCCCTTACTGTTTCTTCACCTTGGAACCAATACCAGCATCAACTCTAAGACAGAAAATAAGGATTTTTTTAAAAAAGGCTGCTGGATTCTCATATCTACTTCTGTATTCAACCTGTTGTAATATGTTGTTTCACAGGAAGTATGAGAAGCCTCACACAGATCAGAATTTGGAAAAACAGAGTATTTTAATAAGCAAATAGTATCTTAGGACTATTATGAAATTAGATTTGACCTTGCAAATACCGTAAAAGGACATCAAGGGATCAGAGGACCGCTGATCTAGTCTATGTCAGTGATAGGCAAAGCATCATCCAAACAGATGAGAACTGGCCATAATTTTTACAAGCTTCATATGAAAAAAATTCTTCAGATTCTGCATTATGTAATTGAATAAACCTTAATCTCAGACAGTACCTCCTCATGTTTAACCTAAATCCATGTTGCTTCATTTAAATTTTATTTCTTCATAGTCCTGAGTGAAGCTCAGAGAGTCATTCTTTATTACCCTCTAATAATCCTTCATAAACCCATCTGTTATTAAATCAGCCCCATCGGCTTTAGGCTACATAATACTCATTTCCCTAGATCTGATTTCCCAACCCTGAAATCACCTTTATGGTAAGGGCTAGGCAACTGTGCTTAAGTGACTTGCCCAGGATCACACAGCTAGGAGGTATCTGATGCTAGATTTGAATTTAGGACGCTCGTAATCTCCAAACCTAGGTCTTTATCCACTGAAGCACGTAGGGGGCTGCCACACTTTTAAAAATATATATTTCCTTCCCTCTCCCCCCCAGTTAGAGTGTGAGCTCTTGGAGATTAGGAACTGTCTAACTTTCTCTATTTATACCCCAGTGCTTAACAGTACTTAGAACATATTAAATACTTAACTGCTTTTTCATTGATACAGACATACATATATTTAAGAGGCATGCATTTAGTCTTATAGTTATTTGTGTCATATCTCTCTATGCGAGAATGTGAGTGCAAGGACCATAACTTAAACAAAATTTGTACTTACTACTTATCACTGTACCCTGAACACAGCAGGTACTTAAGAAATGTTTGTTGGATTGGAAGAGATGACTATGTTCTTGAACACAATACCCTTCTGTGACTTTCTTCCCCTTGAGATGGAAAGTTTTATTTCTATTGAATGTTTTTTAATGAGAAGATTTGACTAGATCCAAAGGACCCTTCTAGTTCTAAATCTGATGAACTTGCTTTGAATGAAAAGAATAACTTCTACAAATAATCCGCCTGACCCAGAGAGAGCCAAAAATTCCAACAAATACAAAAACATGAACTGAGTAAAAGTAGCAGTGACTTTGGACAAAAGGCAGGTTAAGCCTTTTTTGAGCTGCTTGGCCCCATTCTGAACCTTTCTAGTGGATGACTCCCAAGCCTCTCTTCCAGCCAACATCTGTTGGCAATTTAGCAATGAAGCTTCCCCCTTAATTAATCAATTTGAGTCCACATGGAAGATATTTGTGTTTACAGTGTCAAAAATCCTGACGAAACATGCATGGGAGGAAACTAGGCATGCATAGGAAATGTAATTTATTTTTTTAAATATATGCAAACAGTAATCTATAAACTACATATATGCAAGAAATATGTGCCCACGTTTGCAAGTAAAATATATTTATCATTTTTTCTTAGAAAGGGTATGCTTTGGTTAGCAGAATAAACCTTATATTGCAGCATAGGGTCATGGGTAGGGTGACATATTTAGGGAAGAAAAATAAAGTCCACAAAAACAAGGTGGAGAGTGTATATTTTTGAAAGTGGAAGAGAGAGGAGGAATGAGGGATACAAGTGGCTTAAAAGCTAAATGTAAGTCAATCTTAGCACTATAGAACTGCTAATAAGCAAGTCTGATGCTGTGTTCCATAAATAAGGGTAGTAATAATAATATCTTCCATTATACTTAGCCTTTATCCAATGAGGACAACATGTTCATTTCTGAGCTTTTCAGTTTAAGATAAATTAAAATTTGAAAAGGGAGAGGGAGAGATGGAGAGAGACAGAGACAGACGGACAGAGACAGACAGACAGAGACAAACAGACAAACAGACATGGACAGACAGAGAGAGCGACAAAGACAGAGACAGTGAGAACTTACTAAGTGCTTGCTATGTTCCAGACACCTTGGAAAGGTTAGAAATACAAATACAATCATGCAAGATAGTCCTTGCCCTTAAGGATCTTATATTCTAATGGAGAAAGACAGCATGGGGAACTAGAAATGTAGAAAGGGAATGATGTGAAATATGGCAAGGAGAAGTCAAAGAAGTGGCATAACGACTTTGAGTCCCATCAAGTTAAACAAAAATTGACATGTCAGAACCAAGTGACCCAAGGACAGATACCAGGTTATTTTAGGGGAGGAGGTGGATGCAATGATCTTAATAGAGGTAGCAGGGCATGGAAAGGTCTAAGATGTTAGAATAGGATCTTTGCTCAGCATGGATATAATGACAATAATGAATAATAGAGAGAAGACAGCTGTTTAAACTCTCATTCTCTGTTTTCTCTGCCGAGGAGAATGATTTTTGAACCCAAAGGGAAAAAACAAAAAGCAACCATAGGGAGTTGAAACCTAAGTAAGGAGATAGTAAAAGTATCTAGCTACCCTCAGTGAAGACGGTGCCTCAGTGTAAGTAGGACCAGATGAACTACAACCTAAAGTACGGAAAGAATTGATGGCTATGATTACTGAGACAATGTCAATGATCTTTGAAAGACCATGGAAAATAGAAAAGGTACAATAGGATCTGGAAACATACAAACATCCCAATTTTCTGAAGAAAAAAAAAAGGAGAATCTTCAAATTTCTGGTGAGAGTGATTGACTTTAATTCTGGCAACTCTAGCCCAGGATTAAGCAAACTACAGCTGCAGGGCCAAGTCCAGCTGCCTTATTTTTGCATGGCTAGGAAGTTAAGAATGGTTTTTATATTTTAAAATAATAAAACCACTCAAAAATATAAAAATCATCTTACTTTGTTGTCATATATTAAGGGGCAGCCCCCAGATTTGGCCCCTATGCTAAAATCTGACCACCACTGTTCTAAAACATATTAGTAAAGTAATTATTAGTAAGCATCTAGAGAAAAGTAGATCAAGATAGAATGTCTTCATTTTTTAATAAGGTTACTAGATTGGTAGTTAAAAGGTCTGCTGTGTATCTGGATAACATAGATTTCAGTAAACATTCAAAAGAGAGTTTTCTTGCAGAAACAGTGGCTACATGTGACTAGACAATAGGACAGTTAGATGAATTAAGAACCAATGGCTTGGTCAACTGAAAACATCTCTACGGCCACGTCCCAAAGGATTAATGCTTGACCCGAAACTACTTAATATTCTTAATAATGATGCAAAACTAGAAGATTAGCTAACATGTTGACTTGAAGATTTAAGATTCCAAGAGTTCTTTATAGGCTAGAAAATTAGACAAAATAGAATAACATAAAAGCAAATAGAAATAAATGTGAAATTTTGCATTTTGTTTGAAAATCAACTTTCCAAGCATAAGTTAAAACAGTGCAACTAGACAAGACAATAGCTCATATTTTTAAAAAAATATGGGAGTTTTAAGGAACTATGGATCAATAGTGTGATATGGTAGCCAAAAAAGCTAATTTAGTTTGAAGCTGTATTAAAAGAAACAATATAAAAAAGAAATAATATATCCCAGTCTAGAGAGATGATAATTTTCAAGTCATAGGCCTAGAGCCAGAAGGGAATTCAGCAGGTATCTACTCTCACCTTCTGTTTTTAGAGATGAGGAACTAAAATTAATCAATCAATTCACAGTTTTATTAACTCTCTTATATTCTAGACACTGTGTTATACACTGGAGAAACAAAGACAAAATAAAAACAGTCCCTATTCTCAATGATGAAACATATGCAAAAATACATAGAAACATAAAACATATATGTATACATTCATATATGTGTGTACATATATACATTATATTTGTATATATACATATATGTGTATGCACTTATGAGCATTAGGTGACAATGGATAGAGTTCTGGGTCTAAAGTCAGGAAGAATTCAAAATATGTATTAGCTCTGTGACCCTTGGCAAATCACTTAGCCTTGTTTGCCTCAGTTTCCTCATCTGTACAATGAGCTGTAAAAGGAAATGGCAAACCACTCCAGTATCTTTGCAAAGAAAATTCTAAATGGAGTCATAAAGAGTTGGACACCACCGAAATGACTGAACAACAACATATATACATTTATATATAATATAAGTAATGGGATGTGGGGAGAGGGAGCCAGCAGATAAGGGGATCTGCAAAGGCCTCAGGTAGCTGAGCTTTGATGGAGAATGGGAATTCTACTAGGTAAGGAGGGAAAGTATGCTACACAAAACGGAGTATATGTGAAAGCATGGAGTTGAGTTATTATAGAAGGAACAGAAAAAAAAAAACTAGTTTAGCTAAACCCTTAAATTCATGAAGGAAGTGGCAGTGAGCTGCAAATATTGATCAAAACTAAGTTGAGGGCTACTCAGCGCAGCAGCAGCCCTTCTCTCTCCGCAGCGGTCACCTACGACCTCTGACGCCCCAGCAAACATGTCGAAGGGACCCGCAGTTGGCATTGATCTTGGCACCACTTACTCCTGTGTAGGAGTCTTCCAACATGGGAAAGTGGAGATCATTGCTAATGACCAAGGAAACAGGACCATCCCCAGCTACGTCGCTTTCACCGACACACAACGTTTAATCGGTGATGCTGCAAAAAATCAAGTTGCAATGAACCCCACCAACACAGTTTTTGATGCCAAACGTCTGATTGGTCGCAGATTTGATGATGCAGTTGTACAGTCAGACATGAAGCATTGGCCTTTCACGGTGG
>NC_058130.1:631074712-631102698 GCF_016433145.1 Gracilinanus agilis
AGAGGAGAGGAGAGGAGAGGAGAGGAGAGGAGAGGAGAGGAGAGGAGAGGAGAGGAGAGAGAAAGAGAGAAGAAGAGAACTGTGGAGAGGAGAGGAGAGGAGAGACATTAAGCCTGGCAAATGGCAGCCAGATTGTAAGGGGGTTTAATATGCTTATTACAAGCCATTTTTATCTAGTGACTAAAGCAAGTAGGGAGAGGTCACCTGCAAAGTAGCACATCATCAGCTTAGTTGCTTGTTGAATGAATTGAATTAAATTATAAGTAGTAACTACATCTACTTGAAAACAATAAGCTTTTTTTTTTCAAAAAGTCTTTGATTTCGACTCTCTGGCCTTTCATACTGATCTCTCCCATAATTAATCCGGGTTAATAGAGTTTTCTGCCTCAGTTTATATGAATATTCCTGTTGAGAAAAATGAAAAAAAATCAGAAAAATTATTAAGGTCACAAATGGCCAGGGACTGAACCAGAAATTCATTTTATCTTTGATTTTCTCTCTAGTCAGGTAAAATAGTCTATTTAGAAAAAGAGATGTCTTTAATTATTGATTGGACAGTCCAGTTTATTTTCAGGATTAGTTCATTATTTTAAAAATAGCTCCACTATACATGAAAAATATGGCTGAATTGCTCAGGTTCAAGTAAGATTGAATCAATCAACCATCATTCAGCAAGCTTTTAAGAATGAAGACAATAGGCTGCGTAGATAGAGAAAGGTTTAGCTGGACCATAGATTGTGGAAAGAGTCCTATATAATGAATCTGGAGGGTTGTTTGGGGTCAAGTTGTAAAGGACTTTAAAAGTTAAAAAGGAGAGTTTCTATTTTATCTTACAGATAATAGGGAGTTACTGATATTCATCAAGGAAGGAAGTTATGCAGGTCAGATTTATGCCTAAAGAAAATCATTTTAATAGCAATGTGAAAGATAGAATAGAATGAAGAGAGGCTTTGAGTCAAGAGGACTTAGTAGTAGTGATTAAAACTTGAACCATGATGGTTGTGTGAATTGAAAGAAGGGGGTATAGGCAAGAGATAATTATCAAGGATGAACTGGCAAAAATAAGAATGTGAGATTTCTGGTCCTTCTGAATTATCTAAAAGGACCCATCCAGACTTATGGAAAAGAACGCTACCCACATTCAGAGGAAGAACTACAGAAGTGGAAACACAGAAGAAAAACAACCGCTTGAACACATGGGTTGATGCAGACATGATTGGGGATGTAGACTCGAAACTACCACACCAATGCAACTATCAATAATATGGAAATAAGTCTTGATTGATGACACATGTTAAAACCAGTGGAAATGTGCACTGGATATGGGGGCGGGTAAAGAGGGATGAAAGGGAAAGTAAAAACATGAATCATGTAACCATGGAAATTTTTTCTAAAAAAAAATATTTAAATCAAATTAAATAAAATATTTAAATCAAAATAAATAAATAAATGAAAGGACCCATCCAGCTCTGAAATTCTTTGCATGATAAAAGATGAATTTGCCAGTCATGGTCTCCTAAAACTAGAATTTGTCCTTGGGATTTTTAACTGCAATTCTGGTTAATGGCCACTAGATAGAAGTGTTCTATCTTTAGCTAACAATGTCAGGCATCTAGCCAACTTCTCATTCTAAACAACAATACCTCTTGACCAAGAATAAATCAAATATTCATCAGATAGCCTTACAGATTCTAGGACCATCTATGTACATTTCTGTTGATATTCTATGTACTCTATATCCAGGTCAAAGTTTAGTAACTGATTTAAAAAGCTGTCGTGGATTAAAATACGGCCCAAATAATTTCCAGATCTTTTAATTCCTAGTCCTTTGGGGATAGAAAACACATTTTCCTCCCTTGACAATAATTTCCAGCTTAGAAGTATCACATAAGACATACAATGATATTCAACCAAAAGCCATACGGAAAGCATAAGTTATCACTTTAAAGAGTTCTGAGAAGTCTTCAAACTAGAGAAGATCCTAGGGTTTGTTTCAACATTGCAAAATTTTCATGATACTTTTGATCACAGATAAATATACTGGATTTTGCCCTTCTCTAAATCAGAAAATTGCATAGGTTCATTCACAAAATAAGCAAATCAAACCTTCCCTAGTATCCTGCTAACAAATGTGATCACTTAGCTATTGTTGGCAATCATAAGGATTATGAAGAATAGGAAAGGTTCTATAACCATGGATAGGGGAAGATGTCTGAATTTCCTAGAGAGAGAGAGGAAGGAAGGAAGGAAAGAAGGAAGGAAGGAAGGGAGGGAGGGAAGAAAGAGAAATTCTAAGTTTGTTTACACCACTTTCTTCACTTTACTGAAGGACTCTTTTTGCATGTGGATATAACAATGGTCTCAGAAAATGACAGTTCAGAGAATCAATGTGTTTTTTTTTCCTGGAACAATGTGAGCTTTTTGAAAGCAGGAATTGGTTTTCATTTTGTCTTTATATCTTCAGTGCCTAGCAAGGTCTCTTGCACAAAGTAGATACTTAATACTGATTGGTTTGGTTAAGTGCCTCTCATCATTTTACCTCAAAACTATCATTGCTCTGTAGAAGGGCACCAGGGCACCAAGACCCATATATAGCCTCTCAGAGCTCAATGCACAATTGAAGGTGCTTCATTTGCCTTAACTTATTCATTCTTCCTTAAGCCAAATTTCTCCTGACTCTGGTTCACCTTTTCTACTCTAGATTCACAAACAAACTTGTAACCCCAATATTCCAGATACTCTTTTGCTCTCTTTCTTTCATGTAGGCTCACTTCCCTTCATTCACACTTCTATTTTCTCTATTGCCTCAATTCTCCCAAATCATCTTTTCTCCTGGCAAATACTCTATTTCTTTGTCACTCTACTTCTAGTCACTCTACTGACTGATTCACATTTTCTGGGCTGTTTATCTACCATGATAACTTTTGTGACACTAGTATCAAAATTTTATCTTGGAGCTTCTTAAATAGCTTGGAGAATTACTAAGCAGTTATAGGCAGATATGTGTTTCCCAAAGTCACAGGTGCACAGCTGAACCTCTTTCAGACTCTATCATCCTAACCTACAACTCATTTAATATGTGTAGTTAGATAACTACATATACTACGTGTGACTTTGGACAAGTCATTTAACCCTTTTGTAAGGGTTTACCAGATATGAAAAATGAGAAGGCTAAACTTATGATATCTAAAGTCTCGTAGCTTTAGGTACATATGATCTATGAGACTTCAAAAAGAAGCAAATGAACTCCTTATTCATTTTTAAACATTGAGTATTTTCAATTAATTTGTTTTTTATATTATAATTTCCAGATATCTCTCTCCTCTCTCCCCTCTCAACACTAGAAAAAGCATAACCTGATTTTTAAAAAAATATATACAAAAATATATAAATATATATAAATTATATCTTTTGTGTTTCTATTTATCAGTTCTTTCTCTGGAAGCAGACATTCATAAGTTATTCTTAAAACATTAATTCTGAAGCTGTATATAATATCTCTTTGTTTGAACTTTTTATTCTTAAAGATTGTACCTAGAAATCAAACATTCTACCCAGAGTTTCAAACACTGTTTTTGACTTGATGTCTCAACCAAGTACCTTTATTAGTCAATATTTGAGATATTTAGATGATCTTAATTGTTCCCCATAGACCTAAGAGGGCATCAGTTTTCTGGGCAAAGAATATGCTTATGATAATAGAATTCAGTGTTCTATAACCCACACCAAATCTAATTAATCTGTCTCATTTGTAAGGAAGTGCAAAGGATCACAGAAAATCTAAGAAATGCTAATAATGCAAACAACTCACATTTATATAATGCTAAGTTTTATAAACCACTTTTTATTATAATAATCCCTTGAGATATTTATTGCAAAATTCTATTATCTTTAACATCTTCTCTACCTCCTTCCTGATGTCACCTAACACCTTCCTAATAATTTGTTAAGTAATATATAATTAATCAAATAACATGCAATAATTATCTAACAATAAGAACACACTTCTGCATCCCAAAAGATTGCAACACAGCTCCTAATGTCTGCCAACAGGGCTCTCTGTTCCAATCTCTTCAAGTTTTGTCCTGGGGAGTTTGAATTCTAAAAAAACAAGTTAAGCCCTTTTTCTCACATTCATCAGCTCACTAAAACCTCAATCTTGACTCCAGAGAATTACTTAAAGCTTAGATTGTGGTTCATGTCTAGGTCACCCAAAAGTGGGGAAAACAGGACAAGTTTTATTTGCTACACATAAAAAGAAATGCTAAACACAAAACATACACAAATATGCATTTGACAACATACAAATGTAAGCAAGTAGCAATTCTATTTTTCTACTCTGCAGAATGATTAATACTTAAAAGCAGAGATATCAATCAGACTGTGAAACTTCTGAGTACCCTGTAAGCATATTAAAATATAATTGGGAAATGTTTAACCAAATAATAAAAAATGCAATACAACACAGACAATGTTAATTTGTGGTTTTCTAAGTCAAATTCTTTTTCTATTTACTGATTAAAACTTTTATTGTGTTATGACCTGAAAAAGATGTTTGTGAAGTTTTTTTGTCCTAATGCATAGTCAATTTTTGTATAGGTACTATGTATTACTGAAAAGAAGGTATATTCCCTTCTATTTCCATTCAGTTTTCTCCAGAGATAGATTAGTTATAACTTATCTAAAATTTCCTTCACTTCTTTCAAATTTATTTTTTGGTTCAATTTATCTAGATCTGAAAGGGGGAAATTGAAGTCCCTCACTAATATAGCTTTACCATCTATTTCTTCCTAAAGTTAATTTATTTCTCCTTTAAAAACTTGGAGGCTAACCATTTGATGCATATATGTTTAGTTTCAATATAATTTCATTATCTATGGCACCATTTAGTAAGATGTAATTTCCTTCTTTAACTCTTTTAATAAGGTCTATTCTTCCTTAAGCTTTTTCTGTGATCATGATTGCTCCTCCTGATATTTTTTAACTTCAGATGATGCACAATAAATTCTGCTCTAGCCCCTTACCTTTCTTTCGTGTGTCTCCATGCCTCAAATGAGTTGCTTATAAGCAATATATCATAGGATTCTGGTTTTTAATCCACTCTGCTGCTTCCATTTTATCGGTGACTTCATCCCATTCACATTCACATTTATGATTACCAACTGTATATTCCCCTCCATATCCCTTTTGACCCTACTCTCTCTTCTTTCACTCTGTCCTTCCTCATGAGTGTTTTGCTTTTAATACCCACCCCCTACTTCTCCCTTCTATTACCCCCTCCCTTGTCTTAATCACCTCCTGCTTTTCTAAAAGATACCCAAATGATTATTCCCTCTCTGAACCAATTACAATGAGAGTAAGGTTTAAGTATTGCCTGTCACCACCCTCATTCTCCTATCTACTATAAGAGTTTTCTGTGACTTTTTAGATGAGATACTCTATTTACCCCCTTCTACCTCTCCCTTCCCTTTTCTCTCAGTGTAATCTCCTTTTTTACCACTTAATTTTTTGCATATCATGTCATCCTAATTGGCTTATTCTCCCACTTCCTGTCTATATATGCTTCTTCTACCTGCTCTAAAACTGATAAAAATTTTAAGAGTTACAAATATCAAGTTTCTATGTAGGAATATAAACAGTTTAACCTTATTGAATCTCTTAAGTTTTCTCTTATTTATCTTTTTATGTTTGTCTTTGGACATCAAATTTTGTTTCAGTCTGATCTTTTCATCAGGAATACTTGAAAACCTTCTATTTTATTAAGTGATCATTTTCCTCCTGAAAGAATATACTCAATTTACTGGGTAGGTAATTCTGGCTTATAAACCTAGTTCTTTTTGCCTCCTGGAATATCACATTCCAAGCCTACCAGTCCTTTAATGTGGAGACTGCTAAATCCTATGTAATCCTGACTGTAGTTCCATGGTATTCAAATTGTTTCTTTCTTGCTACTTGCAATATTTTCTCTTTGACCTCGGAGCTCTTGAATTTATTTTTTAATATTCCTGGGAGTAAAGTCTATTTCTATTTGAGTTTAACACCACTGCTAAAACATTCAAAAAGCCTTCTGCAAATGTACTAAAAAAACTTGTTGACTTCCAAGACAAGATTCTCTGGCAAGTCAGGCATGAGCTCTTTCCTCTTATTGGTGGCGGTCTTTTTCTAGAGCAGTAGAGCAGTTGCAAGGAATGCCTCCTCTTAATGTCAGTCAACTCCAACCAGAAAGGAAAAAGGACCTCTAGATTGCTTGAATCCTAAGGACCATGCCTGAATACACCATCTTAGTTCAGATGCAAGTTAGCATAAGACCACAATTGTTATTCAGTCATTCCAGTCAAGTCTGATTCTTTGTGAACCCATTTGGGGTTTTCTTGGCAAAGATGTTTTGTTTTGTTTTTGTCATTTCTTTCTCTAGCCCATTTTATAGATGAGGAATCTGAGTTAAATGGAGCTAAGTATCTTTCCCAGGGTCACATAGCTAGAAAGTGTCTAAATCTGGATTTGAATTCATGTCTTCCTGACTCCAGATCTGGCACTCTATTCACTGGGTCACCTAGCTGCCTATAGCATATGATTAGGGGGGGAAATGCAGAATGGAAAAGTCAAAAACCTAGTTAGTTTTCCTAGCCAGAATGTATACAATAGATTCACGGTCTCCTTGTAGTTGATGTAGGGGACACAAATAAGCCTCAATTCACCCATCCTTCATGAGAAATATCTGTGAAACAATCCTGACAGTTTCCTAAAATGGAAAAGATAGGGAGAATTTGGGGTGGGGTCACAATTTAAAAGAGCACTGAATCATCAGTTCTTCCCCCTCACCAGCCAAGAAGGGGACTGTGTTGTCCTCTCAAAGTACCAAGTTACTTCAACAATAAGTTAGGCACATGGCTTCACCAAGAAACAGAAAGGTCAGCTTTGTCAATGACCTGTTCCACCCCTGTTCAATCTACATGGCATCATATAGAAAGTTCAACATTTACATTTATTTTATGATCTCATTTCAGGCACTATCTATTCCACTAGAGATCTGTGGTTCTCTACATCATTCTGGTTCATGTGAACCAGAATGATGTAGAGAACCACAATATACATATATTTTTTTCCATGAATCCTTCACAAAGAATTCACCCAGTGCCCTGGAGACCTCTCCGTGGTTATTTCCACATATAGGGGATGTAAGTACGATGTTTGGACTGTCCATCTGTTTTCCTTTCTTCTTAATCCATGTTCCTCTCACCTCGGATTTTAGTCTTGTGTGCATTTATACCACTCTGTAAATACAGTAGGTTATCACTGTAAATATGCTACAGTCTACTCGAAACCACTATTCATGTATCTATTGCCCTTTGAGGCACCTGCAATTCTGATTCTCCTGAGATCATGGTATTCTATTATTCTTACTTATATAGCATTGCTGGAAGAACACATACTGATTTTTTAAGTGGGATAATACAGCAGTGAGAAGTTCAGAATAATTGAAATACTGTATAATTTCCCAGATGTAATCCAGCCCATTCTCTTCCTCCTGTTCTATTCTGGTCCTGGCTCATTGGTCATCTATAGTGCCTGTGTGCCTACCCAGGAGATGAGAGACAGAGAAAGTGAAATACACAGACAAAGAAGGAAGGAAGGAAGGAAGGAAGGAAGGAAGGAAGGAAGGAAGGAAGGAAGGAAGGAAGGAAAGGAAGAAGAGAGGGAGAGAGGAAGAAAAGGAGAAGGGGAGGAGGAGAGGAAGGAGAAATGGTAGGCGTGTGTGTGTGTGTGTGTGTGTGTGTGTGAACTAATCTAATGAACCGTCTGTCCAAATACATGTTGTAATCTGGGCATGATTAAACTCATCTAAACACATCTATAATATGGATGGACTACTACTATCTATAGGGTCATAGATACTAGGAAAGAGTGCATTCATAGCATGGGGAATGGACCTCAGAGATCTGGTCTCCACCATTAGAATATAAGCCCCTCGAGGACAAGGGCTGTTTCTACTCTTTTTATCACCAGCACTTAACATAGTGCCTAGCACTCCAATTTTCCCCTAATTTGTGGTATAAAGAAACCAAGGTCTTCTAGGGGTTTAATGACTTCAAGGTCACATAATTAATAAAAACAGATTCCCTAGAACTGGACCTGGTTAAATAGTCTGTGTGAGTCCAGAGCAGAGGAACCATTTAAGAGAGCAGAGGTTCAGGGTCCCAGCCCCAAAAGATCCTGAATTGTGCTCTTATCATTGGTAAGTTTTTATTGTTTAGTCATTTTCCTGTCATATCTGAATCTTCATGACCTCCACTTGGGGTTTTCTTGGCAAAAGATATTGTGGCATTTTGTTATTTCCTTTTTCAGTTCACTTTATGGATGAGAAAACTAAGGCAAGCATGATTAAGGGATTTGCCTAGGGTTATATAGCTAGTTAAGTGTATGAGGCCAGATTTGGCCTCAAAAGAAATGAATCTTCCTAATAACAGGCCAGGCACATTATCCACTATGCCACCTAGCTGCCTTCATCACCAGTAAGTATTAATTTTATGAAATTATAAATTATTACCTAAAAAGTTTCTTTGAGCATCCCACAACTCTGTGCATGTTTCCTTAAAGCCATTTTCCAAGAGGCCATACAAAATATGCTAGCAATGCCTTTAATGGAAGAATATCTAGTACTAGTCCACTACAAGTCTAAGTACTAAAACCAGTTAGTTTCCTTATTAAACATCTATTGTGTGCCAAGCACTGTGCTACATACTAGAGATACAAAAACGGACAAAAATGGTCCCAGCTCCTAAGAAATTTCCCTTCTATTGAGGTGAAACAATATATTTTTGAACAAATTAGAGACAAAATATTTGGGAGTGAAGTAGATTCCTAACAACTTGGGAACAGAGAGCCTGAAGAAACTGTCAGAGACAACATTGACGGATCAACATTTCTAAGGTTGGGGGAGTTGTTCTGGTCCAAATATACTTTAAAAAAATAATGCCAATCTTCCAAGTCAGAATCAGCCTTTGACAACTGCAATGATTTTTATCTGGACTTTCATAATATATCTAGAGGGGAGGGTCCCAAAGGATTCCCTGATGCCTAAACATAGGTAATTCTCCATTCAAGGTTCCCATAAGAACTAAAGTGATCGCTGGCCTGCAGGTTAGGTGGTAGATACCCTAAAAGACAAAGTGGGTAGGGCTCATTAACTGACTTACTCCAGATATTAACTACAGTTTCTTTGGGCATCCCACAACTCTGTTCAAGCTTCCTTAAAGCCATTTTCTAAGAGGCCATACAAAATATGCTAACAGTGCCTTTAACAGAAGAAAATCAAAACAGCTACTAGTCCATGGAATGTTTCAGTGTGTCCAGCCTACCTCGTTTTTCCTTTAATTAACTGAGAACAAAGTCAAGCCTCCACACAACTAGCTGTCCAGATAATTATACCAACATCACTAAAAACTTTATCATTGACTCTTCTCACAGCGACTGTACAAGAACTGACTCAAAATCACCTTGTTTATCTCAATCCTGCAGGATTTTCCAGGCATTTACAATTCTCCATAGCCCTACAGCTATTTAAAACTCCAGAGAACAAGGTTACTACTTTTATCAAGACACCTTATGGCAGAAGTTAATTAACACATCGCTGTTCTATTTAGATCTACACAGCCAGAAGAACTAACCTGCTCTTTTTGAGACACAATCTAAATTTGCTTATGCCAATTGATCAGGTGATCATTATAGGAAAGAAGCTTTTTAGAAGATAGAAGATGGATCACATTTTATTAAGATACAGTCAGAGAGAATAAAATTAGGTGGCTCAGTGGACTTACACTGGAGGTCTTGGGTTCACATCTGGTCTCAAATACTTCCTAGCTTTATGACTACAGACAATTCACTTAATCCCCATTGCCTAGTCCAGTGATGGGCAAACTTTTTTAAAAGGGGGCCAAAGGAAAGGAAATGCTCATCTGTCAGTCTATTTCTAAAGCAACTCTTTCGAAGTTTCATTGTACTGTATCCTACTCATTGTTTTCGTCAGATTAGGAATAATGTGGAGTGATGGGACAGAACATTTCAGGGAGCTGCATCTGGCCCCAGGGCTGTAGTTTACCCATCACTGCAGTCCTTTCCACTCTTCTGCCTTGGAAGCATTATACAGTATTGATTCTAAGATGGAAAGTAAGGGTTAAAAAAAAAGAAAACACAATCAGAAATGTTTCAGCTGATAAATTGAGCTGAATGGCAAACAGTATCAATAAGAAACAGAGAAGCAGGAAGCTAGCATTAGAGCCAGGAAGCCCTTGTAGACAGGAAGATCTTGGCCAAAAACCTGGTGCTGGCTCAGGAGTTCCTGAGCAAGTCCCTGAACTTGTCAGTGCCCTAGGATAGGGATATCTAAGATCCAGTCTACAGGCTACATTCCACACTCCCATTTCAGCTACCCAGATTAAAATATACTTGGAAAATATTTGCCAAAATAAATAGAAATACAACCTACATAGATAATGTTAATATGTGGTTTTCTAAGCCAAGGGCTCTCTTTTAAATTAGAGTTCAGCATGAGGTACAAACCATTTCAAATCAGTTCCATTCAATTTAATTAAATCTTTTGGCATGTCCTAAGGCAGTGGGGATATAAAACAAACAAAAATCCCCTGCCTTAAGGAGCTTACATTCTACTGGAGAAAAAGTATGTACACAAATAAATTACCAGAAAATCTATACACAAGGTCAAAGTAATTTTTTTTAAGTTTGTCTTTAATGTGCCCCATTCACAATATCATATAACCTTTTGAGAGTCAGGATGGTGGGCATCATGGGGCCAGTCATTCCTCCTTGATGAAGTTCTCCAACCCCTTCGATTCATAATAAAGATTAGTTCCAGAGAGCCGCCTGTCCCTTTCCATTACACTCCACTGGTAATGGTTGCGGGCAATTCTCTTCTCCTTGCCCCCATTGCAGTACTTTTGGATGATAATGGTGCTAATCCCCGGGATCATCAGGCAACCGCCCATAATGACCAGTCCAGGCAGAATTTCAAACCACATCTCTGGAAACGATTCGTGGCCGCAGACCCGACAGTCAGAGATTGCAGATGAAGTCCCGGCTGTGGCGATGCCGTTAGGCGTTATAACGGTTACTGGGGTCGCTTTCCCTTCCCGGCAGCCCCTGCCTCTTTTTTTTCCCCCAAGTCATTTAACAGCTGAGAGCATTTACAAAGGGATATTTACAAAGATTGCAAGAACCAACCTATTAACATTTAGCTCGATATCCCAGAAGCATCATTTGCCCAAACAACACTTCATTCCCATGATGGGGCGAAAGAAGATATCCATCTCCCTTCTTAGCTGATTTGCTAGAAAATACACTTGAGGGTCTATGGAAATCATCTTATTTCATTTCTTTAAGGGGGGCAGGGACTGAGCCTGTGATTTCACTGATTTAGGAAACTCTTAGATGAGGAAACTCCCATTATGGATGTAAATCACACCTTCTGGGTAATTTAAAGCCTCCGAGAGTTGCCTGGGGGCACCCAGTAGTTAAACTAGTTCATAAGGGGTCACCTAACCATAGAAGACCAATCCCAAACTAGATTCCTCTTTCTGGTCTTCCGCATATTTAGGGAACACCAGCACGAGACTTAGGCTCTCCATCTTTATCTATTTACTCTTGCTACACCACTAGCTTAGCTCTTTTTCCGGACATTAATCCTAATAAAAATGAAATCACAGGGATGTCGCCAAGTGTACAGTGTGGGTGTGTTGCTCACGTGGGTTTTGTGTATGGCCACGTAAATCTGTCTAAATACAGCTCACGGGGAGGCATGAATTATTTTATTTCTAGCATACTGACTATCCCTCTTTAAAGGAGATTGATTCCTGCCTAGAGGATCAGAAGAAGGGACCACTGGCTAGTCATACTGCTCTACTCAGAAGGGGTGCTAGACTAGAAAAGAGAGAGATGGGAGGGGAGGGGGACAGCTAGGCAGCTCAGTGGCTAGAGAGCCAGACGGAGGAAAAAAAGGAGGTCCTGGGTTCAAATGTGACCTCAGACACTTCTAGCTAGCTGTGTGACCTTGGGCAAATCACTTACCCTCCAGTGTCTGACTGGTACCACTCTTCTGCCTTGGAATCAACACAATATTCTAACACAGAAGGTAAGGGTTTAAAAAAAAACAAAAAGAGAGATAGACATAGCTCTCTATGTATTTACATATAATATGTATACACATATATTTTGAATATTATAAGCCAATGTATATATTCAGTATTGAGGAGTATATACATTATAATTAAATTATAATCAGTAATAATACTTGATTAAAATGAACTTTTTTAAAAAATGGAAATCTTTCTGAAGACAGAATTTAAGCAAGAGGTAGTAGAATACCTGATGAGAAACACATTCAACTCAGCAGAGGAATGTATGCTTTTTTCAAACATTCCTTTTTCCACACTTCATTTGAGTACCTTTTGAGAACTATTTTGCATTCTGCTTCACTACTTATTAGTGCTGAGCCTTTGGGGAGGATTAGACTGAAAATGGTAGCAATACTTTTCTGGGAAGTGACACAAAACCTTTTGCTTTCACATATATCGAGTTTCCAAAGAAGGCAGACATTGTGCTGTCTAGGCACCAAACACCCTTATGATTTTTTTAAGCTATAATAGAAGGCCTCTCTTCCTGTTCTGGCTCTAATCCGATCTCTTTGAGTGATATGAAAACCTTAAAATTGTTTGTGGTTCTGTGTCAGTATCTATTACATTAGAAATGACCCCTGCATTTCCCATTCTAGAGAACATCTTCCTGTCTGTTTCAGGGATTACAGATGTTTCCCCCAGACATCCTCATTGCCTGTGACACCAAGCAGTCATTTTGAACACAGGCGTTTTCTGAGGGAATCAGTAAACACTGTACCATATGGAGAGGACATTGTGGCAAAACACTTCTCCTGGATCTTGTTTGCTATTTAAACATCATAATCTCATGGGGCTGAGTTATATTGCCAGAGCTCCTGAACTGCCCGCACCCTCGCTCAGTATGGATTTGGTGTTACAGAAGGCTAAGAAACCATTCAGTAGTCAAAGTACCGGTAATGATTTCTTTTGTGGCTATATTAATCTTGCTAAAACTAAGCATTACATTGTAGACAATGAAGCTTGCAAAAGACCTGTCAAATCTATATTTTTTAAATGTCTTATATTATAATCTCCCACAACACACACCATTCCATTGACCTTTAAGTACATTAATGTCTGCAGGGGGAATCAAAAAATCTGCATGATGTGCATAAAATCTCTCATTCAACATTTAGCAAAGGAAAATGGGGGGTACTTGGTTATAAATGATGGAAAGTCCTCCACTGACAGTAGCCTTGCTGGATAGCCCAGAATAACAGTGCATTTGGATGACATTTCAATGGTGCCACTTTCTCATTGGGATATGCAAGTGTTTCGCCCATGCAGGTTGCAATCCCTCCATACTTTGCCTTCTCAATAGGCAACCTACTCAAGGTTCTAGAATCTCTCTTAATATTTATGGGATAACAATAATGAATTCAGGCTATTAACCCTTACTCTTTGTATATGACTGCCTCATATTTTCATATGTATCTTTGATTATTTTCTTGATATTTCTTCTTGCATATAATTCATTCCTTGGAATATATAACATTCTATCTTCTTATAACCACCTTGTATCTTTCCATTACCCTTTGGGGGTTCCTGAAATTCTGATTTTTCTGACATGGTGGTATTCCATAATTTGCCATCAAACAGCATTACCAGGAGATTATTGGTATCAAAAAGATGAACTTTTTGCAACTAGGAAAGACTTAATAATTCTGATAAAAGTAATAGTGGATCAAAAATAATTCCAGAGAATTGATAATGTAACATGCTACTCATCTCCTGTCAGGGAGGTGATGAACTCAAGATATAGAAACATATTTTTTGGAGATGACCACATATTTCTTTTGTTTGTGTATATTTATTGGTAAAAAAGAAGCATCCAAGTCAGTGATGGTGAACCTTTTAGAAACTAAGTGCCCAAACTTCAACCCTCACACCACATGTGAGCCCTCTACCTTACCCCAGCCAGGGGAGGGAGGAAGGACTCCCATTGGGCTGCTGGGCAGAGGGGCAGGTGATATGAGAAATGTCCTCAGGCATTTGTAGAGAGGGAGAAGGGAGCAGCTCCCTACCCCTGGGGGTGGGGTGGGGAAGACTAAGTGATATGGGAAAAAAAAGGCCTCAAGTCAAAAATATCTAAGTTCAAATACTCAAATATTTACTAGCTGTGTAATCTTGAGGAAGTCATTGAAGTCTGTTTGCCTCAGCTCCTCATCTTTTAAATGGGGACATGCAGGTAAAGGAAGTGGCAATCCACTCTAGTCTCTTTACCAAGAAAACCCCATGGGTAGAGTCTATGAGGTCACATAGAATCTAACACAACTGAACAACTGAACAAATTTATTATATAGGTTTTGTTTTCCTTTGTTTCTTTTTTGCAGTGAGAGGAAAAGAATAGAAATGTTTTGCTCTTTAGAAAATATAAAATTAAATTTCAAATAAAGTGGTTTGGGAATCCTTCAAAATGCTCTGAATGTACCTCTCCCTACTTCTCTTCAGAGGTAAAGGATTATGGATGTGGAACACTGTGGGATCATAGATCTAGAGTTGGAAGGGTCTTCAGAGGTCATTTAATCCAACATCTTCATTTTACAGTTGAAGAAACTGAAGTCCACAAAGGTGTTGAGTGTCTTGTTCAAAGTCAGATTAGAGAGTAAACAGGAAAAAGAAGATGTGAATTCAAATCCCCTGGCTCTGGAGCCAATGCTTCTTCTTCTACACTCTGCTGCCTCCCACAGTGGTCTAGTTTTGGAGTTTTTCCCTAAGCTGATTTTCCCCTTCTTTCTTTATCATTCTTCATTATGAGGGTTGGCATCCTGGAAAAGTGAGGAAGAAGAAATATATACAGAAATAAAGTAGATATAAAAACAAAATATAATATTATTTTTTAAAAAACAAACAGGACAGCCTGGGTGGCTCAGTAGTAGAGTGCCTGGTGATGGGAGATCCAGGTTACAATTCTGGGCTCAGATATTTCCTAGCTGTGTGACCCTGGGCAAGTTTCTAAATTTTTATTGCTCTTTTGTCTTGGAACTGATATTTAGTATTGATTCTAAGACAGAAGGTAAAGAATAATTATAATAAATTTCATACTTACTATTGGTTCCAAGACAGAAGATATCCAATTCTAAAAGAGAAGGCTGTTTTTTTAAATAAAAATAAATGAATAAACACACAGAGAAAGCACTGCATAATTTCCAAAATGCAATCTAACTCCCCTATATTCAATTCTGTGCCCTTCTCAATGTCCTTTGCAACATTTGTTAAAAATAAAGGGACCCATGGACTGGGTTACCCATCAAGATTGCATATAAAAATCTAGTCTGCATAATTTTTTATCCACTTTGTGTTTACAATGTGCATAATTAGATCAATCTCTTTCTGGTGGTTTGGGTTTCACTCTGGAAGCTCAAAATATTAATTCAATGTCATTTACAAAAAGAAGTATGGGGAGAACTTTACCATAAATCCTTCTTTGGTATTATACTGATCAGCACTTCAGATGAGTAAATGTTTCCCTGTTTTATACCTAACTTGACACTGTCAGTGAATCATTAAATTAAATAATCTTTATATCAACATTTGTCATAGAATATTTAAATATTTAAAACTAAATGCAGGGTATAACACAATTTGAAATTCTGGTATAGACAGCAAATTCATTTATGGTATGGGGGACATACAAGAGATAGTCTGCCCCTGTTGGATAATCCCAAGGAGGGAGTGAAGTTGGGAAAAAGAAGTAATGAGGTATACAACAAAGTGAAAGGAGAGGGAGAGAAAACTGGCACCATGCTAAAGTGCGATCCACTCATTAAATCTCTCTGTGAGGAAGATACCTTGAGAGAAGCCTTTTTAATATTTTTAATAAATCAGTAAAGCATAGAATCATTAGCATTTTATCATCTCTATTTACCACTGTGGGCCTGGAATCTGCTGCAAGAAAAATCATCTAGGCAACATCCTATTCTTTTCTCACAGTTTCATCAAGCATACTCTTAAAACATGCATAGCCTGCATACATAGACCATTCTTATGAAGACTTCATAGAGATGGGCAACTGTTCATATGGACTGATATCTCCTTCACTTGTTTTCCTTTCACTGACTTTTCTTATAATTTTGAAATCTTCTCTTTGATAAATCTTGAAAATGGAGCACTAAATACTTTGAAAATTCTATTGACTTCAGTATAAATTTCATATATGTATAATGTATATATATATATGCAACTATATACATATATATTCATGAAAAAATATAGTTCTAATTTTCAAGCTTCATTTTTTAAAGGGACACTAGCAAATCTTCACATGGCACGTTGGGTACTAAGATAATGAGCACAAATCTCTATAGAATTAGATTATTAAAGCCAAAATCTAATTTTTCCCTTCATCTTCCTTTTTCTCTTTTATGAAAGGACATTGCCTTTAATCTTTCTTCCTTTTCTTCCTCCTCAATATTTGCAAATGAGCTAATGGTTCTGTGGCAGTGTCTATTACATTAGAAATGACCAACATTGCCTTTACTTGACATATCTCTCTTGTTGGCAAGAAGAAATGGATGGATGGATGGATAAAGGATTTAGTATTTGCCAAGTGTTTAGAACACAAATAGAAAAGTAAGACTTTCTTCTTTCAAAGAACTTACAAACTAATGGGGGAAATAATATAAATATGTGTAGTTAGAATGTTGTACCCAAGGACTAAGTTCCCCAGAATTCCTTCAGTATTTCCCAGAATTCCTTACCTTTTTACATGCCCAAGTTGAGTGCTTACATTGTTAGTATATAGTTGTGTGTAATCTCGCACTGACTCTCTTCTCTGGCAGCTCTGTGCTCTTCTCTCCTGTGAGGTCTAGGGAAATTTCTTTCTTTACTGAGGTTTTGCTTCCCTTTACTTCAAGTTATTATTAATAAACTTTATAAAATATAATCCTTGTAATATTTGGATATTAATTTTTAATCTCACAGATAGAATTTTTAACTTCAAGTCAGTTCCAGAGTTCTTAAGGTACAGAGGCAAAGATGTTATTGCCTCTTCTTTGATGTCATTTCCACTGATCAAAACATATTACTATATGATTTTGAACCATTTGACAGTACCAATGACTTTGGTGGCAACTTTTTTTATAGGTTTTTCAATAACTACAGTTGTAGCACTTGCAAGAGCAATTGCTAAACTGCATCTGGTGTAGACATTGCTCTTCCCAAGGTTCTTGAATTCAAGGTTCTAGGCTGTCTCCATTAGAATTCAAAGGAAGATGGTGCCTGAGATGGTGGTGATGATCCAACTAGCCTGGCACATACCACCTCCTAGCTCTCTCTAAGGAAGCAATCTACTCTACCATGCTTGCCCCAGTGTGGAAGTTGGTTGCCAGTTGCAGGGGAATGGCTGGTCCCTTCTCCACAGGAATTGTTTCCCTAGATAAGACCTATATGACTGGGCTGGGAACATGATCAATGATAGAGGAAATACTGCCACTTCCAAACCTCTTGTGCCTATTTGAAAGAGTAGACTATTTGGTTATCGACTGACTAAAATGGTCTCTATCCTTCTTTAACATTTTCATTTTGTTGACTCCTGACATTACTTAAATTTCTCCAAGAAATGGCATTAGAGTCAATGTCTTTACCTTTGTATGCTTCCTTTTTTAAAAGTTGGCAATTTATCTGAAGAAACTTGGGTTGGGGAAGCCATAATCTCATATAATATCTTCTCAGCTGTATCCATTCCTAAAATCTGCTGTTTGTTTGGATCTTTGCTATAACCAGTCAGAGATCTGAACACTTGGCAGCTGATTCTGAAATGATTCTCATATTGGTATCCAGTTATTTACTTTCTCTTAAGATGCAATTTGATCTTGTTTTCATGATGCTGTTCAATGTTCACCACATCCATGCCTTCCAACTCTCTTCTTAAAGTTTCCAGTCTTTTTGTATTGGGCTTCTGAAGATGAAGCTTTTAGTCTCTTCCACTTCTTAATTTCAAACTACATATTTATAATTTTTATCATTACAGGATAACCGGTCTTCCATTTTTGATTTAAATTTCAACATAGTTTCTTTATTTCATTTATAACAAAAATATCAAAGTGGATGTGGTTCTGTTCTTTAGGTCACATCTCTACTCATTAGTCATTGGACAAAATCACAGAATCATAGGTTTAGAACTATAAAGAGACCTTAGAAACCATTGAGTCCAACTCCTTTATTTCACAGATATGGATACTGAGGATCAAAAAAGTTTAGTAGCAGTAGTCATAATCATAGTCATATAAGTAGTCATAGTAATAATAATTGCATTTATGTCAAATCATAAAGTTTATAAAACACTTTACATATGTAATCTCATTTGATCTTCATAACGACTTGGTGATGTAGGTACTATTTTCCTCCCATTTTTCAGAGGAGGAAACTGAGTCTGAGTAAGCATCAGTTAATTCCCCAGGGTTACATAGCTAGAGTAACTCAGGCAAGATTCTTCCTTAGGTCTTCTTGACCATAAGTGCAATGCTCTATCCTCTGTGCCCCTTATCATGCAAGTAAAAATACCAAGAGTTCAATTCATATTGCAATTAAAAGTTGCAAGATTCTCTGTCTCTAATGTTGTAGAAGTAGAAAGGAAGCATGCAGGACTAAGGAGGTTTTGTTTGTTGTGTTTAATAGCTTATTGTGGTCAAAAACTTAGCAAAATCACTTAGCAGTGAACCTTCTCTTGTTAAAATTCTCTATTTTTAGCCAGGACAACCCTCTGAAAGCAGATGTGATGAGTCCTTAGTCCTATCACCAAAGCCTTTTCAGATCTGTAGGTTCTGCCAATATTTGGGCCCCAAATTCAGCCTTCAAACATTCGTGATCATCTCCATGAATCATCAAACAGAAGAATAATATTCTACTTATTATTTTGTTAAAATAAAAGGATATCATGTAAAAACTAGGTATTAGTTTTGAAAGTTGTCATTTAGTGTAGCTTAAGACACTGGTCACTTAGATAGCAAATAGCCCAGTTATAGATGTTTTCAAATAATCAATACTGGCCTTTTGAGTGTTCTATGCCTATAAATGTCTGATAGCAAAAAGCCTCCCTTGCCCCATTCCTCCCAAGGAAGATGGTTGTGCTGGACCCTTAGGCAAACACCTAATTGCAGTCAAGCTGCCTTGGACTCATGGTGCCACCTAGTGGCAAGCAGGAGGACTAGCTGACCCAACACCACTTCCTACCTTGCTTTCTTCTCCCTCAGGAGAAATCAAGATCACAACCACTAATCCAGCCTCTTCTACCTTTCACCACTCAAAACTCAGTTTATTCCTTTCATGTAATCTTTTTCTCTCATACAAACACACATACTCTTTACCTTTACCCCCTCTTCCTTCTCTCTTATAACCTTTGCTCCATTAATTACCTAGGAAAATCTCTTGTTTTAATTATTAGTGTAATCATGATAGGATTTTCCTTTTTTTTTTATTGAAAATATACAGTATTAGGTTTCAGTTCCATTATGGACTAAGTAGAGTTTCTTATGATTTATAATTATAATTTCTCTAAGAAAATTACCTCCAAGTTCCAACAGTGCACTTACAAATGAGTTTTTGGAACACAACCCATTTGTAAATTAGAAATTGCTTCTATTAAGTGACTTAATTTTCAAATTTTCTTACTCCATTTACTATACATGGTGCTTGGACTAAGATGTGGTACATTTTACTGTTCATTTTCCATGTGTAATTTAGCACTATGCATTTTTATTTTTGTGCTTTATAATCAACCTTATATTTCACCATTCATGTATATTAACAAATATAACTATATACATAAATACGCACATATAAAACACAGGGAGATGATTTTATTGGTAGAGGAAAAGTCTAAAGAGAAACTCCTCTTGCAGTAAAGGGCAGCACCTTTCAGATAACTTATAGTCTTAGAGAGTTAGATGAGAGCACTGAAAGATGAAATTCTTTTTGTTATTAACACAAAGTCACACAACCAGTATGGGTCAGAGAGGAGACTGGAGATCTTCTTTGTTCCTAGGCAAACTCTCTATACCTCATGCCAAAGGTCTCCTTTATATACATATATTTGTATATTATCTCATCTCTCCCATTAAACTGTAAACATTATTAGAATGAGGCAATAACCATGTCATAATCTCCTTTGTAATCCCTATAATGCATATGCCATAGTACCCAACGTTTACTGAATAGAATTTAGAATCTAAAAGATTTCAACAAAAGATTCTGTATACTTCATAGTCATCTACATGTAATCTATTTTGTTATCCTAAAATTGTAAAGTGGTTTTAATGGTGGGGGGAGATGGAGAGGGAGAGGGAAAGGGAGAGGAAGAGGGAGAAAGACTGAGATAGAGATGGGAAGAGAAGAGATTGAGAGAGGGGGCAGAGGGTGGGAGGGAAAGAGGTGGAGAAGAGGAAGAGAGAGAGAAAAAGAGAGGGGAGATAGAAAGAAACTGAGAGAGACTGAGAGAGATTGTGAAAGAGGAGAGAGAGGGGAGAGGAAGAGAGAGATGGAGAGAGTGGGGAGAGGAAGAGAGAGACAGAGAGAGGGGGTAGAACAAGAGAGAAGAAGAGGGGGAGAGAGAGGATGAGGAAGAGATAGAGTGGGAAGAGGGAAAGAAAGAGAGGAGAGAGAGTGAAGAAAGAAGAAAGAAGAGAGAGGAGAGATGAGAGAGAAAGAAAAAGAGAGAGAGAGACAGAGACAGAGACAGAGACCGCATGGGGGAAGAAGAGGGTGAGGCAGGGAAGATGAGAGAGAGGGAGGGCAACAATAAACATTTATATACTATGTGCCAGTCATTGTGCTAAGTGCTTTTTTACCAAATATCTTATTTGATCCTCACAATGACCCTAGGAGATAGAAGCCATTTGTACTTGAGGGAGGGAAGGCAGATAGTGCTTGGGTGACTTGCCCAAGGTCACATAGCTAGTAAGAGAATGAGACCAGATTTGATCTCAGGTCTTCCAGATCCCTTGCCCAGTACTTTACCCACTGCATCACCACAATGCTTCTCTGATATAAAAATTAATTAATTTATGACTAAGAAAGGAGATTTACTGGTCTTTATGGTGAATGTAAGGAACGATAGATGTAGATCCATTGTGCTTCGGCAACTCTCACATAATATCAAGGTATAGAGGAAGGTTCCCAGTTTATTGGGCTCACTTCCTGTGAACAGTTAACGTAAAGACATTTGTAAGAATTACAGAGTCAAGAAAACATAGGTGGCTTCTGATTTGCTTTGATGGAGGCAGTAACCTCTATAAGATCATGGAGTATTGAAATATAAAGTATAATAATAATAATAACAATAACATTTACAAAGTATTTTAAGATTTGCAAAACACATGCAATTATCTCCTTTAATCCTAATGACAACCCTGAAAGATAGATGCTATTATCTCCATTTGACAGAGGAGAAAACTGAGGCAAATAATTGGACAGGGACAATATTTAATTTGATAGCCATTTTTCTTCTTTCATTATGCCATTTGTTGTTGTTCTTCAGTCATTTTTCAATCCTGATTCTTCATGATCCTATATGGGGTCTTCTTGATTTCCTCTTCATTAGAGGTGAGGTCTCCCTTTTCATCTTTGATACTGATTTGGTTTTCTTCTGTCCTTTTTTTAATTAGATTGACCAGTACTTTGTCAATTTCATTTGTTTTTTCAAAGTACCAGCTTGTAGTCTTATTTATTAATTCAATAGTTCTTTTACTTTCAATTTTATTGATTTCTCCTTTAATTTTTATAATCTCTAATTTGGTCTTTATCTGGGGATTTTTAATTTGTTCCCTTTCTAGTTTTTTTGATTTGCATGCCCACTTCATTGATCTTTGTGCTCTCTAATTTGTTAATATATGCACTCAAGGATATATATTTCCCACATGAGGTTTTCTTGACAAAAATACTGGAATGGTTTGCCATTTTCTTTACCAGTTCATTTTATAGATGAGGGAATGTGTCCTTGAGGTCAGATTTGAACTCAGAAAGATTCATCTTCCTGATTCTAGGGCCAGAGTTCTATCCATTGTGACACCATTATGCCATTATAGTATTACTATTATTATCTGATTTTTCAGTAAAATTATTTTTAACACTAGTTTTCTATTCATTTTTATTTAGTTCAGGACATCAGAAATATAGAACTAGAAAGAACTTTATAGACATCTAATTCAATTCCCTCTTTTTACATGAAACACTTGAGAAGGAAAGCAGTTTGATATTGATTCTACATGTGTAGTCATGCAAAACATTTCCATATTAACCAAACCACAGAATAATAAGAATATATTTTAAAATAAGAATAATAAAGAACATTTAAAAAGTTTACTTCATTGGGCAACTAGGTGGCTCAGTGGATTGAGAGCCAGGCCTAAGAGATGGCAGATCCTGGGTTCAAATATGGTCACAGACATTGCCTAGTATTTGACCTTGGGCAAGTCACTTGACCCCCATTGCCTATTCCTTACTGCTCTTCTGCCTTATTACCTATACAAACATTGATTCTAAGACAGAAGGTATGAGTTTTTAAAAAAAGATGTTTAAAGCATTTTTCGCTGGGGGATGGATAGCATTTTTCATTATAAATGCTTCAGAATTATCTTAGATCATCATATTACTGAGAATAACTAAATCATTCACGATTGATCTTCATATGATATTGCTGTTACAATGTACAATGTTCTCTTTGTTCTACTCATTTCACTTTGCTTAAAAAAAACTAGGCAACTGAAAACTGGTTTTTATAAACTTTCCCAGGTCTTTACTGAATTTCTTTCCACTACAAACCATACCTCGAAAGTATAAACCCCTTCCATCTTTTCATCTTGAGGAGGAGTTGTGATCTTGAAGATCAGTATAATGGCAAATCCTTCAAGGAGAATAACAGGGATACTCAATTCAATTGCTCACCTGCTCCTTTCTCATTTGATTGTAGAAGTCTGGATTGTGTGTTATGAGATTCCTGAGTTGTAACTCCCCTCCTAAACTAAAAGCAATTAGGAACAAGGAAGTACACTTTTGGAATGTTTGACTTCATTCCTGGCCATAGGTCTGGCATTTCTCTTCCTGGTGTTCACTTTAAAGCTAAACATGCGAACACACTTTTTTAAATCCCAAAGATGCCTTTTAATTGATTCCCTGAATATTTTAAGGTCTATTAATTCCATTGATGTTGCAAACACTGCAATTCATTCCAGCTGCTATTCTAATCATATTCATTAACAGGCTTATTTTTACCTGCCAGCTAATATTTTACATTACATCAATAAATCTTCAGCTTTCTCCCAAAACTGTGTGCAAAAATATAATGAATTGCCCAACCTTCTGATTTTTCCACAGGGGTTGGGTTAGCCCACAGCCCACCTTCTAAGGAGGTTTAATCAGGCATGAATGTAAAGGTGATAAAGTAAAGAATAGGTATGTCACTCATTTGTCACATTACAAATACAGCACTAGAGTGTTACAAATACTACCGTGTTTCTGTTAGCACTGGTATTCACCTAATCTGAGCTCTGTGCTTTTGTATACAAAGCATGCAAAGGGATCTTATTAGCTGTGTGTGTGTGTGTGTGTGTGTGTGTGTGTGTGTGTAGATATATTTGGCTATATTTCAATCCTTAATAAGCTTTCTTTTAACTCTGAACCCTAGGAGTTGGGCATGCCGTTGATATTACTTGAGATTTAGACCAATCCATCTAAGTTCTCAGCTAGTCTCCCATGTGGTCAGTACTGCCAATGACAATGTATTTGGCCAATGTAAGGACTAGAGGGTGTAAGAAGATGAGAAGAACAGATGAAAGCTTGCTGGCCAGCAAACTCATGACATTGACCTGTTTGGTCTAGTGCAACACCTTCCATAGCACTGGAATAAGGCATGTGTTTGCTCTAGGCAAGGTTTGAAAATTGTCCTTCTTGTGTATGTTAAGGTTCATCAAAGCCTCTAAGCCCTCACTATAACACATGTGGCCTGACTTATCACAGAAAAGACAAACATAGGCTATAGAGAGAAGAATTTTTCTGGTTTTAAAATTATATGCATATGTGAAAAGCAATATTTTGAAGTGTTGTTTGCTGCATCGCCCATATGTTGTGCCATAAGTGACTGATTATCTTACCCTATCTACACCTAATCCCAGCAGAGACTTTATATTTCTTTGTGTCCTCCACACAGGCATATAACTAACAATTTATGACCTGGAGGAAGCAGTAAGGGACATTAGGAGGGAAGGCAGAAATGGGAAGCTAAAGGTATGGCCAAGGGAAAAAAAATGTACCCTGGAAAGATTTTTATCCTGGTGAGAGGGGAGAAAAATCCAACCAAGGGCAAGCTCATCATCCCCAAATGAAGACTGGACCAAGAAAAAGAGGAAAAGTTCTGAGACAGTGTTGTCTGCATCCTCCACATTTCCCTCTTTGTGACAAAGTCCCCATGACCTCACCCTCATCATTGATCTACCTCTGGACTACCTGGTGCAAAATAAGCATTCATTAAATAATTGTTGACTTGTTTAGTGGTGAACAGTCTCTCTTGAGACAAGCTTCAATTTCCAGGGAAGGTAGTATAGACAGTAATGAATCTAAAGAGAAAAAATATGAGAGGGGGTCCCAATAGTCTTTAAAACAGGACCTGAGAAGTATTAAAATTTGTTTTAAGACATATGTACCCTACCTAGATGGTACAGGGGATAGACTTTCTGGAGTCAGGAAGACTCATCATCCTGAGTTCGAATCTGGACTCAGACATTTTTTCACTATATGACTCTGGGTGAGTAACTTAACCCCGTTTGTCTCAGTTTCCTTATCTGTAAAATGAATTGGAGAAGGAAATGGTAAACTACTCCACTTATCTTTGGCAAGAAAACTCCAAATTGGGCCATAAAGAGTGGGATATGACTGAAAAATAAACCTGTGCCTTGCTTTGCCACCAGATGGGCCTCAGTTTTAAAATAAAGAGTTTAGAGTAGAAAATCACTAAAGCTTTTTTAAGTTCTGAAATCCTAAGGATCTGAATCATATCTCCAAACTGTCTTCATCTACAGTATGCACAGTATTTCTTGACAAACCTACAAGCTGGCTATGGTAGAGGGTCAAGGTTTATCCTTGGTGTAGTTTTGGGTTTTTTTTTAAAAAAGAACTTCTAAAATCAAATTTGATAGGAAAAAAAACAACACACCTCCTTCTGGACCCAGTGTGTGCTGGAAAGACCCAGTGTACAAATCATTTGCACCTGTACTTCTTCCAAGCCATCCTAAGCTAATTTTAAAAAGGCTCTGAAAGCTTGCCAACAGCACATGTGCACTGAAGATAAAATGTAATAGCAATTAATCCAATCATCTCTGATTTAACATTAATTTAACCCAATGGATTATGCCTTGTTTTGTGTGCAACTGTGTTGATCCTGCTATGTTTCAGAGAGCCTCCTGAGTCAATCAAGTTACAATCCTTAATTGCAGTTAAAATGGGGAACTTGACTCAGCAGGGACCTTCTCTGGAGGAGCTATTGGTCCAGGAGAAGAAAGGCAAGTCAAAGGAAGTGGTCTCTTTAATGAGTTGCTATTCAAATGACAGCTGATGGTGTAGGGATTAGCTGTGAGGTGTGGTCCAGTTGATATTCTAGTGTATTCAGATGTAGGGAACATCTACTCAGAAGGAATTACACTAGACCCTTCTAAGATGCCAATGTTAGCATTATTGATGTTTCTAGCTGGAAAACACTAAAGAATACAAAGCTTGGCTTGGCTTGCTTTTGGATATAAACCTGAAACTATGATAGTAAACAAGAAAACCAGCCTTAAGTGAGTCATTATAGGACTGTGTTTGCCTCAGTTTCCTCATCTGTCAAACAAGCTGGAGAAGGAAATGGCAAACCTCTCCTGTATCTTTGCCAAAAATATCCAAATGGGGTCACAAAAAGATGGATATGATCAAAAATTACTGAACAACAATAACAATTAAAATACAATTCTTCCTCTTTAGTCAAATTTATCTGTTTGGATGTGAATCTCCTATAGTTGCAGCTGAAAGCAAATGGTCAGCATATTTGAAATATAATAATAAAACTTCTTGGAGGAGGGCAAATGGACAGTTCCCTTGTGTCCAAGTTCTTCATTTAGAGCTGAAATAATAACTGATATTTACATAGCCCTAGAGCACTGAGGCTGGGGTCAGGAAGATTCATCTTGATGAGTTCAAATATGGCCTCAGACACTTATTAGCTGTGTGACCCTGGGAAGATCACTTAATTCTGTTTGCCTCAGCTTCCTCATCTGTAAAATGAGCTGGAAAAGGAAATGACAAGCAACTCTAGTATCGTTGCCAAGAAAACCTCAAATGAGGTCACTGAATGGCTGAACAACAAAATTTTTTTTAAGCATTTCACATATATGTCCTGACATGAATCCCTGAACAGACCTGGAAAGAGTTATCAAGAGGTGTTGTCCCCATTTTACAAATGAGAGTATTGAGATTATGAGAGAATAAACAATTTCCCCATTATTGCATTGCTCTAAGTCTCAGAAATAAGATATGAACCCTGATTTTCTGGACTCCAAGTTCAGCATTATTCACAGTTCCCTGCACCCTTTCAGAAGGGGTTTCCGTCTTGGTCCCAAAGACAGCCACAGACTTTCTATTTCATTCAACCTTAGTTAAGGATTAGTTAATAGACTCTTCACATAAAGTGCCACCATGTTCTCTTTCATCATTTTTCTTCCCCCACCCCACCCACTTTTTTTTTTTTGCAGCTGAGAATAATTAACTGTTCTTTTGTGAGTGTCATTTGTTCTCAAGGAATTAAATGCCACCTTATTCCCCAGAACAAGAATTCAACTGTCATAATTATAGCTTCATTTCTGAAGCAAAAAAAAAATCATAATTTATTACAGATTGTTCAGCATGCAAGATAGGTTTAAATGTCTTTGGAAGTAAATTGTGGCATGTCAGAAAAGGGGTTTTGCCACCATTGTAATTGATTTATAATTTTACATTTAAAATGAACAGCATTAATCTATTGTGCATATATTACATAATTTTGTGGCTATGTCCCTTTGAGAATTATATATTCAGCTCTGGTCAGTATACAGTAATGATAATCACAATGGTGATGAGGATGAGTTGGTCATTTAAAAGCGCCAAATGAGTGCATCACATATAGGAGGTCAGGAAAGAAGCTGCTTGTCTGTGGCACCAGAGAAAACTAGAGCTCAGATGGGATTCTTTTGAGTCATATTAACCTTCAACTACTGAAAACAGGGAGATCACAAGGATTTCAACGGTTCAAGCAGAATCCCCTAGAACTAAGAATATTCAGGATTGGGGCTTAAAGGGAGACTCCATGTTATCTTTCAGATAGCACAGAAATTGCTTCCATTTTGAAAAGACATTTGTCAGTATCATAGTGGAATCAAAATTTGGTACTATAGTACTTTAGGATACTGTGCTTTCAAAAATGATAATAGCTAATATTTCTAAGATGCTTTAATGTTTATGAAGCACTTTACATACATATCCTGCTTGATCCTCACAACAAGCATTAAGAAAAGTACCATTTTACAAAGGAAGTGGTCAAAGCTGAGAGAGAAATTAACTGACTTGTCTAAGATCAATCAGGTAGTAAGTTTATGGAACCAGATTAGAACTCATGTTTTCTTGATTCCAAGGCTAGAATGATATCCGCTATATCTTCTAGCTACCTTGATGACTTTTTTTAGTGGTTGGAGAGGGTTTTGCTTTCCACTGAAGTAGATCACAATCCCCACACCTTTCCTTCCATCCCATCCCCATGTCTGTGTACTGGATAGAATAATAATAATAATAATAATAATAATAATAATAATAATAATAATAATA
>NC_058130.1:631103036-631181625 GCF_016433145.1 Gracilinanus agilis
GAGAGAGAGAGAGAGAGAGAGAGAGAGAGAGAGAGAGAGAGAGAGAGAGAGAGAGAGAGAGAGAGAGAATTAAATCTGCCTGATAATGGGAAAGATACTTTTGGTGACTCAGAAAAAAACAACACTAGAAACCCAACTATTCAGGACTAACCCTACAATTCTGAAACAAACAAGCAAGTAGCCAGTCACCAGATGGGCACTTAGCCCACCAGTGTAAATGAGAATTTTAAAAAATGAGCAGAAAGATGTTTATGCTACACTTGGAACCCAGGATAGCAGAAAAGCAGATGCATATTTATTGCAATCTTCTCAGACCAATGTAATTTCCACTGGTGATTTGCAATCAATAACTAAACTCAGGAGTTTAGATCAAGTGAGAGTGAGACTTTGCTTCTTTTCACCTTGAAATTCCAGACAATTCTAGCATAGGAGTATTTGATACATTTGCAGATAATTATAACACAAATCAATACATGGAAAAAATCTCACTTGTGGTATTATAAGCCTCTGGTGATAAAGTCTCTTAGAACTTAGGTAATATGGTCCTTTGAATTTTGACATATGACCAGAGCTCATATTCAAAGTGTCTCCAGCTTGGTGAAATGCACCCTCTACTAACAGAGTCTTCAAGAACCCAAGGACAACTCAATTTAATTCAAACACTATTAAGTACCTACTATGTGACCAGACACTGTGCCAGGCACTGGGAAATATAAGGAGAAAAATAAAATAATTCCAGCTCTCAAAGAAATAATATGGTAATATGGGGAAATGCCAGATTAGAAAGGGATCCTTGCTACTGTAAAGAGTTAGAAACCCACAAATTAACATTACCTATGCTGTATTCTATTTTATGTAATTTGTTAAATATTTCCTAATTACATTTTCATTAAGTTCAGACTATGCTGAATTGTGCTGCCAGTGGGTTTGAAATCTCTGCAGTTCCTGAAGAGCAGGGGCTGCCTTTACCTTTCTTTGTATCCCCAGAATTTAGAATATGTGGAACACTGTCAGCATTTAAAAAATGCAGGTTGGCTGACTAACTTGGTGGACAACAGTTTGGTGACAGAACTACATAAATGAGGACCAGGCAGTGGATGAGTACTGCTCAATTTAGCACAAGGGAACCCTTTTACAGTTAACGTTCTCTTTCTACTCTGGCACTTGGATTCAGATCTTAGAGATTCAGCCTAGCCTTCTTTTGTGAAGGCTAGGGGTGCCTAAATTCTCACTGCTGTTTTGGGATAAGAGAGGAGGGCGAGGATTACAAGTCTCCAAAATGGCAACATGGGGCATTGAGAAATGAACTCAAAATTGGCTTAATTTGAAATGGACCAGCTTTATGAACTTAAAATGAGAGTATTAATCTTAAACGAGCTGTGATTTTATTTATGGTTAAACAAGAGAAAATGCCTTTCTCCTTAAAACATGAATTTATTACATGATTTCCATAATGCATATTTTGTAATTTTTCTTTCCAAATGGTTTTCTCCTGACCTTTTAAATGATTACTTTGGAGTTTGTGACTTAGTATTTGGTAAATTGTTGCAGTGTGTCAAAGATTTATTATGCAAATTTTAGACCCATTTTTTTGGGACTCATTTCTGAAACATATGTGATCTCTAATAAGGAGTGAAAAAAGGAGAAATTAAAAAAACTAAACTTTTCCTTGAGTGGCAAATAAGAACAACAACAATAATAATAATTTACATTATACAATACTATTATTTACATACTTTCAATGCCTCTCACAACAAAACTATGAGATATGTAGTATCGAGTATTATCTCCAATTCACAGATGAAGAGAACGAGGTTCAGGGAAGATAAGAGACTTACTGAGGTGAGGGACAGGTTCTGGAACTCAAACCTAGTTCTGCTAATTCTAAGTCAAGAACCCTTTGCATGCTACCTGGGCTAACTAGACATTACAACATAGCATATTTCTATCTAGGATCACTAGATAACTCTTTCTGTTATAGATTATTCCCCTCCTTACTCTGCTTCTGACTTTCTAGACTTTACCACCATGTTTCAGCTGTTGTCTCACCCTGGAACATCTCTCTGTGCTCAGAGCCTCTTCACCCTGGAGCATACCTCTGCCATGTTGGGCCCATTCTCCCATGGATGAGTTCCCTTGAGGTCACCATTTTGGGCAAGAACCCAAGCCCTCCAACTTTCCTTTCCCTTCCCACTCAGCTTGCTATTTCTCAGATTTCCATATCGTGCCTCCATTCTGTATCTTCCCTACTTTTATACAAACACATTGCAGTGTGCACAGATGCACTCACACACATGCACACACACCTCTTTAGTTCTTTTTATGTGTTTTCTTTCCCACTGGAATAAAAGCTCCTTGGAGGCAGACAATGTTCTTTATTTTTACTTGTATTGCCAGTGCTTAGCACAGTGATAACATATGCTAAAGACTAGGGTTTTTTTTTAATTTTTCAATTTTGGTTTTTCCCATGGATACCTGTAGAACTCAGTAGTTTTGATTTTACAAGATCTTCTGCTATATGGGATGGTTCTACTGCCTGTGTTTAAAAAATGTTTCAGTTCTTTCTTCACTTTTACTTAGTGGCTCTGCTGCAGCCACTAAGCCTATGCCAAAATAAATAAATAGCCAGATAAATAGATAAACAAACAAATGGATAAATGGATAAATAAATAAGTAGATGAATGAATGAATAAATAAATGAATGAATGAATAAATAAATAAATAAATGAATGAATGGATAAATGAGTGAATGAATGAATAGATAGATAGATAAATAAATGAATAAATGAAAGGATGCAGAAGATAGTAACTAGGGGAGAGATCAAAAGCTCTGATTCACCTATTTAGAACCGAGACAAGATGGCATTGCTATAGAATCATAGATATAGAACAGGAAGGGACCTCAAAGGCCATGCAGTCAAATGACCTCATTTTACAGATAAACTTAAGCTTAGACACCCTAAGTGACTTTGCCCAAGGCCCTGCAGGTAATGTCAAGAGATAGGACTGGAACCATCCTGGGCCCTCTAACTCTAGAACCACTGGAGGGGGACAGGGGTGGGCAGAGAATCTGCATCCAAGAGTTGTTGAGTATGCTTGTACATTTATTGGGATACCAGAGCTCCTGGGATCTAAAGCCTTGGTCTTGGCATGCCTATAAAGCTGAATCTTACAAATTAACCATAGAGAAACATAAGAATAAAAACCACAAAGGAAGTTTTAGAGCAGTAACAAACATCTCAACCTATCACCAAACATGATTCCAGAATAATAAAAAGAAAATCCTCAACAATAACACTAAATAGTTACGGTAGCCAACTATTCCTATAAAGAAGATTGCAATAGAGAATTGCCCTACAACCCTCTTCTGAATTCCACTTCTGCAGAAAGATGGAACTATAGTGGAGCCAGGAAGTCATCCCATTAAGCCAAAGAAAATGTTCCTAGCTCAGTCTTGTACAAGAACCCATTTGAAGTGCATCCCTACCACCTGAAACCTAGTAGGAAAAAAGGTAGTTTATTCTATTATATCTTCCCTATTGGAACTGGTAGTAGGGATCAGCTGTCAACTACAGCATTGCCAAGTATGGGAGAAACTGAGAACACAGTCATAAGGTATCAGGTATTAACTATGGCATTACCAAGGAAAGTGGACAGCTAAGGGAAGCTCAAAATGATTTTCAAGTGGAAATGACACTATATGTAGAATCTGAAGAACTCATTTCTAATCACAACTCTAGTGTATACTTGCCCTATGTCTAACCTTTAGGTCTGTCTCTCATTCTATAAAATGAGAATAAATGCATTTCCTATCTCATTAGATTATTGTGAGATTCAGATGGCCTGTCCATCTTTAGATATATGATCTGAAGGCATCTTTTTAACTACATGGCCCAATAAGAATATAATGTATTATTTACATTAGACTCTATTTCAGAGGGATATTATCAATAGGAGAAAATGAGACAGAATTGAAAATGAAGATTTGGGGTCATAGGATCATAGGATCACAGTTTCAAAGTTAGAAGGATCCTTAGAAATCACTCATTGGGGAACGGCTAGATGGTTCAGTGGAGTGAGAGCCAAGCCTTGAGATAGAAGATCTTGGGTTCAAATCTGGTCTCAGACCCTGGCTAGCTAGTCATTTAACCCTCATTGCCTAGCCCTTACCACTCTTCTGCCTTAGAACCAATATACAGTCTTGATTATAAGGTGGAACGTAAGTATTTAAAAAAATAAAATAAGAAAAAAAAGAAATAATAAAAAAGAAATCCATTACAGCAATTCCCAGCCTGGGTTCTAGGAATTTGACTTTTAGGAAATATATTTATAACTATTTCAATATAATTGGGCTCCTTTGTGATCTTATGTGTTTTGTTTCATAAAATTAAAAAAAAAATGTTTTTCTAAGAAAGGATCCATGGACTATCCCAGGCAGAAGTCTAAGTAGAGCTGTGGCATAAACAAAAAGGGTTAATAATTCTTGGACTAGTATAGCACTTTTTATTTTCTAGATGGAAAGAAAATTAAGTCCCAGAGAGGGCTTTGATAAATCAATTCATCAACAAGCATTTATTAGTCACTTACTATGTTCTGGTCCGTATGCTAGCTGCTGAGGATACAAAGACAAAGAATAAAACAATCAACTCCCAAGGAACTAGTGAAGAAAGTTTTTATGTACCTATATTCAAATTAGTGTGGATATAGAAGTACATATGGATAGGAAGGAGGAAAAGATAGATATACACTTATAAAGAACCTTGGTGTGTTAAAATGATACTCTCTTCCAGCAGGAGATGTCATGGTGATAGACACACAGTAAGCCAAGAGAAGGGACTTGTTTGTCACTCTCTAGGCTCAGAGGAAGCCAAGGAAGCTCAACACAAGTCTTGGGAATGGCATTTGGGGCTCAATTCCAGTCCAAGGCTGCTCTGCTCTTCAATGTGTCAGGAATCCTTGGGGGCTGGCCTAGACACAGGACTAGGGCTGGCTCAATTGATGTATTCGGGGTTGTTTTCTAAAGTCATATCGACTAATGCAATTGTAGCTCATGTTCATGGCAGCAAACCAAAGTCCTAATTAATGCTTTCCTTTTAAAATGTCATCGCTTAAAGAAAAATTAAGTGAGTTTCCTGTTTGTTACAAGAGCCCTCCAGTCGACAGCCCAAAAGATTGAAGTCCCCTGATCACTCACCAAATGGCTCCCGTGTTGGGCTGCTGGGAAGCAGGTTTCTTTTCCTCCAAACAGCCCCTGCATCCAGAGTATTGGGGAGGGACCAGTTCTAAGGCTGAACACAGCCCAGACTGGAGGTACATTGGGCCCTTGGGCTCTATCCAGGAGGCTGACAATTAGGCTGTGGACACCTGTCTGCAAACAGCTGGACTATAATCGCTTTCAGCCACCAGCAAACAAGGTTGGATTTAAACCCTTGACCTACGGGTGAAATGCCCTGGACCTCATTATGGCTCCTCCACACTATCCTTTCATCAGTCATTGTTTCCCAGGGGCTGCTAATTTGATAAAAAGAGATTTTATAAAGTGTAAGATTTACGAGGTTTCACACTGAGACAAATTGTAATTCAATTTGCCCATTATGGAAGGGTGGGGGAGACTGAGCTAGACTACGAAACCATATTCTTCATTCTTTTATCTCTCCCCTACACACACACTCACACACACACACACACACACACACACACACACACACACACACATACACACACACACACACACACTAGCCACTTGTCACTCAGAAAGACTGATGACTTTTACTTTCTTAGTCTGGGAAGATGGCAGACTCTAATGGGATACTGGTTTAGCAGTGAAGAGAAATCGTCCTTCTTTTTAGATATTCATCAAAAATTTATTTCACTTTGACTAACCCCAGGCAAAGGTTATCACCTAGCTCAGCTTATGTTTATTTCAGGATGAACAAGTGATTCCTCTTTGCCCCCAACATTTTCAGCAATGCAGAATTATCATCATTCCCGGGATCTGTTTAGGCTCCTTGACCAGAGGAGGCGTTTAGCGATGTCATCTGTGATGTATGGCACATTTAATTGTGCTACGCAGCTATTCTAAAAGCATTCAGAAGTAATCATTTAGTATTAATATCCCAGGGCAATCCAAGGTCACAGTACATTAAAAACTAATTCATACTGGTTCAAGAATGCATTTTTCATATATGGAATAACATAATTCTTTTATGATAAAAAGTAATAGAGGTGTTGCTGGGTGATGAGATACAAGATATTCTGAATATCCATCACTGGTTCTTTTGTAAAAATGGCTAAGTGAGACATTTGTTCTTCTCAACTCAACTCACCACTAATTTGTATGTCACCATATTAACCTTTTATGAATAAGACTGGCTGTGTTTTTAAAAGCAACAGTTCTCGTTTTTATCATGCATTTCATCATATGCGCTTAATGCTTATTTTAATGTTTTTCCCCTGAGATGGCTCTCATTTTCCCTGGACATTCTGACATCTATAATCAGAACCTTCACTATGGATAACCTAGCAACTTCTGATAAAAAATGTATTTTCTTTCACTTCTTCCACATCCCATCTGATGTAGTTAAAAAAAAAAAAAGATTACTGGGTTTACAGACAAGGAGACTCAGATAAAAGACTTGGGTCTGACACTGACACTGACTGTGTGACTGTGAACAAAACAATGAACCTTTCTGAGGTTCGTTTTCTTACCTATAAATTGTAGATCATGATACTTTCTTTACCTGTCCCACAAGGGACGATATAAGTAGTTTCTGAATAAATCTAAACATGCTATATAAATGTCAGTCATAAAAATGAATTTAAACTATACATGTGGCAGCTAGGTAGCAGTGTGGATAGAGTGCTGAGCCAGGAGTCAGGAAAAGCTGAATTCAAATCTGGTCTCCTATATTTACTTGTTGTGTGACCCTAGAAATATCATTTAACTCTATTGGCTTCAGTTTCCTCATCTATAAAATGAACCAGAAAAAGAAAAGGCAAACTACTCCAATATCTTTGCCAAGAAAAGCAAGACACTTATTCGCTAAGCAACCCTAGGCAAGTCATTTTTAACCCTGTTGGTTTTAATTTCCCCATCCGTAAAATGAGATGGAGAAGGACATGGCAAACTGTTCTAGTATCTTTGCCAAGGAAACCCCAAATAGGATCACAAAGACTCAGACATGACTGACACAACTGAACAAGAACAAAAGTATAAGTCCTACTAAAAAAATAATACTCTAAGGCAAAAGGAACTTTAGAGAATGTTTAAATAGTTTGGTTCCATATTACCCAATCCTACTTCTCTTCATAGTCCATAGGATCTTTAAGCTAGATCACAAAATCTAACCCCCAAAAAGTCTATGGAATACCAAGATAGGCAAAATGAAGAAGAAATATTTGAATTTGGCTAAAGAACCCATCTTATTGGAAACCCTGAAATGTTATTGGTTTTATCGCTTCTTGCCTAGATTATTGCAGGAGCTTACTAATTGGTCTCCCAACCTCAAACTCCTCTCTTCTTCCATGTCCCCTTCCTACAACTGCCACAGGATTTTTCCCAAAGCATAAGTCTAACTGTATTACTCTCTTGCTCCACAAACTCCACTGACTCCCTATTGCTTTTATAATCTAATAAAATCTCCTTTATTTGGCGTTTAAAGGACTTTACAACCTGGTTCAAATCTATTATTCCAGGCTCAGAATGCATTACTTCCTTTATAAACTCTGTTCTCACCAAAGTAGCCTTCATTATGTTCTTCGCACATGATGCCCAATCTCATCACTCCTTACCTTTCCAAAAGCTTTTTATTCTGGATATTTGGAATAAAGTTTCTCTTCCCACCACCCCCCCTTCTCTTTCTTTGAATCTCTAGTTTTCTTCAAAGCTCAGCTCAAGGTCTAGCTTCTATGTGAAACCTTTCCTAAACTCCCAACTGTTAATGTCTTTCCCCCCAAAAAAATTGCCAGGTAGATGTTTTATACATACCTTTATATAGATAAATGTGGTCTCCTAGAATGGTGTCACCTACTAGGTGTCAGAAGAATGCAGCTAGGTGGCACAGAGGATCCAATGCTGGGTCCTTAGTCAGGAAGACCTGACTTCAAATATAGCCTCAGATACTTACTAGCTGGGTGACCCTGGACAAATCATTTAATTTTTGTTCGCCTTAATCCCCTGGAGAAAAAATGGCAAACCCCTTTGATATCTTTGACAAGAAAACCCTTTATGGGGTCATAAAGAGTCAGACACATCTGAACAACCACAAATGTATCAAGCATTGTGCTAAATGCTAAGGACGCAAAGACAAAAAACAGAATACCCTAAGCTCTTCACTGCAATAGTTCACATTGATATAGTTAAATAATCACATGAGAAAAATAACAGAGCCATAAAATTACACAAGAAATGATTGTGGTTGTTGTTCTTCCTTTGTTTTCCAAGATCAATGTCACAATAAGTGATGTTTTGGCTTGCAAGTGAATTGTATTTAGATGAGAAAGAGTTGGACAAAGTCTTACTCTCTCTTCCAGAGTCATTGAAGTCCAATGACAAGAAAAAAGTCAGGATAATTTGTGACTGGCCAGATACAGAGAATGACCTTGGCATCTCTGATGCTTGACCAAGCTCTGAGTGCTCCACAGTGCTTACTTCAGCTACCTTCATGGCTATTGAAACAAATCACTCTCATCCTCCCATTCCATGTAAGTCAAGCAAACAAGCTATCAAGATATAATTCTCTGAGATCAAAAGTGGTAAGTTATTCTGTCTCACTGACTCTTCTCTCAGTCTCAGAGATGGTCATGCTTACTTAAATTTTATAGCAGCTATAGTTGATCAATCTATAGAAAAGGAGGGAAAAAAGCAAAAACAAAAACAAAAAACCAGCAACCAGCATGTTACATGGGTCCTTGATGGAAAATGAGAGAACATGGATAAGAATCAGACAAAATAAGATTTACAAAGAAGTTGGAATTGAAACTTCACATTCATGGGATCGAGCTGTCTTTGCAAAATCCAAGAATCTCTAGGACATAATCAAGAGTGTGTAACTTCAGCCATTAATCTCCTTCAAAACATAGAATATATGAAGAAGAGAATCCAAAGGATTTTGGGGGGGTAAAGATGGAATTAGCTCACCCCTATTCATTCTTTAGATTTTAGCCACCAGGAATATGTATTTTATTTTTTACAGGGGAAAGGAAATGATAAACCCTACTGGAAAGATACAAGGCCTAGAAAGACAATTCCCAGATTTAGTGAGAGAGCAGTTCACATCAACCAAGTATCTTTAAACTCTCTTTTCCAAATATAATTTTATGTCTCCAAAGAAATCTAATATTTCAACCAATGGGGACAATAATTGTTCTGTACACAAGGTCTTTTGAATAAAAAGTTTGACTGTCCATTTCATAATTACATATAGTCCTTTTCAGGACTGTTTATCTACTTTTGTTGTTCACCTACCACCCTACATTCACCTATGGCTCCTGTTATAGGAAAAGTTAAGAAACTATAGCATGCTAAGCAGTCACATCCCAGTAAAACCAACCTAGCAGATGGGCTAAAACTAGTCTGATGGTAACCAACTGGCTTCAAACTCATAGGTAAAATAGGTGGATGTCTACCCCAGGCATATGAAGACTTCCCCTGGCAGAATAGGCAGAAGAGAAAATTTTGTTCCAATAGCCATAAAGCAGGCACTATGAAGTTCTTAGAGCTTGGTCAGACATAAAAGATGCCAAGGTCATCCCCTGCATCCCAGACCATCACCCATTGTTTTGACTTATCTTGCCACTGTATTTCGACGACCCTAACAAGAGAATGAGGCTGATTCTAGAAGAGGGAATGAGACAACTTTGTGTAACTCTGCCTTGACTAAATCTAATTTGCCCCATGATGTTATTGATCCTCTTTGAAAATGAAGGACAAACAACAGCAATAATATATGAATCTGAAGGTCAACTATGGAAAGTCCTCTGGCAGATTTGTGAACCCTACTGGGTCCTTCATCCAACTGGTATCCAACTGGAAGACAGGCTTCTCCTCCTTTGTGGTGTTTTTTCTTTTCTTCCTTTTTCACTTAATCTCTTCTTCATTGTTTGACAAGCTCAAAACTCAGAAGAACTGGAAAGATTATTTCCAGAAGAATCAGAAGAAATAGCAGAAAAATAGGAGTGATTTCCCCAAAAGTTTCCTAATGTTTAGTGGGAGTAGTTATAAAAGAAGTGAAGTTTCTTAAGCAACTTCTTTCCAAGGATCCTGGACACTCTAGACCCTAGAGAAATCATTTAAGCCAAAAGTAGAATGACTGAATGGTAAAAAGTTCAGATTCCCAATGATTCCATCCTGAATATTAGTATCTCTCATTCTGAATGACAGCTAAAGTTTACATGATCCATCTATCCACATTTCTGTCAAATAAATTGAAGTCTTTTTTGCACTAGAAGCTCAGAACACATTGAAAAAAGTCTCAAAAATGAAATTTTTACCTTGAATACATAAATTTTAAAAATTCTTCTAAAATAAGATGTCTAAAATTCTGTCAGAATTTTGTCTTTATCTTCATTATTCCCATTATAATTATTTTCTTTTTCCTTATTGCTTATTGATTTATTGACTAATCACCTCTAGAGAAAATACAAAATGTGCCTAGAAATGTATCTTTTTGGAAAGAACCTTGAATTGGGAGCTAAGAACCTTGGATTCCAATTCTGACTCTCTCATTTCCTCTTCATGAATTTAAGAAAATGAATTTTCTTCTCTGGGTTTTTTCCCACAATGGTAAAAAGTAGAGGAGCAGAAATAGGTAAGGGTTCCTTAACCTTCTTTTTCTTTTGTTTTGGACTCCTGACTCAAAGTCAGAGAACCCCTTTTAAGAATAATGCCTTTAAGGGGATAAATTAAAATATATGGGATTAAGAAGGATATGGGTTATAGCAAAATACAATAATCAAAATGCTATTTCAAATAAATTCACCTACCCCAGATTAAAAGCGCCAGAACTAGATGATACCTAAGAGCTTCTTGTCTGTACAGCATGCTGTGATGCCAATTTTCTCAGCCAAACATGATCAAGGGACATGGATTCTGAAGACATTTATAAGAGTAACCCATGGTATCGGGATCATTTGCCCCTGGAGATACAGACATCAAATGTATGATGACTCTCCCCCTCTCCATACACACAGCTCAGTAAAGGCTATGATGTACGTTAGTACACTCAACAAAGATTTGTGGCTGATGCCTGGTCTAACATTGTTATTCTCAGCAGTCATTCTAGGGAGTTCTCTGATCACAGATAGGGCCCTTGCTGCGTGGTGATGATCTCTATTGATTTTCATCTTTATGTCCTACTACCCTTTCCTGGATACCAAATGTCATATCTGCCTCTGAATAAAACACCTCTACTGGAAAAATTCCTTGGACTGGAATCAATATGATTTTGTCCAATGATAATGATAATAAAATAATAGCTAATATTTCTATAGCATTTAGAAGTTTGCAGAACACTATATCTCACTGGATCCTTGCCATAACCCTGTAAAGTAGGAGCTATTATTATCCCAGTTTTATAATGAGGAACTAAGGCTCAGAGAGGTTAAAAGACTAGCCCATGGTCACACAGCTTGTCAACAACTGAGGTTATATTAGAATTCATATCTTCCTATTACCAAGTTCAGTGCTCAATCCACTATATCGCATTACTTCATATAAAGGAAACTGCTAATAGATATACCAAGCATATGCATTGTCTCCAAAGAGGAAGAAGAGGGAAGAAGGAAGGAGTGAGGGAGAATGGAAGGAGTGAGGGAGAATGGAAGGAAGGAAGGAAGGAAGGAAGGAAGGAAGGAAGGAAGGAAGGAAGGAAGGAAGGAAGGAAGATTCAGAATAATTATTAGGAAAGAGAGAAGGCATTGAGGATTGCCTCGATCCAGTGAGGACCAAGGTGAAAGTAGATAAATTAATAATGGTTTCAGTTAACAGCATGTGAATAAGAGTAGAAGAAACCTCTAATGGGATTTGGGAAATGGGTTTTGGCAAATCTTGAACAATGATAGGACAAAGAGGCAAGAGATTAAAGCCAAAGTTGAAATAATGTCTTAGAAGAATATTGAGCAGAAGTGGAGCTAGAGATAATTGTAAGAAAAAGTGTGTATGTGTGCCTGTGTGTGTGCATGCATGTGTGTGTGTGTGTACATAACCCTAAATAAAGGATAGGAATAAATGGAATTAGAGGAGAATCTGGTCAGATAGAGGAATTTCAGAATTATTAATCATGGAAATAGAGCACTTGTGCAAAATTATGAAAACAAGAGTGTTAGGAGCTGTGCCAAATGTTAAGGGCTGGCCTAATGCCATCTATTATTTTGGGCTTGATTTTGGAATAAAATGAAGTACTTATAAGTAATTGAACAATTAACAAAAAGAGGTTACTTTGTCTTAGCATAGTACAAATATGCAACAAGGATAAAGATGCACTTTAACTTCTATAGATTTGTTCACCTTCATCTCCAAATGGAAACAAATCCAGTCACCTCACAGAATATGGTAATTTTCCTGGTCTTCAGATATTCATCAAGTTGAAGAGGTCTGGCTTCAGGAGTTAAGGGATTTTTATGCCTTTTTAGGACCATGAGGCTGTGTTGATGGATACAGGGGCCAATTGGGTCCCTGAAGCAGCTCTGTCTCCTTTCAATGTTGTTCAGCCTTGTGTATGACCCTTCATGACCCCATTTAAAGGGCTTTCTTGGCAATGATTCTGCAGTGATTTGCCCTTGACTTCTCCAGCTAATTTGACAGATGAGTAAACTGAAGTAAACAAGGTTAAGCGACTTGCCCAGAGTCTTGCCCACAGCTACAAAGTGTCTGAGGCCAAACTCAAGTTTTCTTGACGCCGGGTCCAACACTATTCTTTGTGCCACCCAGCTAGGTCAAACTTATCAACTTTTAGGGGAAATTAATTCCTATTATAGGAAAAGCAGGAGAACTGTGGTAGAATTATCAGAGAGAGAGAGAGAGAAATTTCAGAATTTCTGATCATGGAAGTAAAATATGAGAGAAAGTATATGGCCATCACTGATCCTGGTTCAAAAGATAATCCCTGGAAATTGTTCTGATTTAAGAGTAAGAGAGCCTTTATATATTGAGGTTACTCATACCTCTTAAATTATCTGGTGAGCCATTTGGTTTCAGCTAGAACTAACCCATTTCCCTCCCCCAAGTTTTTCAACCCTTGATTTTATTTACTTGAAGAACTGGAATCCATCTGCTTCTGATTCATTTGTACTTTTTGCTTTAAAATTTTGTTTTTGTAGAAAATTAATATATCTCGGAAGCCAGAGGTGTCCACATAAGTCTTTGTAGATAATTGTTGCAATGTTTAATGAAGATAAATTCAGCTTATAGTGGACTGAATAAATGAATGGAAAAAGAAATTTATTAAGGGCTTCCAGCTATGCTAAGTGCTGAGGGCAAAAATACAAAAATGAGACAGTGTTTTCCCTCAAGGATCTCACATTGTAATGGGAGTGACTATCTACATATGTGTGTATATTCTATGAATATGTGTTTATATGGGGCAGGGGGTATACAGAGAGAGAATATAAGTCAAGTAAAGAGTAAGAAATCTTGCATTGATCCATCAGATAGCCAATTGGCATGCCCTATCCAAGAGCAATGGTAACAATGATTAATTTCTGTGCCCATAGCAAGAGGTAGAAAGTTGGGGTAGGGGAGGATCTGAGAAAAGCCAACTTTAAAATGCACTAAAATATTCCTCATTCCTTCCAAAATGTAATGGGCTCCCAAGAGAATATGATCTCTTTTCAAGCAGAGATTGTTTGACTCTTGTCACTTGTATCCCTATCATCTTATACAATCTCTGAATCTAGTTGTTCATATATTTATCCCTCCCATTAGACTTTGAGCCCCCAAAAAGCAGGAAACAAGTTTTTGTTGGTTTTCTTTCTTTATGTTCATATGCTTAGCATAGAGCTTGACACACAGTAGGCACTTGATAAATGTTTGTTGATTTGACACTAAACACAGGAAGGAGGAGATAAATGTACAGTTCAAGCTAAAAAAATCAGCTGAAAGAAAGAACTTGATTAGTTGCCTTATTCATCCATCAGTGGCAGTAAAAAGAGTTCTCCGTAGTTACCCCTCCCTTTCATATCCTATGGCATCTTTCCAAGCAGATTGCTCTCCACCAAGACCACCAATCAATTAATTTTCAATGGTGAATGCTGAAAGGACTGGAGCATCATCTTAGCCTTTCAATAACTACTCTAACTCTAGAATTGTCTTCCTTCTGAGGTGGTCTTTATTCGATGAGTCACTCAAATATGGTATCCCTTTATCTTATGCTGTGGAAGGAAGGATATAGACATTAATAAGAACCTATAATGTGCCAGGCACTGTGCTAGGTGCTTTACTCCCCCTAGCATTACAGAGCAACATTTGCTGTAAAACTTGATAGTCTTAGAGACTTGTGCAAGTACTGGAACTTGACCAGGGTTCCAGAGCCGTTATGTCTCAAAGGCAAGACTTGAAACCAGTTTTTCCAAGTCTGAGGCCAGTTCTCTAGTTACTATGCCACATATTATATCATACATTTTATCTACATATATGCATATAAAAATGTATATACTCATTTGTACATATATATACACATCTACACATTATATGTGCAAATACATTATTTATGAGTATATAGAAGAATATATGTGTATGTAAAAAAAAGGCCTTTCAAGTCAAGAGGATAAAATATAGTACTTTTTTTTAAAGCAAAACAAGACCAATATCATCCAAGGCAGATCAGGACAAGCAAATTTAATGACTTAATGTTGCACAATATAAAATCATTCCAGTTGAATAACTTTTAATTCATTATAATTCATATATGCCAATTATGCCTGATTTATTAAGAGAAGTTCTGCAGTGCTGGGGCCTGGTACAGAAGACCCGTTGCCATGACATCAATCCTTTACAAGGACATCTTAAGGATCATTAAAATGTCAAGGTGATAAGTGTGACACTCCGTGAATTTAATGACAGATGATAACACTGTTGTATTGTCCCATCAAAAACACCTTTGACTCCAGGTAGCAGCAGAAATGCTTTACATTTTCCTGGGCTCTCCAAGTATTGAAGGTACTTTGAAGGCAGCCAGGACCTTCTATCATGGAAATATGGAGTTGCATATAAATGAAGTTGCATTTCTCTATATTTTTTTCAATTAGAATAGGAAATTAGTTCAGCTGTGACACCACCTGGGGCTGGACTCTTAAATTAAGCAGAGATGGGGATTATCAGGAAATATATCTTTCACTCCGGCAACTAGGGCAAGTTATTCCTTCTAGATCCTGGTAACAAGTCGTTCTCTCTCCTTTCCGAAGCTGCCCAGTAATTAGCTAATAGTTTTCCTTCACACTCCAACCCCTTCCTATAGTCAGAAATTTCACTTACATATTGATGTTCCCTTAAATATACAATTTATCAATTCTTTCGATCCTGTAGTTTCGCCTTTACTCATCCTCAGACACACACAAGTATGGTCAATCAATCATGAAACTCTTATTAAACACCTACTCTATGCCAAGCATACCCTTGATTGTACCCTTGATCTCATCATCACTCAACCTCATGAGCCACAACTCTGATCTTACTATAGTGTACTTCCTGGTGTCCCTGCGACTCACTCCTCCTAAACCCAGCCTGTATCCTCACTGTAATCTCCAGTAATTCCATCCCTCCCTACTTGCCTTTCCTAGGCTATCCTTCTGACTCTCACTTCACTTTCCTCTCCTCTCTTTCTCAATTCTTTAGTCAACCAGTCAAATATTACCTCATCCTCTACCCATGAACCACATGTTCCATTCTCCCATTGCTACTCTTCCATTCCCAGACACCATGCCAGATTGTTCCCACCATCTATCCTTTCTCCCCCTGCTTGCACACTGCTGGAAGTGTTCTTTTTGGAAGAAGTCATATAAATGCACTAACTGGCTCTACTAAAAATTTATGTCATGTCATCTCAACTCGGTTCTCACCTCACCACCTCCTTGACTTTTTAAAAATCATTATGGTCATCCATTCATTACAAGCTCCATCTCCTCTCCAGTTCTACACTTCAAATTAGCTCAGCAGTAGCACTTGTTTTCTCTTGTACAGCTCCAATTTCAGAGGATGAGGTGACCTTTCTCCTAGTCAAAACCAATCCCTTATTCTTTTTCTTTTCTTTGATACCTTCCCCTGCTGTCTTCTCCAGTAAAATGCACCTTTGATTATCCCTTTCCCTCTCATTTCCAATCTCCATTATCCATTAGCTCCTTCCATATTGCCTAGATATGAAGTATAATAGAATGAGCACTGATGTTGGAGTCAGAAGACCTAGGTTCTTATCATGTCTCTATTGCTTATTACTTGTATAACTTTGAACAAGTCACTTAATTTCACTGTTAGTTTACCATTTTCTTTCCAAAACAAGCCTTTAGCTGAATGTTTCCTGTCTGTCTAGCTTATCTTTTCACTAGTATCTCTAAGGAGCACTTCAGAATTTCACATGGACCATACTGCCATGTATAATTCACAAATGGTACTCTCTTTCCTTATGGTAGTTTGGGGATTTGGGGGGAGGAAACCTACTCACATTACAGATGAAGGACCTGGGTTAAAATACTAACTCTGATACTTGCTAAACTCTCTGAACTAGAACAAGTCATATCAATCAAAAGCTCAGTTTCCTCACCTATGAAATGTTGCTTAGTCATTTTTCAATCACATCTGACTCTTCACAACCCCATTTGGGGTCTTCTTGGCAAAGATACTAGAGTACTTTGCCATTTCCTTTTCCAGTTCATTTTACATATGAGGAAACTGAGGCAAACAAGGTTAAGTGACTTGCCCAGAGTGGCACAACTAGTATTTGAGTTCGGATTTAAATTCAGATTCTATTGATGTTATTAATACATTTTTTAATCAGGGCAAAAGTCCCAGGGCCATCAATTTTATTATCTTCTCTATAAAAATACCAAAAGGTCTTGATGCAGAGTTTAACTAATCAGAGGATATTTTCAACCTCATTGTCATTGAGTCTTTCTTTTCAGTAAATAACTCCAGTCCTAGCACTCTCTCCACTTGCACCACCCAGGTATTCCCATCTATAAAATATGGGGGGTTGAAATATAAGGCCACTGAAGTCCTTTCTATTTCAAGATCGATGGTCCTATGTGAGCACAGTGGGAAAGAAGCTTTATTTCCCAGGAGTAAAAATTCTTCTATCTCTCAACTTCAGCAACAGAGCTCCTAAGCTTAACTGCTATATTAACAGAATCAAAGGCTCATAGACTCTTCACTCTCAGGAAGGAACCTCAAGAGGTCATTGAATCAAAGCACCTCATTTTGTGGATGAGAAAAATGGGGTCCAAAGAGGTTTACCCAAGGTCATAGAAGAAGCAAATGACAATAGCACAGAAGAGAAGTTTTGAAGTTAGAAAAGAGACTTGACTTTTCATACTCTCCCTGGAACTTATAGGCTATGGAAACATGGACAAATTATCCTCTCAGATCCTCAGTTTCTTCATATATAAAATGAGGGAAACAAGAGCAGGAACCATATAGAACTGTTGTAGAAAAAGAAAGAATGTACATAAAGTGGTTTGGCAAATCTTAATGTATTCTTTAAATATCAACTGTTATTATTATTACTGTTATTATTATTATTATTATCAGATGACAGGCCCCATGGCCATTAGTTTTATTTTCTTCTCTCTTATAATATGAAAAAGTCTTAAGGCAGGTCTTAAAGAATTAAAAGATATTTTCAACCTCATTGTCAATGAGTCATTCATTTAAGGAATAAGTGAATAAATTTAGAGAATAAATTAGAGAATAACTTCTTTGGAAATAAACCTCATGTTTTGAAGTCTATTATGGTAACTCCTGTCATGGCATTTACTACATAACAAGAAAAAAGTCTGCTCAGATGTACTTTGTTTGCCTGGAAATTAGTTCTGACCTTCAAAGCTACACCCGTATTTTTCCTTATTCAAATCATCATTGACTTCCCCATTCCTTCCTAGATCGAAGGTGAACTTTCTTCCTTCCCAAAGTCACCTGTCACTAGTTCTCTCAAAGCTCCTATATAGACACTAAACTTTAGGTCACAATAATTGCCAAACCCTTGATCCCTCTCTCCCTCATTTCTGCCTGTGTGCACCTTTCGATGTTAACTGTAAGTTTTTTTAATTGGCAGAAATGAGCAGGTCCTACCCCTACCCCATGCATGAATCCCCTCTACAGGGATGGATTGACAGGACATAACGGGAGTTACATAATAACTGGCCAATGACCATAGAGGTCTCCATTTAACACTTCCAACTCATTACTTTGTGAAACAGTTCACTCAACTGTTAGACAACTCTAATTGTTAGGAATTTCTTCCTTGAATTAGGTCCAAATCTACCTCCTGGTAACTTCTAGCCATTAATATGAGTTCTTTTAAGCCAGAGTATCTAATCCCTCCTACACATGAAAGTCCATTTGTTATATTTATCATATAGAGAGAGATAAAAAATACTACCCCCTTTTTTATGTAGATATATTATTTGTAAAAGGGCGTAACTTCTGGCCCTGTTTCTGAGTTTCTGGGCTTCAAAAGTATAACCTTGTCCTTGGAACCTTTATCTTTCATCCCCCAAATCCTACACCCTTTATAATTCTCTTTAAAAAAAAAAAAAAAGTACTGTCTTGGAATCAATACTGTGTATTTGTTCAAAGGCAGAAGAATGGTAAGGGCTGGGCAATGGGAGTTAAGTGACTTTCCCAGGGTCACACAGCTAGGAAGTATATGAGACTGAATTTGAACACAGGACTTCCCATCTCTAAGCCTAATCCTCAATTCACTTCACAACTTAGCTGCCCTCTATAATTCTCTTTTATGTGTTCTCTTCCTCCAATATATGTAAATTCCTTGAGGGCAGAGTGTTTTTTGGGGGTTAGGATAAATGCTTGTGAGTAGTCATTATTACTATTTAATTGACAAATTATTTTATTAATTTACATAACAATTAATAATATTAATAAATTAATGTTATTTACAGTAATAAATATTTATTTTCTTCCTCCCCCCTAAAAAACCCCAAAACATAATCAAATAGAGCATTGCCATTTGAGAAGAAACTCAGACTTGGCTGAAAGAATTTGAGAGAAACACAACCCTTTTAATGATTCTGAAAGGATCTAAGAAAGAAAGAATAGTTTCTTAGAGGTACTACAAATATTTGAATTATGATGTTCTTTTTTACATCTCCAAATCTTCCCTCTCCATATGAAATATGCCCATTTACTTTAGCCATTTCTTCATACAAAGGGGTTTCCAGAGCCATCATCATCCTAATTACTTCCCTCAGCACTCTCTCTGTTTCACTGGCCAAGGATTTAAGCTGGCTGGAAGGAAGCCAGAGATGAGCAAGGACGGATTGAGCAAGAACTAACTGGGGTACAAATATGACAACATACCTGATTGACTTATCGAAAAATCCTGAGAATTCTCCCCATACACACACACACCTCCTCTTTCCAGCCTTGCTTGGGGAGAAAGTGGCCATGTGACAAGGATTGCTGGTCATCTGAGTCAAAGCAGACTATTTGGAAAGGGGAAAGTTGTTAGGCCTTGAGAGCAATTCAGACCTTAGAAAATCATGATGATGGAAAAGACTTAGAGCTGCTGCTAAGAGATAAAAAGTAAACTGGGCTTCAGAGAATAGGAAAGTAGGGAAAGGTAGCTAGATGGTATAGTGGAGCCTCAAGTCAAGAAGAACCTGAGTTCAAATCCAACTTCAGATACTTAGTAGATGTATGTCCTTGGCAGATCATTTAACCTTTGTTTGCCTCAGTTTCCTTATCTGTAAAATAGAGATATTAATAGCACCTGTCTCCCAGGGCTGTTGTGAGGATGAAATAAGGTTCTAATTGTAATTATTATAATTACATTTATTATGTTAAGTACTATTATATTAATTATTATTTATATTTGGTATATATTTGGTATATAAATATATTTGTATTTATAATAATATTAATTATATTATAATTATAAAATAACTAAATCTAATTTAACATAGTACATGACTCATAGTAAGCACTGTTATATGCAGAAATAAGCAGCCATATTTCTGTGGGTGCAAGCTGGCAGTTGCCACTTTAGAACACAGAACCTGGCAGAGCACCCAGGCCGTGTTTCAAGGTGTCAGTTAAGGACAGGATATAAAAGGAAGTCTCCAAACTCCTGGGAACTTCACTTCTTCTCTGATCTCAACTGAAGGGTTAGGGAGGAGGATGGGTTTTGGGGCCCCAAGGGTGGTTTTGGGGAGATTCTGTTAGGCAGGTAGGAATTATTCAATCATCAGCCAAATATCCAATACTTCCTTGGCATAGATAACATTTTACATACCAGATAGTCTGCAACTGACCCAAGGGCTGCCCAGCTTCTGGGCTCAGCAACAAGTAACAGAGTTGAGATTTGCCCTCAAGGCTGTCTCATCACTCTGCACCTAGGAATATCAACTTGTGCTCCAAGATTAATCAACATCAACAATTTAGGCAAGGTCATAGGGCTTCCTTCACCCACCAACCTACCCTTTCCTTCCCACAGTTATTTCCCAATAAACCCTGCTTAGCCTTGAGCCTGAACAGTCTTGGAACCTTGCTTACCTGCCAACAACCATCCTTAATAGCAGTCAGATCTGCATTACAGCTTAGTTGAGCAGGCCATTCCAAGCCAGTTATCCATTTCCAACTCAAGGGTTTCATGGAGTTTCAATCAGCTTTCTGGAGACATTTTAACTGTCTTGGCTGGATTGGTTCCAAGCCCTGGGCCTATAGCAGAGAACCTTGGGCTTAAAGGGGACCTGACCCAGCTGCTATGGGAGGTCATCCAACTCTCATACAGCTTTGTTTGGGTTTCCCTTCCCTTGATATTCCATCAACAACATCTGCTTAGGCCCCTTGGGTGCTCCTATACAATCCGCATTATACCTGCATTACAGTTTTATATAAATTCCAGCTATTAATAATCATAAAATCTATGATATAAAGCTTTAAACTTAATGCTTATATGAGGATGGAAGGCTGTGGGTGACACCATGAACTTCTCATTGTAAACTAGTAGCTCTCTTGAGTGTACAAGGATAGTAGGAACAAATAGCTTAATCAAATGATTCTTGCATTCATACTGGGTTATTATAAGCTTTGTTGTTCAATAGGAAAGAAGCTTCTATTTGGTTTTCTGTTTCTGCTTTAGACTTTGTTATTCCTAAAGACAAGTTCTACCAGTCAATGGGGCCTAAAGCCTGTGCAAGTGGGATGAATAATGAGCTGCCTTCTTTCTTGAGACTTGGGGAATGGAACCATTTTTATTTTTTCTCAGAAATTTTTTTCTAAATCTGTTTTCCTTTGAAATGTAGGGAACATGTATTCCTACGACCGTTAATTATCCTTTTAAAAAAACTCTGAGGCAACATCATTCATTCTTTATATATTAAAAATTTTTTTCTTGGAATCTAGAAGGCTCGGGTCCAAATCCCACCTTTGACACTAAAGTGCCATATGACCATGGGCAAGTTAGGATACCTCTTATAGCCTCAGTTTCTCCATTTGTGGGAATAATAATATCTGTCATGCCATGAAAATACTAATAACCTATAATAGCTACCTTACAAAATAGTTGTGAATGCCACTGAGATTATATATATATATGTATATATATATATATATACACACACACACTTTGTGAATTTTATGGCACTAAAATAACTCTTCATTAGTGATTTCTATTGTTATTACTTATTTTTTGTTTAGACATATCCAACTCTTTGGGACCTCATGTGGGGTTTTCTTGGGAAAGATATTAGAATGGCTTGCAATTTCCTCCTCCAGGTCATTTTACAGATGAGGAAACTGAGGCCAACAAGGTTAAATGTGCTGCCCAGAATCAAATAGCTAGAAAGTGTCTGAAACCAGGTTTAAACTCAGGAAGGTGAGTCTTCCAGATTCCAAGCCCAGCACTTTATCCACCATACCACCTACCTGCTCATTACTTAATTAGATCATTTCATCAAACTAATGCCTAAAGGTCAAGTGTCCACATCATAAAGCATGCTCCTCACAAGAAATCACTCCAGGGCTATGTTGGAACCAGCTCTAATCAGCTTGCAGAGCTCATTGTTAAATTTGTAGCTGGAGCATTTACACCTCAGAAATCATCACTACAAATTAAACCTTTATTTGTTATTTTGTTGGTTGCCTAGATTTAATAATGCAAATGAAATTGAAAAGTGTGTGTGCATGCATCCCCTCACTCTTCCCCTTCAGCCCATTTGTTAACCATTTATGAGCCCACACCCTTACTGCTCTACCAACATTGCTTGAGTTCTGTCCCAACGTGTAGTTGAAGGCTCGGGGAATTAAGTCATCACCAGACAGATCTGGTGGCTGTAGTAAAACAACAACCACAACCACAATTGTCCTGTACGTAGAGCTTTAAAATTTATAAAGTCCATTGCATTCATCCATCAGCACCTATGAGCATCTCAACACTCCTTCATCTATTGGATATCAGTCTACTCCTGGCTACAATTTAAAGACCCATGGATGTGGCACCTGCCCTAACTTTCTTTTAAGGACTTCTATAATCCCTGAAGAAATGGCCAAGGAGTCCCTAAGCCCTGTGCAACACTGCTCTTCTGGTTGGAATAACACCAATAGTCAGCATTCATATAGCATTTTAAGGCTTTACAAATATTATTTCATTGATCTTCACAGCAATTCTAGGTTATTGCTTTTTAGTTGTTTCAGTTGTGTCCAATTCTTCATGACCTCATTTGGAGTTTTCTTAGCAGAGATTCAGGAGTGGGTTGCCATTTCCTTTCCAGCTCATTTTACAGATGAGGAAGCTGAGGTAAACAGTGCTATGTGTCTTGCCCAGGTATATACAGCTAGTAAGTGTCTGAGGCCAGGTTTGAATTAGGAGGATGAGTCTGATGCCAGACTTTGCACTGTACCCACTGTGACAACTAGCTGTCCTTGGAGGTATATGCTATTATTATCCTCATTTTACAGATGAGGAAATTGAGACAGAAACTGAGTGACTTGTTCAGGCAGGGTCACAATTAGTGAGTGTTTGGGGCAATATTTGGACATAGGTCTTGTGGACTCTATGCCCTCCCCTCTGTCCACCATGACACCTAGAGCTGCCCTTATAAAGTAAAATAATTTGGGATTCTTAGAGCCCCCTTCCTTGGATTTACATAGCCACTTTGGGTCATGGTTACATTTTAGAGCAATATCTGGGTCTGCTGTTCTACATGTATTTATTGCTGCTCTTTTGCTCAGGTTCAGTTCAGGACCCTCCCTCTCCACTATGAGTATACTTGTTTTTTAAGGAAGTATTTTCTTCCTGTGGGTCAATAAGTAGACTATATGATAACAAATAATAGTATTGCTTAGTTGATTTAATTAACAAATAATAATGAAAAAAATAAGATGCAATACACAGAGAACTACACCCTTTCTAGAAGTGTCTATGTCCTTGATTAATCAGAATGTTTTCTACAACTTAGCCAATAGCCATAAGGCTATGCCAGCTTAGTACAAAGTCTAGAAGACCCTAGCCAGCTGGGAAGGCTTCAAGTACTACCCAATGATGAATTGTGCTCCAATCATCCAAGAATCAGCCTTGCCAAATAAGAAGAGGCTCATTGCCAGAAGGTCGGCCAGCAGCTCAAGCAACTCATGAAAATAACTTACTAAGGCATTGTTTTCAAGAGTATCCATACTGATGAAATCTGAAAGCCTAGGACCTGGCACTCCAAAAATAGAGCCCTTTTTCCCTAATTATCAGCAAGAATTTAATAGTAGACGATTGTAGTGAGGTTTCACTAAGGTTCAGTTGTTTCTGTGGATGCTTAGGACCTTAAGTCATTTATAACTTTCTAATTTTTACTCTTCTATCATATAGTTAAGAAAATAATTAACAGCTACCACTTTTCCAAGGTCTTAAACACAAAAGTCTACCTTTATACTGACAGTCACAGTAGATTCCAAGTGCATTCTGAAAATACCATGCATTTTGGCTTTGATGAGAACAAATAGTACTGCTCACAATTATGAAGAGTACATTCCAGAAAGATCTATACTACAATTATAAGTTAGAATGAACTACAATTCCTGGCACATAGTAGGTGCTTAATAAATTTTTATTCCATTTCTTCCCTTCCCCCTTCATTACCTGACTTGCTAAATATCACCTGGATAATATAAACTAATAGATATGTGGTTTACTGTTATGACCACTGGCTAATCATGAACACACCTAGTATCCCTAACAATGAAGAATCTCATGCAATAAAAATGATTTATGTCAATACTAAATATAGTTCAGAATCACAATGACTTTCTGTATCAGCCAGCAAATTTAAGTAGAACATGAGACCTGGAAGGGAAACGTTAAGATTTAATCTTCTCACTAAACTCTGTCTTTGGGGCTAATTCTCACACCAAAGGTTTCTCCTGGGAACATAATTTACTTCATGATCTGTTCTACTCTACAAGGGGAAGTACTCTCAGCTCCTGAGCATGCATTAAGGCTAATATGTAAACTATAGTGCAATCTTTATTTATTCAGCAAAATGCAAGGGACTTATACCTGAGCTCCAAAATAGTCAACAGTTCTCCTTCCATTCCTGGTGGACCTTCATCTCCCTCCATGGACTTACTACAGTTTTCCAGAATTAAAGTTCAACCCTAGGTTTGAGAAGAACACACAGGAGACCACTAGAGTCAGTCTATTTCCCTATTCTGATCCCTCCTTCCTTAAAATAATATAATCCTACCTGAGCGATTTTTGAAGCATTTTTTTCTAAAATTTCCTCTAGACTTTAAATATAAATTTTGCTGAGATCCAAGCCTTGTAAAGTTAAAGAATTGTTTTGCTGGAAACCCCTCTCCCAGACCCACACAATCACTTTGACTCAGGTCAAAATCTACATTTGCTACCCCATATTTTAGCTCTACTCAGTGCTGGTTTCTGGTTCTGGCTACTATTTAATCTACTATTTGATCCTCCTTCAGGAACTACTTCCTCAGCATTTTTCATAAAGTTCCCTGGGGAGGCTGCATGAATGTAGAGACTTTGCCCCCCCCCCACTGCAGCCTGAGCCTGCCCTCTGTCTCGCCTCTCCATCCTCTTTGTCCCTAGATCCAGCATTCGCTTCATCATCACTGATAAATATCTATGAACTTACTTCAGGTGCAATTGACTCAGTGACATCTTATCAAGGAGACTTCATCAGTGAGAACACAGTTTCCAATATGCCATCCAAGGTAATATTTATCTTGGGTATAGACAGCATCAGCACTAAAGTAAAGGTCTCTTTCCTTTACCCTATTAATAAGGAGTTAATGTTGACTTGTTTGCTCTGGCATATCCTCTCCCTACAGGTCAGACATCATGTGGATTTCAGCCATAAAATACATGCATAAATAAATACATACAGACATGTGTATGTACGCCTAACACTTTGTATTCACTGCAGAATATTATCTCCCAATCTGTTTGAATGAATCCCTGAATGACACATACTTTAATCACTTACATATTTAGCACTCATTATCACACCGAAATCTCTCAAGGTGCTTGACAAAGGCATTAAAATCATATCACTTTATGTTAACGTAATATTTAAAAGTTTCTTTCTGAGTATAATGAAATGATTAATGGAAATCATTTCTTCCCTTAATGAGTGATTCTAATTGTGTTATAACATTTGGGCTTGACATGCTAGAAGTCTGCCGGAAGTCTGAATGCTCCCTTCCAAAGAGCAGGTGACTATCAGATCAGCTGCTGACTTTTAAAATTTTGTACATCTCCCTCTATAAAATTGCTAGCATAATTCTTTTACATTTTGTTCTCAGCCATCATTTTTACAACATTAAAATAGGTTCTAATTACTCCAGAATGTTGCCACCAAAATAGAAAATTAATCTAAGGTGTGAAGTATTGGTGGTAGGGGAAGGGATGGGAGGTGCTAAGGATATGACTGCTAAGGAGGCAGAGTGAGATGGTGGGGAAAACACTGGATAAGGAATCAGAGGACATATGTTACAAGCCCTAATTTAGCCATAGAAGCATCATCCTTTGTTGTCTACGGGACATTAGGCAAATATCTGAGCTTCATTTTTTTTTATTTGTGGAATAAGGAAAAGAATGTGTATATACTGCTTGCCTCAAGGGGTAGAGTATTGTGAAGGCTAAAGAAGTAATGTGAATGAATTGATAATTAATTGATGAAATTATGTAATCGGAGCAGGCATGTCCAGTTCTTTGGGTACTCGCCAGGAAAGATCAAGACTGGCAACAGGGAAATGGGGCTGTAATTGCACTTAATAACCACAGAAGGTGTGGTGGCAACAATACAGAAAGTACAAAGACAAGCCGTAAAAGGAATACAGAGACGGATGGTGTAGGGGCAGGGGAAAAGCTGATGAAGGATGAGAGGCAAGATGGAGGAGATAGTGGGGAGAGGAAGAGGCAGAGAATAGCACTTATTGACCATAGATTGGAGTTGGGAGCACTAGTTAGCATGGACCCAATGGAGATGGGAGAGTGCTCTAGGAACAATTTTTACAGGACTTTTGTGGAGGACAGACCACCATATGTGCCTCCTTGGAGTTAGTTCATTAATGTATGTGAATTATTTTGGAATTGAGTAAAACTTTAAAGTTAATGTTGTCTACATCATCTCAAAATGATCAGTACCTTTTAGTATTCTAAGGATGATGGAATTTATCTGAGATTTTCATATCATAGGATCAAAAACCTTGACAACAGTCTAGATATCTCCCCCTGACTACACACATATTGCCAGGATGTAATTTTTGGTTAATTTGTGATACAATTTGTAAATTATGACCTTTTTCTCTTTGGGACAGTTTGTATATAACTCTCAGGTTTTCTTCTTCCTGATCTTATTTTCTGCTATTGCCCTTTCATACTGGCCACGTATAAACTTACTTACTATGCTGACTGGGGTGGGGGAGGTAATCAGGGAGATCAGAACAAATTGAGACTTTATAAAATGATGTATAAGAATAGGGCAAAAACTTGAACTTGTGGTTTCATTAGCTTAGGGATGAATGAGGAAATTTCCTTCTCTGATTGAAGCAGGTTAGCATCTTCTTTGAAACTCAGATACTTGGACAATTGTCTAGCAGTGATGGGCAAACTTTTTAAAGAGGGGGCCAAAGGAAAGGAAATGCTCATCTGTCAGTCTGTTTCTAAGGCAACTCTTTGGAAGTTTCATTGTATTGTATCCTACTCACTGTATTAGTCAGATTTGGAATAATGTCCCACTGCTGGATAGAATATTTCAGGGGGCCGCATCTGGCCAGCCGGCTGTAATTTGCCCATCGCTGGAAAGCACTAAGAGTTTAAATGACTTTCCCCAAAGTTATGTATCTAATAGTGTCTCATCCTGGACTTGAATTCAGGTCTTCCTGACATAAAGCTGAGCCTTTATCCACTATGAAATGCTATTTGTCAAGCATTATTAACATTATGAACTCCTCCAGGAGTTCATGGATAGATTTCAGGGGTTCTAAGACTTTCAATGGGAGAAAATACATCTTTATTTCAATATGTTTCCCTTGTAATTCTATATACCTTATTTTATGCATTTAAAAACATTCCATAGACAATTGTCAGATGATTAAAACTATCTTTAGTCATATAAAAAATGCTGCAAATCACTATTAATTAGAAAAATTCAAATAAAAAAACTCTGAGGTACTGCCTCATACCTATCAGTCCGGTGATTGTTGCAACAAAAAAAAAAGGAAAACGATAAATGTTGGAGGGGATGTGGGAAAATAGGACACTAATACGCTCTTGGTGGAGCTATGAACTGATATAATCATTCTGAAGAGCAATATGGAGCCATGCCCAAAGGGCTATCAAACTATACATACCCTTTGACCCAGCAATACACTACTAGGTCTGTATCCCAAAGAGAGGAGAAAAGAACCTACCTGTACAAAATTATTTTTAGTAGCTCTTTTTGCTCTGTCAAAGACCTAGAAACTGAAGGGATGTTGTTCAATTGGGGAATGGCTGAACACGCTATAATATATGCTTGCAGTGGAATACTATTGTGCCATAAGAAATGACAAACAAGATCAGAACAAAAAAAACTTGCAGACATTATATGAAGTGATGCCAAGTGAAATGAGCAGAACCAAGAGAATGTTCTACACAGTAACAACAATAGTGTATGATGATCGTATAATACATTTTTAAATTTTTAACAATTACATGTAATAACAAATTTCCACAATAGTTTTCCTAAGTTATATAATAGACCTTATAACTTCCCTCCATTTCCTTCTCCCTCCTAATGTTGGTAAGTGATTAGATCTGGGTTATACATGTAGTGGCATGCAAAAAAAATGTACGATAATCAACTGAGAATGACTTAATTACTATCAACAAAGCAAGTTTCTAAGACAAATCCAAGAGACTCATGACAAAAAGGAAATCCACCACTATAGAAGAAACAGAATCTGAGCAGAAATTGAAACATATAATTCTTCACTTTATTTCCTCCCTGAATTTTTCTCTAGTGTAAGCAATATGTGTCTTTTTTCACAACACGATGAACGTGAAAATATGTATTATATGATAATATGTATACAAAGAATATCATATTATCTGCCTTCTTGTGGAGGAGGGAGAGATGGGAGGGAGGGAGAGAACATGACTTGCAAAATGTAGGAAAATTATATCAGCATTTAATCTTAGAAAAAAAGAGTAAATACAATTTGTTTTCTAAAATCTTAGTTTGAAAAGTGGTCTAGTGGATTCTGTAGACTACCAAACCACAAAGTTAAGAGCATTTGTTCTTAAAATGTTAAGAACAGGGGTTAAAAACAACTCCTGTTACAAGAAGAAACTACTCAATCCAAACCTAAGAAGGATTGACAGATTAATATGTTATTATGAGCTATTACTATTGGTGATTTAACTAAGAACCAGGCATTTTGGAAGGCTAAATTGGTTGTAAGAGCCAAAGAAATGGAATATATTAAACTTGAACTTTTCAAAGAAACAAAGACATTCCTCATGTTCTATATTGAACCTTAATGAAGTAAATGTGTTCAGCAATAATTCATAAGCAGGTGGAAGGCTATTATTGCTAGAGTATCTGTGTTTCTTCATAACAATTTCTTGTGGAAAATTCTCAAGAAATGAATCATCTTGATCTGTCAATGAGTAGTCAATAAGTAGATCAATATGGAGATTTTACCTGACCCATTTTCTCCTTCTCTATCCCTTTTCTAGAATTAGTTAACAGGAAAACTTTCATTTTCTTCTTAGAATTCTGTTTTATAATTCCACTTTGCCCTGTTGGAGATTTGCTTACTTCCCATGCCTTCTCATCCTGTGTGATTCACATCCTAAAAATTCTTTGCAAAGCATTCGTCCAACAGGCCCAAAATCTAGTTCTTGCTCTCTTCGTATCCTTGGGGTATCAATGTACTATTCGAGCTTTCACTCTTCCATCTCTCATTCCCACTTCATCCAATACAGTACACTCTATTAATCTCTTCCTGAACTGGAGATATAAAGGTAAAATGAAGACAGTCCCTCCCTTCAAAGAGATCACATGGGAAATATAGCTTGCAAATACTTAAATATGTACGTGATAATTTGAGGAGTATAAAGATACTAATAATCAGGGGGAAAGACTATGTAACTAGCTTTCCCTTTTATTCACTCAAACATATATCAAATATTGCTTTTTAAATAACTCTTCCCATACATCTTCATTTGAAACATGCAGTCTAATATGTCTTACCATTGCCTTTCAGTTATTTATACATTTGATTACTTTGAATATATTATTATAACTTCTCCCCCTCTCAATCAGATGAACTATAGGAGAATAGGGCTAGACCATCTCGAAAGAAAGGAATTTTTTTCACTCATAGGAACGATGATGTGGATCATTAGGTGGCATTCGGTAAGAAATCAGTCAAATGAGTAGTGCTTATTGTTGCCTCTGCTAAAGGGGACCATAGTGACTGGCTATGTGACATGGCATAAGTAATAAAGAAGGATCTACTGTATTCTCAGATGCATGTGATTGAAAAACCTCTCAAAATTGTAGTATGTCAGAAAAAGGAGCCCAGAACATTGTATTCAGGATCACGAATTCCTGAATTTAAAAAAAAACAAAAACTAAAGACCTTTAGGGTAGAGTTAATGTCTGTATCCTCTGTAATTAGATGTAGAGGAAAAAGAAGAGAAAAGAGAAAGGAAAGATTCAGAAAGTAAATGTCTGGCTAAGTAGCCAATTCTGTCAAAGGGATTTCTGGACCTCATCTTAAACTATAAAAATAATAAGTTCTTGGTCAAGATTCAATTAAATCAAGTTTTGAATCTTGCTATTCTTATCAAGACGGTTTTAAACAGAAAAGAAAGGGGGGAAGAAACAAAAATATTCCCATAAATAAACCACATATAATGCCATAGTGCAAAAGTGTTAAACAGACTTTAGACTTGCAAGTAGTCTGCAAAACCCTTGAGTGAAGCCCAAATCAGATTAAAATGCAATTGGGAAATATTTAACAAAATAAATAAAAATAAAATACAATATAGATAATGTTAGTTTGTGGTTTTGTAGATCAATATGCAGCATGTAGGATCCATTTCTAGTTTGAGTTTGCCACAATTGCCATAGAACATGGGTTATAATCTAGAGTCTATATTGTTTGATTTCAGAGGCTCTGTGAACTTGAACTTGAATGGGGGAAAAATACATCTTAATTTTAACTAGCATCTAACTGAAGTTTAGCATTTCTTTCTATTATAATTTAAAACAAAACATTATTCCAGGATGAGGTCCAAAGACTTCCCCAGATTGCTAAACACAGCAAAGAGCAAAAATTAAGAACCTTTGCACAGAAAACATCAGGCACAATGTAGGAAGAGTAGGAAAATACTAGAGGGTATGTAATTCATGAAACACAGTCTTCAAGAATACAGTTACCAACAAAATGCTTGGCCTTAGATATCTACATAAAAATACACAAAGCAAAAAAAAAGGGGTAAACTGATGTAAGGAAGTAAAATTTAACCTTTTAGTTAACATTGATATTTGAACTGGGATTTGAGACTAAAAAACACATCTAGAAGGGTATATCTTTTTTTAAAATACCAGAATAGATAAAATAGGATTTTGACCATTAAGAAAAGTCATAGGGCAAAAGAGAGCAGATGAAAAGCAGCAGAGCCCCACTGATGTAGAAGTTAATAAAACTTTATTATTACTCACAAGAGGCAAACAGATGCCAAAAAGGAACAACAGTCATGGCATATAGCCTCCTTTGCCCTTGGCCAAGAGCAGCACACAGTGGGATTGCTTCAAGATGTGGAACTATGGAATAGATTTCTCAATCCAGTTGAAGGTCCAAAGCACCTCACAACTCAAACTTATATAGAGTTTTAGTTAAAGAGCCATCATGTTACCAATAGGCTTCCCTATAATCCACAGGAGTATGGCTGGGACTAGAAGAGTGAGAGAATTTCCTAAATTCCTTGATAAAGAATGAATAATGAAGGGTAGAGAATGGGAAACAATAGTAATTGTGCCAGCCAGCCAGAGGCTGAAAGGGAGAAAGGTACTACATAGTCTCTAGATCATATATGAACCCACTCAAATAAGTTTTCATCTGCTTACAAATATGTATTTAGAGGAGAAAATCATAGACCTCTGACTAAAAAAGTGAAAAAGAAAAAGGATATCATCATAGAATCATAGAAATTACAGTTGGAAGGAACCTAAAACATCATTTTTGTTTTTTCTTTACCAAACATATAAACTCATTAGTATATTGTGTTCTTCTATCAATATAAATTTGACAACTTCTCTGAAACCTCTAGTCTCAAAAAGCTACTTGAGGCACTAGGAGGTAAGACTTGCCCAGGAGCACATACAGTATGTGTCAGTGATATAATTTGGACTGGAGTCTTCTTAATCCAATGCCATTTCTTTAATCACTATGCCAGATCCCTTGGTTTGGCCCTTACTTGACAAAAGTCTCTTTCGTGGCATATGATTTATATAAACACCAACAACTGCTGGAAGTCTTCCAGTGAGGGGAATACACTACCTCCCAAAGTAATCCATCCCACTTTAGAATAGCTCTATCCTAGAAGGCTTTTTTTACATCAATTTTAAACTCAATTCAAATGTTTCCCCTATAACTCTAAATTCTGCTTTCTGAAGGTGAATAAAATAAATCACATAAATGACATTGCTTCATATGCTTGAAGACAGCCATCATGTCTATTCTGCCTACTTTTTTCCATGCTAAACAGACTTCTTTATTCTGTTGATCTTCATATGGCATGTAAAGGCTCATCACCATCTAGTTTTCCTCTTTTCTTAGGTCTTCAGTTTATCTACATCCTTCCTAAAATGCCACACACATTGAAATACAATACCCCATATATGGTTTAACTAGCTTAGAAATCAGAGATACATCACTTCCCTAGTCCTGGGCATTTTATCTGTCAGTACAATATAAGATCACATTAGGGTTTTTATTTTGGTTTCAATTTGTTGGGTTTTTTTTTTCAGTTACTATATAACACCGCTGATTCATATTAAGTTTAAAGTTTGGAGGGTGGAGTCAAGATGGAGGCTTAGAAGCAGCAAAAGTTGAGCACTCTGAAAATCCTTCCACATCAATCAAAACAAAGCGCTTTGAGGGGGACACAAAAACCAAATACAACAACAGGACAGAGCTGGGGGGGGGGTCCCTCCTGCTCGATACAACTTAAAAGCTACACAGAGAACTTTGAATTCTCAGGTTTAAGAAAAAGAAAGAAGGAACATCCCAGGGCCCTTCTCCCACCTACTGCGCTGAGACTCAGGTGGTTGCTGGTATCTTGGACGAGGGCTCCACACCAGAGGGAGTGCCTTGCTACCACAACTACTTGAGGCTCAGGGTTCTGACCACAGTTGGCAGGGATGCAGCTGGAGGAGAGGGACAGAGAAGAGGGCAGCCTGGTTGCAGCCTTCAGCCACCATGCCTTAGGGTACATCCAGCTCTGCAGATCAGCTTAACTGGCTTAATCCAGTCTATCAATAGTGCAGATAAGAAGTCTTCAGAGGGCAAAAAACCCTCAATCTCCAATACCACCGACTGCACTGAGGCCCCTGGTAAGAATCTGGCTGATTGGGATCCCAGGACAAAGGCTGCAGCCGTGACAGAGTACCTTGATACCACCACAGGAAGCTCAGGGCTCTGACCAGGCAGCTGGCAAGGAGATGTCTGGCAGAAAAGAAGAGAGAAGGATGAGGGTAATGACCTTCAGTCTCCACACCTTCACCTTCAGCTTCTGCTGGCAGCTGAGGAAGAACTGGCCTCAGGGATCATTAAAACAACAGGTCAGCTCCATCAAACTAATCCAGTTAATCAGCAGAGCAGAGAAGAATCCCCTTCAGGACAGAAAAGCTCAAACCCACAGATCCAGCAAATAAACAGAGGAGCAAGAATACAGCCAATGACTGGGGTGGGGGTGGGGACTCCGGTGAAGGGAGAAGAGGAAAAAATATGAGTAAACAAAAGAAAAAGAAAAAAATAAATTACAATCAGCAGCTTCTATACAGGTAATGAACAAAGCACAAATGAAACAGAGGAGGACCAATGAACGCCAAGCAAAAACTCCAGCAAATTGGACATAGGTTTTGGAAGAACTCAAAACCCAATTCAAAAAATAATTAAGAGAGGCTGAAGAAAATTGGGGAAAGAACTTAAAAGCAAAATAGGTCATCTGGAAACAGAGGCACCTGAACTAAAACAATAAAATAATGTCTTGAAAACCAGAATTGACCAGCTTGAAACTGAGGTAAAGAAAGTGAAAGATGACCTACAAAGAAAAACAGTCCAAAAGGAAAAGGATAACCAAAAAGAATTCCAGGAAGAGCTCAAAGGAGAGTTCAAAAATTAAAGTGGGAAGATGGCAGAATTGGGCAGGAGATTATCTAATTTTCCAAATGCCCCCACAAATAATTAAAACTAAGGCCTCAGACTGAATGTTAAAGCAGCTAAAATAATTGAGTGTGAAACAGCTGTCCAGTCTAGAACACTTGGGAGGATATCAGTAGATTCTGATCTTTTAGGGTGGTAGAGAGACCTAATTGAAGTACAGACACCTCTAGGCAAATACTGCAAAATCAATATACACCAAGCCTTTGGAGCAGCTAGGTAGGCAGCAACTATAGCTGTGCAACTTTATACCCACCAACTGTTTGGGGGTTGGATAGCTGACTAAGGGAAGATTGTGGAGACAAGGTGCACCAATCAGACACTGTTCCAGGCCATGGATGTAAGAACAAGGAGAAAACATACCCAGGTGAGTGCAATTGCTGAGAAGCAAGGATATTGCTGGTTGTGGTTATTCCAGAAGAGCAGAGTTCCTGGTTGCAATGCCAGAGCAAAGGGGCAAACAGATACTTGCAGTCATCAAAAGGACTTCAGGGAGTAAGTGTGTTTGAATGACAGTGTTGTTGAGAGTCTGATCAGTGGTCAGGGGTCAGGGGTAGGGAGGATCACTTGGGGTCATTCACCGACAGGGACATGAGCCAGGGGAAGAGGGACTAGATCTGACCCTGGATTACAGAAACTGGAAGAACCAAGAGATCAAAGCCCCAAAGAGAGCTCAGGAAATAATGAAAAAAAAAACAAAAAACCTTTAGCCTAAGACATTATTCCCCATGCTCTGAGAGCAAAGCCCAATTCTAGTATAAAGTCAACAATTAAGAAATAGGCTGCTAAAAAGTTAAAGAAAAATGAGTGAGCAAAGGAGAAAGAATTCAATCATAGAAAGCTACTATGTTAATAGAGAAGATGAGAGTTAAAACTAAGAAGACAATGATGTTATAACACCTACTACTAGAACTTCAAAGAAAAATGTAAAATGACGACAAAGCCAAAAAGTGTTCTTAAAAGAGCATTAAAGCATTGTAAAAACCAAATGAAGAAGATTGAGAAGAAATTGGGGGTCGGGGGAGAGCAATGCAAGAAAAAAATTTTAAAGTATGGGGGGAAGGTTTAAATAATTGGAAAAAGAGATCCAAAAAATCATCAGAGGGAAAAAAACTCTTTAAAAAGTAGAATTGGGAAAGAAGAAACTAATAATTTCTTAAGATGGTGATAACAAACCTATGACATGTGTGTTAGTGCATAGCCATTTTCAATGACACGAGGCTGCATGCAGCTACATATAGAGAAGTATGGGGCTGCATGCCAAGGATGAAACATTTGCTGTAGTGTAGTGTAGACACTCTGTGCACTATAGATGACAATTCTGCCTATATTCATTTACCTATTTTGGTTTATTAAATACGGTTGTACATTACAATTATACATTTTTGTTATTTAAACTATGAATATCTTGAAATTATGTTTTTTTTTTCTCGAAGTAACACACCACCCAATTTATGCTCGGTTTTTTGGTGAATTTTGACACACAAAGCTCAAAAGGTTGCCCATCACTGTCCTAAGACAATGAGAAATAACAAAACAAAATCAAAAGAATTAAAAAATAGAAAAGAATATTAAACATATTAAAAAAAGCAACTGAACCTGAAAACAGATGGAGTTGAAACAATAAATGAATTGACAGACTAATTGAAAGTTATGATTTTTTTCAAAGTCTAGACACTATACTTTAAGAAATTATTAAAGAAAATTGTCCTGACATTTTAGAACTAGAGAGTAAAGTAGAAATTGAGAAAATCCACCAATTCCTCCTTGAAAGAGACTCCAAGATGAAAATTAACAGGAATGTTATAGCTAGGTTTTAAAGCTCCCAGATTAAGGTGAGTGGGTAGGAATCAAATAAGAAAGGTAGAAGAAAAATTGGGAAATGAAATGAGAGTTATACAATTTTTTTTTGTTAAAAGAGTCAACAGCTTGGGAAAGGAGGCACAAAAAAATACTGAAAAAATAGAACTTTAAAAAACAGAATAAGTCAAATGACAGAAGAGGTGCAAAAATTCACTGACAAGAAATTCTTAAAAAACAGAATTGACCAAATGGAAAAGGAGGTACAAAAAGTCATTGAAGAAAAGCACTCTTTAAAAAATAGAATCAGCCAAATGGAAAGTGAGATCATTGAAGAAAATAATTCCTTAAAAAATAAAATTGAACAGGTGGAATTTAATGACTCCATGAAACACCAAGAAATAGTAAAACAAAATCAAAAGAATAAATGATGGAGGAAAATGTGAAATATCTAATTGGAAGAACAACTATCCTAGAAAATAGATTGAGAAGAGATAATTTAAGAATTATTGGACTAACTGAAAGCCATGATCCAAAAAAGTTTTGATATCATGTTTTAATAAATTATCAAGGAAAACTCTTATATGCTGGGACTAGGGAATAAAATAGAAACAGAAAGAATCCACTGCTCACCTCCTAGAAAAGATCCCAAAATGAAAACTTCTAGGAATATTATAGGAAAATTTCATAGCTCCCAGTGCAAGAAAATATTGCAAGTAATTAGGAAGAAATAATTCAAATATAGTGGAACCACAGTAAAGATATCACAATATTTGGCAGCTGCTACATAAAGTCTCAGAGAATTTGGAATATAATATTCTAGAGGGCAAAGGAGCTAAGATTATGGCTAAGAATCACCTACCTGGCAAAACTGGGTTTGCCATTTTTTTCTTGGAAAAATGGATATTAAATGAAGTACAGGTCTTTCAAGAATTCCTAATGAATGAAAAAAAAAACAAAGCTGAGTAGAAAATTTGACTTTCAAACATAAGTCTCATGAGAAGAATATAAAGGTAAATAGGAAAGAGAAATCATAAGGCATTTGATAAGGTTAAACTGTGTATATTCCTACATGGGAAGATGATACTTTCAACTCCTAAGAATTTTATCTTTATTAGGGAAGTTAGAAGGAATATACACAGACAAAGGGCATGGATGTGAGTTGACTATGATGAGATGATATCTTAAAAAATAAAATTAAGTGGTGATAAGGAGAGATGGACTAGGGGAAGAGGGAGAGATATAATGGAGTAAATTACCTCACACGAAAGAGCTTTTACAGTGGAGAGGAAGATGGGGGAAGGGTGGTGGCCAATGCTTAAACCTTACACCCACTGGAATTAGCTCAAAGAGGGAATAAAATATGTACTCATTTGGGTATAGAAATATATCTTGTCCTAAAGAGAAGTAGGAGAGGGAGGAGATAAAAGAATGGTGGAATTTTCGGAAAGGATGGTGGAGAGGAGTAGGTGGTCATCAGAAGAAAAACACTTTTTAAGGAGTCACAGAATGAAGAGAGAGAAGGATAAACAGAGGAACAATGACATGGAGGGAAAGATACAATTAGAATTCATAACTACGAAAAAATTTTACAGCAAGTTTCTCTGATAAAGGAAATATATAGAGAACTTAGTCAAATTTATAAGAATACAAGTCATGCCCTGATTGATAAATGGTCTAAGGATATGAACAGGCAGTTTTCAGATGGAGAAATCAGTTATCTATAATCATATGAAAAATGGTCTAAATTACTATTTATTAGAGAAATACACATTAAAATAACTGAAGTACTACCTCATACATATCAGATTGTCTAATATGACAGAAAAGGAAAATGTTAAATGTTAAAAAGAGCATGGGAAAATTGGGACACTAAAACACTATTGGTAGAGTTGCAAACTGATTCAACCATACTGGAGAGAAATTTGTAACTAAGTTCAAAGGACTATAAAATTGTGCATAACCTTTGACACAACAGTACCATTATTGGGCCTGTATCCCAAAGAGATCAAAGAAAAATGGAAAAATAACTATATGTATAAAATATTTATAGCAATTCTTGTTCTGTTAGCAAATAACTGGTAATGGAGAGGGTACCCCATCAATTGGGAATGGCTGACAAAGTTATGGTATATGATTTTGATGAAATGCTATTGTGCTAAAAGAAATGATGAGCTGAATACTTTCAGAAAAACTTAGAAAGACTTACGTGAAATGATGCAAAGTGAAACGAGCAGAACCAGGACATATATAATGGTTCTGCTCCTATATATATGTAGTCACTGGCTTCTAGCTTTCAGAGTCTCCATTTTTCTTTAAAACCAATAAGGGAATATCTCCTATCTTCTAAATCTGTGGTATCTGTTTTTTCTCTCCACTAAAATTACTAACAATGGCTCAGAAATCATATCTGCCAATTTTTTTCAATAGTCTTACAGGCATGTAGGGTTAATTTTTCTGGGTTTGGAGACTTAAACTTGCCAGGAGCCCCTGAGTTCTGCTCTTTCATCATCCCCCTACTTGTCTTGTTTTTCATCTCTCCATTAATTATTTTTTCTCTTTTCAAATGCAAAAATCATTCTCCTTGGGGGTGGGGGGGGCTGTTCAGAAACAGAATAAAAATTTAGCAGTTCTACTTTTTGTGATCCATTTTCATCAACCTATCCAAACCATCCAAACTCCAGAAGTTACATCTCTTCTCTGTATCTCCTAAATATTAACAATAAATAAGTTAATTAACTAATTAATTTTGGAAAAAAACCTTTTTTGTTGTTCTAGCCTTTTTTTACCAGTCTTAACTCTTTCTGAACCTTACTTCTTGTTAAATTATTCTTATAGTCATGCCACTTTTTATCTTTGACTATCTTCCCTTCAATCTATTATATAAATCTTCTATAAACCTAAGGTGATTGTTACATTCCCTGTGCATCCACATCAATCTCTTTGAACAATTCAATGTCATCTGCAAATTTGGTTAGAATGTTTTCTGTGCCTTCATAAAACCCATTGATAAAAATATTGTGGAAAAGATCTCCCTCCTCTGAAACTTCATAGCATTTCATCATTTCTTGCTGACGATACCAATCAAATGATGCCAACTATAATTATTTTCCAAATTTTTATCTCCTTTTTTACATAGTAAATTCCTTGAAGCCAGGTGCCATATTTAGTTCATCTTTACAACTGCCACATTACTTTGTGCATGGAAAATATTCCACAATTGGAATGAAAAAGTGAATAAAAAAATCAAAATTGAAACAAGACCCACTATCTCCAATTTGGATAATAGGAAAATCCCTGAGGGGCCTATTGTTTTCCAGGACATTTTTCTAAGTGCTTCAGGTGATATTTTTATCCAAGTTTGAGTCAATTCCTATGACTTAAAAAAGTTCTCATTGGCTTATTATCCAATGGTTTATTGTCCAATATGCATTAAGAAATCAATAAAATTTTCCTTCAAGGCTCAGCTCAAATGATTCATCTTCCATGAATTTTTGTTTTTCCCCTCTAATGAAAGTTATTCCTCGTCTCCTTCCTCCATTTCCTTTGACCTCTCCTAGCATTTTGTAGCTCTCAGGCATTTATCACAGTTTACATAATGTGCATGTGTATCCATGTTTCCAGTATCCTTGGGAACAGAAACTATGTATTATTCATCTTTGTAGTCACCATGATATTTGCCACAAAGTAGATATTCAGTAATTATCTATCAAATTGGATTCATTCTTTAAAAATAAAATGCCTTATGGAAGTCATTAAACAACAGACTAAAAATTCAAAGACTATAATTTCTATTTTCCTTCTCCAATATTTAAATACTTTAATTGATTTGTGATCTCATCAATGTGAGTTCTTATTCAAACAGAATGTACCTCATAGACGCCTTCTCATCTTACATCTCTCTTGCCCATGCCCCCCATGAAATCTTCCTCAGAGGGTTCGCCTTATGCTCTGAGGGGCATTCTTCTAGATTTCTTGTTATTGTGTACCTATCAGTGGGGTACATATATTATCAATAAGTAATTCTCTGCAATTTGTCCTCTTCCCTAGCTATCCTTCATGATGGGGACAAACACTGTGGATGAGACAAAATCTTCCTACACTTCATGCCACACTTTATAGTAATCATCAGAGAGTCTTGAACAAAGTTATCAGTCATCTAGATATCTGAAAAAGGGCAAAATGTCAGAGTCTGGGAGTGGGAGAGAAGGGAATCTTGCATTGTTTTGTTATTATTAAAACTTATGACTAAGAAAATATCAACACATCAATATTTCCTTTCCCTTCTTTACAATATTCTCATGAAAATAATCCTCTACCTATGTACTTATTAAGTACTTACCATACTGCCTGCCACATAGTAGACACTTCAATGTTTGTTGACTGACTAGTATGGCTCAAGAACCTCCTCAATGAAAACATGAGTAAGGAACAGACAGACTTTTGCAATTGATACTCTACAGCAGATCATATCTGTTTATTAGACAATTGACTGAAAGGTCAGAGAATACAAGATCCTCTGACTACGTGTGTGTTCACTATAAAAAGGCATATCATTTCATAGGCTTTCCTTCCACAAAATATCTCCTATGCATATTTTGAAGACATATAAGATACCTTAAGATTTGAAACCACAGGAATTACTTTGTTCTGATTCCACTCTTTCAATGAATTCTATGCATGGCTTTCTTGTCATGCTTAGTTAATAGTACTTATCCAAGCGTTCATGTTTCCATATTTCTTTTATTTTGAGTTACTGGCTTTTTATATATAAATATAATAAAACTATAATATAATACATATGATTTATTTTAAATATATAATAAATTATAATAAATATGCTTATCCAAGAGAAATTCTTGCATTAGTTAGATCCAAAAATCTATCTCATTCTTTTTTCTCCCTTCCTCCCACTCTTTTCCCCTCCCAAAGAAGGCAGGTGATATGATATAGGTTGTACATAAATTATTATATAATATGTTTTTCCCTATTTGTCATGTTGTGAAACAAGATACATGCTTACACTACTGAAAAATTCATGAAGGAAATAAAGTGAAGAATGGCATGTTTCAATCTGCATATTCAGACTCTGTTCCTTTTATAGTGGTGAATATCCATTTTCATCCTGAATTCCTTGTAATTGTCCTGGATCCTTGCCTTATTGATAATAAAGTCATTCACCATTGATCATCATACATTATTGTTGTGTTTCTTGAAGTTTGGAAAAATGTTGTTGTTGATTATTTGCTCTATTCTCCAACTCATCCATAAAACTCCCTGATGCTTATTAGCCATAAAGGGGCATTCACCTCTTCAGGCCACCAACATACTCTTTAAGGCATCTCTGTTATTGTTTTCAATTATTCCTGGACCCTCTGTAACAATAATGGTAAAACTATTGATTCCTAAAGCTAGACAGGATTTCAAGACACAATCCAGAGAAGTTTTTCTCAGAACCAAAAAGAAGCATTGATTTAAATAAAAAAGCAAAGCTGATCAAACCCGGCCTCAGCCACTTCCCAGCTGTGTGACCCAGGGCAAGTCACTTGACCCCCATTGCCCACCCTTACCAATCTTCCACCTATGAGACAATACACCGAAGTACAAGGGTTTAAAAAAAAAAAGCAAAGCTGATAAAAAAAATATGCAGTGTTCATTTAACTTTAACTGGATGGCCTTGCTGGATAACAACCTAGATAATATTGCTAAGGCTATATATAAGATTGGATATAATTTTACCAGCTTGGTGAAAGTCAAGAAGATGAAAATATTAATGTCTTTCCAATAGTTAGTGAGCTCCATATATGTATGTAGAATATGTTTATTCTTTTTTAAGCCTTTATATTTAGTTTTATTGCATTCATTGACTTCTTTCCTTCATTTCTTTTGTTTTTGTCTCATTGTGTACATTTAGAGGAACTGATAAGAACATGAAGGAGACAGGTGACATAGATGTTAAGAAAGTTTGGGTATGTTATCAAGGAGAGTTCCTGGCCAAAAAAAAGAATTTGCATTATTTGAATAAGGGAAGGAAAGTTACTTGACAGAGTAAGATGAAATTATTTGAGGCATGTGGGTCAAGTTAGAAAGAAAATATGACCATTTTAAAAAATTAATACTTTTAAAAAAATCCTTATACTAGGAAATAAGATCTCTGACCTAAAGACTATGAGAGGGATCTAAAAACACTGTAGTAAATTCATCTTGGTGAAGCAAAAGGAAGAGAGGAAGACAAAGATGAAGTAAACTGAGAGAAGAAAATGTGATCATGCTAAAAAAAATCAATTTTTAAATCCTTAAACTAAGAAAAAATATAGAATTTATAGATCTGTTCTAGAAAATGTAGAATCTAGAAAATGAGAGAGCTCTGAAGAATCTGTGGTAAATTCAACTTAATGAAGCAAAGGAAAGAGAGGAAGGAAAGGATGAAGTAAACTGAGAACTAATGTGCCAGGAGAGGGAGCAGCTTTGAATATAGCAGATGGATATAAAATAGAATCATTAACTTCAGTTCTGAATTTCATTTCCTATGGGATCAATATTTTTGTTTGTTTTTCTTATTTGCAATTTCACTCTTATCCTTACCCAAGCTAAGAGAGGATGTTCCCATTTATCTAGTATTATTAATGGTCAATAAACCTAGCTCTCCCCTCCTTCATCTGTGCCCAGATCCCTTTGGTCTTGCCAGTGAGGTTAGGTATTTGAGTGCATTATATGGATCCTTCCTGTTTATCAACCTCTTTGTTACTGGGCTAACAATTTTGCCCAAAGATCTCACTGTTTCAGTTGCCAAGATGTTAACTTGCCCTCTCCTCTCTTCTCGCCCTGCCTCTCCTTCCCCCAACATGGATTTTTTTACTGGTCTTGTCTCATAGGAGAGTCAGTGCTGGGCTTGCTTGTGGCTTCTACACATGCTTGAAAGAAGCCAAGATCTGGTTACTTTACCTGCTTGTTTTTTCCTTCGTTTTTTGTTTGTTTGTTTGTTTGTTTGTTTTTCCTTGCCCTGAGCCCTTGTCACAAGGGCACCAGAGAGACCCAGGCTGCTTTAGATGGCGGTACCATAAGGGCAGGGCAGGCTAACTGTACAGAATTTCCTGGGAAGCTTCCCCTGGACTAGCACAAAGGAACCTCACTTCTGGCCGTGCCAGTCCGGGAGGGGAGGGGGGTGAGATTCAGGGTGAGGGTAGAGCATGAGGCGGGTTCAAGTGGACCGGGTTGGGGTGGGGAGGGATCGGGGAGCAGAAAAGTCTCACAAATGCAGAAAGCCTCCCCAGCTCTTCCAGCTGTTAGCTCAGCCCGGGATGCATGTTCCCCAGCTTAATAACTGAAGCAAGAGTAATAAAACGTCCTTACAACTGTCAAAACTAATCTGTTAATAGGAAAGTTTGTGGCAAGGCTCCGGTAGCTCCTATCTGTGGGGGAACAGGTTCCCTATTTAGAGAAAATGGAGCTGTTATCCTTAAGCAGAGAGATGCCCATTGTGGAGGTAATTACGAGGAGGCCCGCGCTGACCTGGCAATGAGGAAGTGTATCTAAATACCTGAAGTGAAGGAGAGAAGCTGAAATGAAAGCCGAGGCCCCATCTGCTAGGCTGTAATGATTGTGCTATTTGAAGGCAGAAAGGTTTGTCTGGAGCAGCTGGTTTCTCTCCAAGTGACCTTTTAGCATTTCTGCTTTTGCTGTCTGACAGATGTGTCAACTCAATAATTTCAAAAGCCCCTGAGTAAATAACCAATTGTGAGCAAGGGTGACCCAAAGCGCCGACAAAACGGGAGCACACGGCACATTATGGAGCATAATACCTGCCCAAGGAAGCGGGGAGATTATCGGAAAGGAAAAAAACATTTTATTCTTTATTTTTGACTAAATGGCTTTCCTGCCCACAGATCAGTTGTTTTTGAAGAGGGGAAGAAAAGGGAAAATGTGAGGCGAGCGGAAGGGCATTGTGCTGGCTTTGTCCTTGGAACGCGTTTATGAGCTGGTTGGCGGGCCTCAGGTGGTGTGTCAGCCCTCCAAATGGACTCCTGCTCCCTCACTCAGCACACAGCTGGGGAGAAAGACTGAAGGCCAAAGCTAATTGGCTTTGTGAATGATTGGGGGACTGGAGAGAGGTGACTGCAATCAGACCGGGGCTGATGGAGTTTAAAGTCTTCCAAATAGTTTTCAAAAAGTAATGTAGATGTTACTCTTAATTCCTTCCCAAAGCTGGAGGTGAGGGCGACTGGGAGATCCTCTAGACCAGAGCTAGGTAACCGCCCCACCCCCCACCTTCCCCATCCTCCTCCTCTTTTTAATGGCTTAGACTGAGCCGCCAATGAACACAATTACCTAATGACTTCCAGGAAGACACAAAAGCACCCTTGAAGACTAATCAGATTTACTAGGTGAATTCATAGTTTGTCTGAGGTGTTTTTTTTTTTTTAAAAACCATTATCTCCCTAGCATAGGAAAATCTAACACAAAGGTTATTCCCTGCTGAGTCTATTCACTCCTCCCATGGGGAAAAGTAAGATTAATTTTAAAATATGAATGTCCAACTGCCCTTTCCAGTTTCCCTACAAGGCAAAAGTGTTGTACAAAGAATCCTTTCTCTTTTACCACTTCATTTTAGGAAATTAAGAGGTGCCCCTGAAATATTTTATAATAGTTCAGTCAGGAAATCATGTTGTATTCTTTCAATATAATTCAATAAGTATTTATCAAGTACCTGCTACGGGATAGATACTGGATATAAAGATAAAAATAGAAACAGTCTGCCCTGAAAAAATGCTGGGTTCTGCTGAGGAAAGCATGTATACAGATAAGGAAATATAAACTATACACAAATAAATAAATGCTGCATTAACAATAGGATATATTATATTAACTATATTCTAAATACAATATTAATCACATAAAATAAATGCTATATTAACTATATTATAAAGTACTATATTAAATGTTATAAAATAAATATTATATACTATATGCTATATACTATAACTATATTAACTATATTATAACTATATTATAAATTAAATGCTATATTAACTATATTAATTATATTATAAAATAAATACTATGTTAACTACATTATAAAAAACTATTATAAATTAAACACTATATTTACTATATTAACTATATTATAAAGTAAATGTGATATTTACTATATCATAAATACTATATTGATCCTATTATAAAAGAAATACTATGCTAATTATAAAGTAAATTTTATGTTAATTGTATTATAAATAAATGCTATATTAACTATATTTTGTATATATATATGTATATATATATATATAACTTTATTAACAATGCCTAACATGTGGTAGTTATTGTTCAGCCTTCATTTTTTCAAAGAGGACCAATGACATCATGGGGTGATGTCTTGACTAGCAAGTGAATTGGATTTAAGTGAAGTAGAATTGCACAAAGTCATCATCCTCATTCTTTCTTCTGATGTCATCAAAGTCCAGTGGCAAGGCAAAAGTCAGATTGACTGGGGATGGTCTGGGGCAAAGTCCAAGATAAAACTTTGCCATCTTCGAAGTCTGACCAAGCTCCAGGCATTACACAGTACCTGCTTCAGCCACCTCATGGTCATTGGAACAAATTTTTCTCATTTGGCCTTTCTACTGGGGAAAGTCTTCAAATGCTTGGGGTAGACATCCCCTGAGACACTATATGCTAGCTTATAGTAGCCACTTCATGAATTTTTATTGAATGACTGACTAAAAATTGGGGAGATCAGGAAGGGTTTCATGTAAAAGGTGAACCAAAGAGGGGCTTAAGTAGAACTACAGAAGAATATCTATGCAAATAAATGGAGGTTAGAAATGGAATATCTGTTATGAGAAACATCAAATAATTAATTTTGGCTGGAACAAAGAGTATGTAAGAGACAGAAGTTCAAAATAAATGTCAGATAGGTTGAAGCCAGATTATGAAAAGATGCAAAAAGGAGAAATGTGTATTTTATTCAGAAACGAAAGGAAGTCCCTGAGTCTTTTTGGGTGGGGAGTGATATTATCATCATCATTATCACTATGTCAGCCTTCCTCTGGAAAAGCCATTGTTGTAAATCAAAGTACTTAAGCAATTAGAATAATTTTAATGAGATTTCGTTCTATTTTTACTACATCTTTGCTCAAAACTGTTTCAGATTCCAAAATCAATCCATATGATAAATTATATACAATGATTTTTATATATAAGTATTTTTATATTATATATAAATATATTTATATTGTATATTTACTTTTGTATGTTTTATATTTATATTTATGTTGTATAAATATACTTATGGTGTATGTGAATATTACATATTGTATATGTAAATATTTTCTGATATTTGGTAAATTAAATACAGTGTTGACAGACAATGGGGCATGGTAGGGAAATTTCCCAATCTGGATTTAGTAGAACTGGATTCAAATCCCATCTCAGACACTTACCGCTGTGAAACTATGGGTATGTCACTTTACAACCAATAAAGGAAAAATAACATTTTTTTCACTACTTACCTCATAGGGTTACTCTAAGAGAAGGGCTCTACATATCTTAAAGCACTATACAAAGGAAAGTTGTTACAAATATTTGTCCATTTTAAAGAGGTTTGAGAATCATTTAAATATCAAAGTAATGTTAAGATGGGGAATATAGGATAAAGGCAGAACTGTTCTTACTGTCATTCAAAGCCTTCCATAATCTAGCTCCAGCTATCTCCCACTACTCCATAACAGAAAGCATCCACTCAAGCTAAATAGTTCTCCTCAATAATAATAGCAAGTCTTATATGTTAGGGGCATCTAAGTGGTACATTGGCTTGGAATCAGAAAGACTAATCTTCATGAATCAAATCTAGTCTCAGACACTAGCTGTGTGACCATCAGCAAGTCACTTAACCTTGCTTGCCTCAGTTTCTTCTTCTGTAAAAGAAGCTGGAGAAGGAAATAGCAAACCCCTACATTATTTTTGACAAGAAAATCCAAAAGTAGGGTCACAAAAAGTTAAACTTGACTGGAACAACTTAGTAATAACATTTATATAGATTTGCAAAGCACTTTATATTACCTCGTTTGATTTTCACAACCCTTTGAGGTGGAGGCTACTATTATCTCTGTCTTATAGATCAGGAATGTGAGTCTTGGAAAATTTAAGTGGCTTGCCCAGCATCACACATCTGGAAAGTATTGAGGTGAGACTCAAACTCAAGTCTTCCTGACTCCTGGCACCATCCATTATACTATCTAGCCTCAATATCTTCAGTACAGTCAGCTCAGTTTCAACCCCAGGCTTTTAACTCATATTATAAATCATAATATCACTTGGACTACAATTTTCTCTCCCTTCCACTTCTCTGGTCATTTCCATCCTTCCAATTTCATCTTAAACTTGGCCTCCTCCATAAGGCCTTACCTATCTACCTTACTTTACCGTAATGTTTGCCATCCTTTTAAGAAAAATACAGCAGCTTAGTGATAAAAGGGGCAGAAAATGTATTTTTAAAAGAAGAGATTTATATTGTCAAATGATATAAGATATTGCCACTGTTATAGATAAATATTTTAAACAGAGAAAAAGATCTTTATTTTACTCTTCATTGCTAATATATGTATATGAAGAAACATAACTTTTAGACAGGAATGATACTGTTTGAGAGGGCAAAGACTATGATGTAAAATATAGACTCGAATGTCTTTGTCTTGCTGATGTAGAAAGAGTTTAAGGTTATAGAGGAAGCAAAAGCTTTTATTCATTAAAAGCTAGAAAAATATGAATGCAAAGAAACAGTCCCAAGATAGCAAAAAGATGAGTAACATGTGGAAGATGTTGGAACTTAAAAGCTTTATTGTTATGTCAGGTAATATGAATATACATGTTTCATGACTAAAGAGAAGAAAGCTTTTTTAAAATGAAGAAAACATAGACTGAGATGGTTTTATAAGGATTAGTGATTTGATATGGGAAATTTGAAGAATGGTGGTTTTTTTAAGTAGAAGGTCAGAAACTACATATAAGAACCTGGGAAGAATTAAAAGATAGGTTTTTGAGGACGTATGGCTGTTAGAAAGTCAGCTGAGAAATACCACCTGGGATGGGAGAGAGGCAAAATTTGTCAAAAGGGTTCTGTGTTACCACCTCTGGCTTGAAAAGGAGAAACAGATGAGGTTTTACAGCTGCTTTGGTATCTTAGTGAACTGACTTCAAGAATCAACCCAGAGCTATATTACTGTGAACTGCATTCTAATTGGACAACAGAGCATCCATCCAGAGAAGAAAAGAAAATTTTCCCAGCTTACCACCACTATAAGGTTGAACAATCAAGCAGTGAATTAAGAAAAAGTTTCTTAAGTTGCAAATGTTGCCAGATGGGAACAATCACATTTTGCCTGCAGTTCAGAGTTGAGTTATCCTAAACGCATGAGTTTTCCTTCCTTCAAGCTTCCCTGTCAGGTCCCTTCTAGTCTTCACTGTAGATACCAAAGTATCAGAAAGAACATGACTTAGATTACATGTGTATGCTTTTGTATTTTATTATTTATGTATTTGGTATAAATATAAGTATGCACAATAGCATTGTTTTGGCTTTATCATTCAAGAAAGAGGTAAGTTTAAGATCTAATTGTGCCATTACTGTGTGGCTGTTTGTGTAAATATTATACACTGACTGTGGATGCAGGACCCTGTGAATACGTAATTTTGTGTATCAAAAATGCATTGGAATGACACTCAAGAGCCAGAGTGATAAGCAGAGGAAATGTATTTCCCTTTGACAAGGTTAACTCTAAAACCCTAAGAGAGTTTGAATATGATTATGTGGTGTAATCATATTCATCTCTGGAAACTTATGCCCGCAAGTGTGAGAATAAGTTGGAGAGACAGTAAGAGAGCAACAGGGTGCCCTGTGCAAGGGTAATAGCCTACATGTTTTATGACATTGTGGAAGATCCATGTAAAGGCAATGCCCTCGCAGACACCCCATGTAATCAGAATCTGAACCTAAAACTTCAATTCCCAGAATCCCACTTTCCTTCCCACCTTACATGCTAACATAGGAAGGAAATAATTTTGTGTAACCCCACCCCTCCCTCTGTCTCTCTGTCTTTCTTTTCCTGTGATCATGTTTGGTGGAAGGGGTGGAAGGTGAGAACTAGGAGAATTTTACTCACATGGTCTTAATTTTGTTAGATAATTAGTTTTTTATTCCTTCTACTCCAAGTGATTATTAATAAGCTTTATAAAAATTAGTACTTCCAGTATTGGACATTAATTTAAATGTCTTATAACTCACAGTTTCCCATGTTATACTACCTACATAATGGGTGGAATGAGAATCTGGAAGATTTTAATAACTCTAAAAAAAGGAAATCATAGAAGGCAAAGGTAGCTTTATGAGAAAAAAAAATGGAGGGAAAGGGGAAGGAGGAGGAGGGGAAGGGATACTCCCCACAAGTTGTGTGCTCAATTCAAAATGTCTCTCTACATGTAAGCACAGACTTTTGTAATAATATTGATGCAAGATTTCACACACACACACACACACACACACACACACACACACACACACACACNGATGCAAGATCACACACACACACACACACACACACACACACACACACACACACACACACTCACTGTGTGGGGGGGGGAGGTATGGACTGTGATGTTCACACTCTTCGGCACATGGTTTTTAACATTGCACATCCCCAAAAACCTGTGAGGTGACGCAGGTGGTCTTTTCTTGGGACACTAAAAAAAAGTTATGTTTTACAGAGAAGAGGGACAGAATATCTTAGAAACTCCTTGTTCCTTCCTCCTTCTCATCCTTTTTCCAGAGTTGGCATCCTTCCCAGATTACAGATAAACTTTCTACTCAAGTTTTGGCAGAAAAGTTTGATGTGGCAGGGTAGGGATTGCTGGGATGGGAGGGAGGAAAAGAGGGGGGAAGAACTAAGCTGTAAATTAATGTTTATTTTAAAAGTAAAAAGGGGGTCTTTCTATACACTTCATGGACAGTCTTTGTCCCATGTCAGCCAAAAGATCTTCAATGGCTCCATGCCAGAAATAGGGCTCTGAACTTCCACTACCTTCTACTGGGAGGGTTTCAGGAATATTGATCTAAAATGATTAATATTGCTATTACTGCTAATCAATCACTATATTGAGCATAACACATAATTATTAATAATTTCACACAATAATAACTCAAATTTATTTACTATTTTAAGGTTTATAAACTACATTAATCAAAAGCCTGTGAGCTGTTATTTTACCACTTCACTTCCTAATTTATGGAGTAAGAAACTCAGATTCAGAGGTCAAGTAAGTAATTTGATTATGGTCACAGTTAGGAAGGAGATTCAAATCCAGAGTTCCTGATTCCATGCCCAGGATTCTTTCCACAATTAACACCCTGCCTTCCCTTGAAATTCCCCTCACTGGAAAAGGAAGGAAGGAAGGAAGGAAGGAAGGAAGGAAGGAAGGAAGGAAGGAAGGAAGGAAGGAAGGAAGGAAGGAAGGAAAGAAATAAAAGAGATGTTCTTAAAGCTATGTTCAAAGCAAGAAGAACACAAGATCTAGGACCACTGAATGGAACAAACAGAATAATGTTAGGTCACCAAACAATAGAATTTCACAGCTAAAAGGGACTTAAAAAGCCATCTTTTCCAACTCTTTGCCTGATAGCTTAAGCATGTGCAATGTCATTAAAGTGAACACCCAGTTTCTAAAAGCTGTTAGAAAAGCAAAGTTAATCATAAAGGATATTATTTTTATTAATCAAAAAAACCTTTTTAATTGAAACAAAATGTTTTAATTAAATACAGCAGTTATTTTTAATGCTAAAGTTAATTAACTGCTATACTATACAAATCTAAAAGAAGGAAATGTAATTTTTTACACGTGACAGAGAGGATGTAGAACTCAACTCCCTTATTACTTCTGTTAGTGTCATCAGGAAGAATGATTTGGGGAGGAGAAATAGGGGACATATTTAAATTAAACTGAAGCCTGAAATAGTTGATGGTAAGTGTTAAAGTCTATAGATTCAATGCAAATATATCATAGCATAAAGAACTTCCAAATATAGTCCCCAAAACAACTCTTGGCAATCTTTGTAAAACTAAGAAAACATAAATAATTAGGTGGAGGCAGTCAGGTGCCTCGGTGAACTTAGAGCCAGGTCTACAGATGGGAGGTTCTGGTTCAAATCTGTCTTTGGACACTTCCTAGCTATGTAATGGTGGGTGTCATTAATCCGTATTGCCTAGCCCTTACTGCACTTTTGACTTGGAACCAATATACAGTATGGATTCTAAATTGGAAGTGAAGGGTTTAAAAAAAAAAAGGAATGTTAGAGATGCCAAGACTAGAGATGGATAAAAGTTCTATTTTTTTAAAGTTCATGAACTGCTGATTGATGAGATTCTCCCTGACCTCCTACAACATTCTAGAAGATATTTTTAAACAGATAACTTAGAAGGCTTTTAAAAGAGACAATCACTAGGAGCCATCAAGAGTTTATAAGAATATGCCATGATAAAATAATTTCATTTCTTATTTTATGTGCTATCTTAACTGTAAGAGGAATTTTGTAGACACAGTATAGCCTAATTTCAGTCACACATTTGTCAGTATCTCTTATGACAAGCTTGTGGATAGGATTAAGAAACATGGGCAGTATGATAGTATAGTTAAGTGGATTCAGCTGAGAGAACATCTATATTCAAAGACTGTTGATGAAGGGATTGCTATCAATCTGAAAGAAGGTCTCTAGTGGCATTTTGAAAGGTTCTGTTCTTGGCCCTATTATATTCAACATTTTTATCAATAACCTGAATGAAGACACATTTTCAGAGGACAGAAAGCTGGGATGAATAATAAGGTAGCTGATGGAATCAAGATTTTAAAATATCTCTTTGGATGGCGGTAACTAATAAAGGATGAAAACTAACAAAATGAAATTTAGCCAGGAAAAATGAAGACTTGCGTTTAGCTTAAAAATGAATTGCCCATATAGAGAATGGAAAGATCTGGTTAAAGCAATTGATGTGAAAAAAGATCTGGTGGGTTATTTTAATGTATTCTCAATATGATTCACAAATATAACCTTAAACTGCAATAATATCAAATGTGCATTGATTAAGCATACTATATTCTTTGCACTGTACTGGACTCTGGGGATACAAATACCAAATAAGATAGTCCTTCAAGGAGTTTCCATTCTACCAGAAAAAAAAAACAGTATATTCATGGAAAATAAAGATGAGATATATGCAAATGAACACAGAATGACTTTGACAAAGGAGTGGGTAGTGGCACTAAATATCTTTGGATAAAGATGGTGATACAGCAAAGGAAACAAGTAGGGGGACAAGGTGGGGACGCAGGGCAGAACTTTGTCAGGGAAGATGAGTTGGTCAAAAGTATTAAATGCTTCAGAGAAGTAAAGGATAAGTATCAAGAAACGTCCACTTGGTAACTAACAAATCACTGGAAACCTAAGAAAGAGCAGTTTCAATTGAGAGAAAGGGTTGGGTTGCAAAGAGAATAGAAGGAGAAAGATCAAGTTCAGTTTGATCATATCAAGCAAAAGATTTTTTGGATGGGGGAAACATGGCATCTTTATATACAGTCAGATCAATTATAGTCAAAATTCTGAAGGGAGGCCAAATCAAGGGAAATGGAAGAGATGAAGTGAATGGAGATCATTCAAATTTATACACAATTTAGATTCTGGTGGCTGTTATTTACTGCCTCCAGTTCATTCTCCCTCCTTTCTCAAGGAATACAGTAACTGGTGAACATCTTCCTTTCTATTCCCATACCTTATCCTTATCCTAGGGGCCTTCACCATGCATGTTGATGTTCCATCTAACTTTCTAATCAGTCAGTTCCTCAATTTCCTTTAATCCTATGATCTATTCCTCCACTGCAGCTCAAGCCTGCACAGAAATAGTTACAGTCTCATCCTTCTTGACATCTCTGTTGCCTTTCCCATTGTCTATCACATTCTTTTCCTTTATACTCTCTTCTCTTTATGTTTCAATGGTAGTAATTTATCCTCATTGCTCTTCTGTCAGAATACTCTTCAGTCTCTCTTTTTTCAAATGCTAGTTATTTTTTATTGGGGGATTCAAGCATAAACCTAGTCTACATTTCTTCTTTTTTAATTCCCAACTCCCTTCCTTCCTTCTCCTCCATGCACTGGAGAAGGCATTGCTTGACCAAAAAAAAAATGTAGGTAAAAACTGTCTTTCATGTTTCTATTTATCAGTTCTTTCTCAAGGTACACATTCACAAGTTATTCCTCAAAGATTAACTATGAAGTTGTATATAATGTTCTCTTGCTTTTACTCATTTGCTTTTCATAATTTTATGTGAGTCTTTCCAGATTTTTGTAATTAACCTGCTCATCTTTTCTTATAGCACCATAGGTATTCCAACACAATTATATGCTACAAATCATTCCCCAATTTATGAACATCCCTTCAATTTCCAGTTTTTTACCACCACTAAGTGAGTTGTTATAAATATTTTAGAACATATAATTTCTTTTCCTTGATTCCTGGTCACCTTGGGATATGGACCCAGCAGTATCTTTAGACAGCTTTATAACACTCTGGGCATAATTCCAGATTGCCAATCCTCAATCTCTTTTGCTGAATCTTTCTCCAAATCATGCCCACTAACCATAGATATCATCAAAGACTCTGCCCTGGACCCTGTTCCATCTATTATCACCTCTATACTGACAATTCTCAAAGCTCCTTTTCTAGCTCTAACCTTTAGTTTCATATATCCAACTGCTTATTAGATATCTCAAAGTGATATTCCATAGTCTCAACATGTACTAACACTGAACTCATTATCTTTCCCACAAAACCCTCCCCACCTTTCTATTACTGTCCAAGGCACCAACATCCTTCCCAAAGTCACTAGTCTTCCAACCAAGGTATTTTCCTCAAATCCTTACTCTCGTCTCTCCATATTCCATCTGTTAACAGATCTTTCAATTCTACCTTTGTAACAATGTTGGAATATGCCTGCTGTCCTCTGACACTAACACTAACCCTACTGCGGACCCTAATCCCCCTATGCCTGGCTGTTGCAATAGCTTGCAGACTTCATCTCTCCTCATTGCAATTGATCCTTCACTCAGCTGTCAAATTAATCTTCTTAGAACATAGACCTGGCCATGTCACCTCTTTTTCTCAGTGAATCCCAGTGGCTCCCTATCTTGACCAGGATTAAATATAAAATCTTGGTTCAGCATTTAAAGTCCTTCACAACCTAACTATCTCCTCCTGCCTTTCTAGCCTTTGTATACCTTACCCACTCAGCCTCCCTTCCCCTCCGGAAACATAAACTTATTCAGCAATATGAGGACATTGGCCTTATTGTTGTTCCTTGAATAAAATACTCTGCCTCCTGATAATGGGCATTTTCTCTGACTATTCCTTATGGCTAGAAGACTCTTCCTCTTCATTCTTGCCTCCTGGTTTCCCTGGCTTCTTTCAAGTCCTTTCTAAAACTCCATTTTCTACAAGAAACCTTTCCTAATTCCCCTTTGTGCTAGTGCCTTCCCTTTGTTGATTATCATCTAATTCATCCTTTAGATATCTTGTTTGTATATAGTTGCTTGAATGTTGTTTTCTCCAATAGACTATGAGCTTCTTGACAGTAAGGACTGGCTTTTCCATTCTTAGCACTTAACATAGTATCTGGCACATAGGTCCTAAATAAATAGTTTTTTTACTATATTCATTTTACCATCTCCATATGATCAAGATATATTTATATGATAAAAATACTAAATTGTTTATAACTACCTATCATTCCTTTTCTCCCCATAGTTTACTCCTCCTAACTCTATTCTCCTTTCTAGCTATGACTTCTAATGCCTCCATTCCTTAACTAGGTAAAGCCATCGCCCCTGTTTTGGCTTCACTTTTTCATCCTTCACTGGCTCAACATTTGAATTAGTTCGATCCCATCCTCTCTTATATTCTTTAATCCCTTACTAGTACTGGATTACTTCCACCACTGGTCTCCTCCACTCCTACTCAAGTACTGTTGAATGGACTCAGAGAAAAATATACAACCATTTCAACTAGATCTACTGTAAAATTAGGTTATAGGTAGCTTAAATTTCAAAAGGACCCTCACTGGAGGAATGCAACATGCTTTCTCTTTCCTTGTTCTTTCTCTATCCCACTATACAGGGCTGTGGTTCTACTCTCTTTTCTCAAGTCTCCAACTCTAAGTATCCTTTGCATATACCCTCCTAGCTAAAGATTTTGCCTTCTACTTTATTAAGACAATAGAGGTCATTCACTAGAAACTCCCACTTCTTCCCTTCTCCATTCTTTAACTTCACTCCTCCTCATCTCTCTTTCCTTACCCCAGTATCTGATAAAGATGTGATCCTTCTTCATGTACCCTTTATCTCATCCCTTCCCATCCCATTCAGAAAACCAACCCATAAACTTCCTGCCATCTCTAATTTTTCAACTTCTCCCTATCAATTGGCTCTTTCTGTATTGCCTCCAAACATATTAATTTTACTTATCCTTAAAATTCCCTCACTAGAGTCTTCCAGAATGATGTAGAAATACAGTGTGGTATAGTAAATAGAGTTCTTCACTCAGAGTCAGAAAGAACTAGGTCCAAATCCTACCTCCAACACTTATCAGCCATACTAGCCTGGGCAAGTAATTTATCCTCTCTAGGCTTCCATTTCCTCATATGTAAGATGGAAAGTTGTACTAGATGGTCTCTAAGGTCCCTTCCAGTTCTAAATCTATGATCCTGTCTTCTCTCAAAATATTGCCTAAATCTCTTCTCCCATTTTTGGCCAAACTCCTTTAAAAAGCCACTTACAGTTGTTTCTTCTACTTCTTTTCCTCCCTCTTACTTGTCAGTTTTTTGCAATCTGACTTTCTGTCTTCTCACTTGATCTTAAACAGCCAAATCCAATGCCTATTCAGCACTCCTCCTTCCTGCTGCCTTTGAAGCCATTGCAGACTGTTAACTACCTATTTCTTTTGGGTACCCTTTCCTCTTTGGGTTTTCAAAATTGTACTTTTTCCTTTTAATTCTCCATTCCTCAAACTAATTTGCTGGATTTTCATCCATATGATTATCCCTAACTAAGAGGGAACCCCAATGTTTCCTCCTCTGCCTAAATTATATATATATATATATATATATATATATATATATATATATACCTGAATACTCAGTAACTTCTTACTGAACACAAACATACACACATTAATTTATATATAAGGTTACTATGCTATTTTCCACTCTAAGAAAAGACCAAGGGGGAAAAAGAGCTGCCTTAACAAATCTATTGCTTTTTTCTGGGAAATAAGTGAATTGGGAATTTTAAGCTGTCTTCCCCTTCTTGAGCTGGACTGGGTCCTTGTTAATAAGGTCAAAACTTTTTCTTTGCTCTGAGTCCCCAGACCCAATATGCCACTGCTGAAATGAAGCCATAAAAAGGAAATCCCAAATCAAAGCTACCTAAAGCCCATATATCACACACTAACACATATGTACAAAGTGCAAACCTATTATTTTGCACCTGGTGCTGTACTAGTAGCAACCATAGAAACACACAGATAAACTGATATTTTGACAAAGATAGTATTGGTTGATATATAGAAAAGCTACTTGAATACTCAGTAACTTCTTACTGAACACACACACACACACACATTAATACACACCCTTTCTTCAGATGAATTGTTTTACAATAAATTTGTAATGACTTTTCATTTTCATCTTTTCCCAAGCACACCATTGGCCTCTGTTATATGCAGCAGAGCCAGAGTGCATCTGTCTCCCTTAGCACTGTCACCCAGGTTCTATAAAATCATATTACAAAATGTGGGTCAGTGATCACTGAGTCATGTAATTTATCAAGACAATACCCAGATGTGCTGTTGAAGTTCCTTCTGCTATGATGCAACCTGCAGGTTTAAACAACAATCTAATGCTGGCCATTCTTCAGAAACGAAGAACATTTTTTACACTGGAAAAAAATCCTTCATTCATCACAGCTTCTCTAGTAAAATAATCTTTTGATGTGTCAATATTTTTAAAAGATAATCTGTTAATGAAAGGGGATGCGACACCTCCATCTAAATAATACATCATCTCTTCTGGATGACTGTAATCAAGTCTCTGATAGGTCAGCTATAAAAAACTCAAGAGTTCAACCACCCCAATTCCCTCATTTTAAAGAAAAAGAAACTAGACCCAAAAAAGAAGTGAATCCCAAACAGTTCATTAGTGGCCAAGCTAAGACAAGATTCCATGTTTCCTGAGTCGTAGGACAAGAAAATATACAGCACACAGGAACAGAACATCAGAGTAGGAAAGCAACTCATCAGTCATCTGGTCTAAAAAAATACTCAAAATAAATCCCTACTTGAAATACCAATCAATCAATAATATATGGAAAGAATCTCCTCCTTATTGCTCTCCTTTCCCCCTTTCCATTTCTCCTTATTTTCATGGAATTCAACTTTAGGACAAAAAAGCAAAAGCCAAGTAGTACACTGCCTTCCATCACAGTTTCTTTGTCCTACATTTCTACCTTTTGTATTTATCCCTCCAGCATCAAAATATCTGGATCTCCCTACAGTTGAAAGTATAAACATGAATCATGTAACCATGGGAAAATATTCTAAATAAATTTTTTTAAAAAGAAAATATAATTCTTAGGTGCAGAGTTAAGATGGTAGAGCAAAGACAAGGACTTACCTGAGATCTCTTGAACTCCCCTGCAAACAACATTGAAATAATATCTTGAATCAAATTCCAAAGCAGCAGAACCAACAAAAGGATGGGGTGAAACAATTTTCTAACCAAAGACATGGTAGAAGTTTAGCATAAAGGATCTGTCTCACTGGAGCAAGAGGGCAGCACAATCCAGCACAGGTCAAGCAGGAGACCTTGGGGGTAACTGAATTAGCTGTGGCCTCTAGAGCTCTAAGCTAAAAGACTAAAAGTAGGAAGAGAGTTTTCAGACAGTTGGTCAGCAGGAGATTACAGGGGATCCTTTCCTGTCACTGGTAGCAAGCCTCTGTTGTGGGTTTGGGGTCTCAATCCCAAGGTAAGAAGAATCCCACTAGCAGAAACAGAGACCCTAGTTATAGATCTAAGGCAGAAAAAAAAAGTGCTTTTGGTCACTTACAGACCATAGCATAGAGCAAGAAAGCAGTGACCATATCTTTTCATATAACCTTGGAAGAACTGAAAACTTACAGATCCTCAGAACTAGTTTTGAAAATAGTTACACAAAAAATTTGAAGCTAGGGGAAATGCACCCCTCCATCCTGGGAGTGGAGATCAACTTTAACATGCAGTTAAAAAGTCAAGAAATAGACTGTAGAAATGAGCAAATAACCAAAAAAGAACATGACTATATAAAGTTACTATGGTGGTGACAGGGAAGATCAAAACACAAACTCAGAAGAAGATAACAATGTCAAAAATAGCTACATGCAAAGTCTTTTTTTTAAATGTGAATTGGTCTCAAACTCAAAAAGCATTTCTGGGAGAGCTCAAAAAGAAATTGTCTCAAATAAGAGAGGAAGAGGCAGTCTTGGGGAAAAGAAATGAGAGTGATGCAAGAAAATCATGGGGGAAAGAGTCAACAGCTTAGGAAAGGAAACACAGAAAATACTGAAGAATAACAACTTAAAAGTAGACCAAATAATAAAAGAGGAACAAAAATCCCCTGAAGAGAAGAATTCCCTACAAAATTAGAGCTGATTAAATGGAAAAGGAAGTACAAAATTCACTGAAAGAAATATTTTCTTAAAAATTGGAATTGAGCAAGTGGAAGCTAATGACTCCATGAGACATTAAGAAATAATAAAACAAAATCAAGGGGAAAAAAACAAAATGTGAAATATCTCTTTGGAAAAACATTTGACCTGGAACATAGATTAAGCAGAGTTAATTTAAGAATTATTAGGCCACTTGAAAACCACAAAAAAAAAGATAGACATCATATTTCAAGAAATTATTGAAGTCTGGTATCCTAGTACAAGAAGATAAAATAGAAATTGAAAGAATCCACCAGTTACCTCCTAAAGAGATCCCAAAATTAAAATTCCCAAAAATATTATAGCCAAATTCCAGAGATCCCAAGAAAAGGAGAAAATATCATAAGCGAAGAGAAAGAAACCATTCAAATATCATGGAGCCCCAATCAAGATAATACAAGACTTGACAGCTTCTACATTAAAGTCTTAGAAAGTGTGAAATGTGATATTCCAAAGGGCAAAAATTCTAGGATTATAAGCAAGAACCATCTATCCAGCAAAACTGAGTGTAATTCTTCAGAGGACAAAATGGATATTTAATGAAATATATGACTTTCAAGCATTCCTAATGAAAAGACCAGAGCTAAATAGAAAAATTTGACTTTCAAATATAATACTTGAGAGAAGAGCAAAAAGGTAAACAGAATTAAAAACCATAAGGGATTCAATATGGTTAAACTCTTTATATTCCTACACAGGAAGATGATACTTCTAACTCCTAAGAGTTTTATTAGGCATGTACATAGAGAGAGGACCAAGGTTTCAGTTGACAATGATAGGATGATATCCCAAAAAATAACTGAGATGAAAAAAGAGGGATGCACTGGGAGAAGGAGTAAGGGAAAAGTAGAATGGGGTAAACTATCTTATATAAAAGAGGTATGAAAGAGCTTTTACAGAAGAGGGAAAGATAGCAGGGTGGTAGGCAATGTTTAAACTTTATAGTAGGAGCTTGTTTTATACAAACTCAACAAATGCAAATTCAGGTACACATGACTGGCATTTGAAAAATAAAGGGAGAAAAATATATAAAATACAAGTTTTTAATTATGCACTAAACCTGCACCATTTTCCTAAGTGGCATAAAGTCTCACACAAGTTTGCTCAATCACACTCCTTCTCACTTTGAGAAGCATTGGTGTGAATCATTACATTGTTCTGTGCCAAACATTAGCTTCCACATCAGCCTTTCTTTGGAGTTCTTCACTTGTAATAAGTTGTGTCCCCCATCTAAGCAGTATTTCTTTTTGTTTCATTAATGCTATTTAATTATATTAATGACCCCAAATTACAACAGTGATGCTAGTAGCTCTTATAAGCTTAAGAAAAGTCATAAAGTGCCTAGGTATGTTCCTATAAAAAATACTTATTAAACAATACAATTCACTATTATGCACAATTTTTAAATTATGCAAAGAGTCTTGTAACATATTGATCATAAAAATGAGGGCCTGCCTTACTCTCAATAGAGTATATTGAGAGTATGACTCAATATGACTCAGAAGGAATAATATACTCAGCTGGGTATAGAAATTTTCTTTCCTTAAGGCCTATAAAATCGTGCATAACTTTGGACCCAGCAATACCACTAACTAGGTCTATATCCAAAAGAAACAGACAAACAACAAAAAATGGAAAATAAAAGTACCTTTATATAAAAAAAATATTTATAGCTGCTCTTTTTGTGTTACCAAAGAATTGGAATGGAAAGAATGTCCAATTAGGAGACATAATTGGGGAGTAGCTGAACAGGTCATGGTATAAGATTGTAATGGAATACTATTGTACTATAATGCTTTCAGAAAAAATTAAAAGACTTAACATGAACTGACAGGAAGTGAAGTAAGCAGACTCAGGAGAACAGTGTACATAATAACAGTAATATTGTATGATGATCAACTGTGAATGACATTATTCTTAGCAATATAATGATCTAAGACAATTCTGAAGGACTCAGGTTAAAAAATACTCTCCACCTCTGGAGGAAGAACTGATGGTGCCTGAATATGGATTGAAGCATACTTTTTTCCTTTTTTTCTTTAGGATTTTTTATCTGTGTTTTCCTTCACAATATGACTAATATGGAAATATGTTTTGCATGACTACATGTGTATAACCTATATCGAACTGCTTGCCATATGGGGGGAGGGAAAGGGAAAGAGAGAGAGAAGTTAGATTTAGAACTCAAAAAAATTTTAAATGAATGAAAAAATGATTTTATATGTAATTGGAAAGAAAATAATTTTTAAAGATTTAAAAAACAGAAGTATACTTTTTACAAACATCATCAGCCATTCAATCAGACTTATTTTTCACTTCTCCCTGCCAAATCCCTAGACTTATGCCTATTGTAATCATTTTTGGTTAACACATTTTGAGAAGTCTTTAGAAACTCCAGGACATCAACTAGAGAAGAGCAGTAAGAATGGTAAAGTGTCTTCAGAGAAAACCCATAAAAATTAGTTGAATGAAATGAGGTTATTTAGCCAGGAAAAAAAAGACATAATAAGCTGTTTTAGTACATTTGATGGATCAAACTTACTGTTTCAATTTACATGACAAAACTGCAAGCAATGGGTGGATCGAGAGAGGCAGATTTTTTTTCTTGCTATAAAGAAGGAAAAAAAGATATAATAACATTTAAAGCTTCAAGATATAATGAGTTTGGAGCAGCAAGGTGGCTCAGTGTATAGAGAGCTATAACTAGACATGGAACATCCTGGGTTCAAATATGGCTTCAGAAACTTCCTAGCTATGTGGTTGTGGGCAAATCACTTAATCCCAATGGCCTGGTTCTTACCTCTGTTCTGCCTTGGAACCAATTCGTATTTTAAGACAGAAGATAAGATTCTCAAAAAAGATACAATTAGTTCCTCATTAGTCAGTCTTCAAGAAGATGCTGAAAAATTATCTGTAGATGTTTGTTATCAAGGTAATTCCTGCCCAAGTATGGGTTAGAGCCAGGGATGTGCTGGAACCAGCTCAATGTGGTTTATGATAGTCAATTGTTAAATTTTCAGAGTGAGTATTTACAGGTCAAAAATAGAATAACAACAAAAACAACGACAACGACAATAATAATAGCTAGCATTTATATAGGGCTTACTATGTGTTGGGCACTGTGCTAAACACCATACAATTATTATCTCATTTTATCCTCATAACAGCTGTGGGAAGCAGATATTATTATTATTATTATTATTATTATTATTATTAATTATAAGTGACTTGGCCAGGGTCACACAGCTAGAACACTTTTGATGCTGGATTTGGACTCAGCTCTTCTGACTGCTGGATCTGTGCTTAGACACTTATTTGCCCTGACACAAGCAAATACTACAAATCAGGACTTGATTTGTTCTTTTGCCAATCACCCACACTTAAAAGAATGAGAAAAATATTAATAATGTGAATTAAATTTAAGAGTGTGTGATACATCCTCGGTGAGGGGTCCAGTTATAAACATTTACCAGCACACCACTGAACTTAGGCTGCAAGCCCTTATAGCTGTGAGTTTCTCTTATTCTATGTATTATATAACACGTGGCAAATTATTCAGCATAACCCACAAAAATCATCTTGTTTTTAAAGGAAAAATGACCAAGAAGGCATGCTCAAAAAAATTCATTTGGATTAGGGGCAGCTGTAATATAGAAAAAGAGCTAACATTTATGTAGCACTTATCATTGCCAGGTATTCTGCTAAGATCTTTATAATGACCATCTTTGGTCCTCGTAAAAACCTTGGAAGGGGAATGCTATCATTTTCTGCATTTAACTGATCATGAAATTGAGGCAAACAGTTTAAGTGACTTGCACAGAGTTCCATGATGAGTAAGTTTCTGAGGCTAGATTTGAATTCGGTCCTCTTGACTATTCAGTGCCTCATTGAGATGATGATCAATTTCAAATATGTTCCTTCCAGGGTAATTTGACAACAAAATCTTTAGAACCATCTCATCCGGTACCATCTGGCATTGGCTTTTTTTTTAGAGGAAAAAGGCAAGAAATAAGATTTTTCATTCATTCAATTATCTTCAATAAGCATTTAAGTGCCTGCTATTTGCAAGCATTCTTAGAAGTTGCCAAGTAAAGGAAGCAGAGATCCTTCTTTGATCACAATCATGGCTAAAATTGGGGACACACAGTATTCTTAAAGTCTTAACAAAGAGACTTTCAGGAGAGGGTGCCCCATTCTTTTTATTTAAAAGGTGATCTTGACTTGAGGAGAGAAAGTTTTATATATTTGTGGCAAAGTATATCAGAGGACCTGTGTTTAAATCCTAGCTCTGCCACTAACTACCTGGGTCACCTTGGTCAAGTGACCTCCCCATACCTCAGGTTCCTCGCCTATTAAATAAAATAATTTAAACCAATAATCTTTTAGATCCCTTCCAGCTCTGCATCTATGGTCCCAAACTCCTTTAATTTTATGCTACAGTATTTTTAAGAAAGACTCTTAACCTGGATAGTTTTGCAACATTAGACAAAGGACTTCTTGTCTTGTGCCTAATTTTATTGATATCGTACCCATGTCATGTCATATCATCATATGGAAACTCTAAGAGAGGGATAATAGAGAGTTGAAGGGGGAAAAGACTGGATAATCTAAAACCAAGAAAATCAGTCTCTGAATAATGAAGATTTGGTTATACATCAGCATATATATGTAATGGTATACACATTAAAAATGATTTTATCTTCAAAACTATTAAACTTAAAAAACTTTTAAAAACTGCTTAAACACACCCATCATCAACACAATAATTACAAATGTTGATCATATTTTGACAAGTACATAACAATGTCCAGAATGGTTTCAAAGCTCTATGTGGAGCAGGAAAACTGTGGGTTCTGGCTTCAAAAGACTACAAATGTGAGTATGAAAATATTCAAGCTCTTATTTTATATTATGAATCTAGAGTTAAATTGTTTTATTCCCCATGCAAAGATGAAACTATTAGATCAGTTTCCAATATGATTTCGCTATGGGAGAGGTATGAGAGAGAGAGAGGCAGAGAGAGAGAGAGAGAGAGAGAGAGAGAGAGAGAGAGAGAGAGAGAAATCTGTGATCTATGTATGCCTCATGTGGGAATTCTATTTCACATTACATAGAAAGATGAGTTTTCCAGTCTAAAATCTTTGTCAGGCAGCAAGTTTCTCTAACGATATTTGCATACACACACACACACACACACACACACACACACACACACACACACACACACTCTTATTGGGAAATTTATCCAAAACTAAATTCCAATTAATGGTGCAGTCAGCCCAACATACTAAGTATTTCAAGGTAGGTCAACAATGAATAATCCTTTCTCCTGTTTTCTTTGGAAATTGCTTTAAAGAGACTAATTCAGTGTAAAACTATGCAGTTTGGGATTCTAAGGTGACCACTTAGTGTTGTTTTCTTGATTACTTCCATTATTTCCAAAATTGTAAACAAATGACTTGATTAGGACTTTGTTGGTAATCATTATGCAATTTTCTTTCTGTTTTAAGCCAAATGAGTAACAAGAGGGAAATAGTGATTTTAAAAAGTATATCCCATGGTCCTCTCCATGTCTAATGAGAGTAAAAGTGAGGTTATTAACTAGGATGGGGGAAAGAATATAAGATTTCCCAGGGATTCCAGGTGCATCCATCATTCAAGAAAACGTGAAGCCCATGCATGACCTTTTATTGGTAAGGCAAAACAGTTGATCTGTACAATAGACATATGTCACAAACCATTTAAAAAGGATTGTACACTGCCCTTCTGTTCTGCCTATCCACACCAGCCATGGGAAGACCATCATGCAGGATTGAGCATTTTCTGGAGCTCTCACTAAAAAGGTCATTCTCCAAAAGAGCTGCTGTTGAACTGGATGAGAAGTCTTGTTATCTTCCTTTTAAAAATCTCCTGGGAGTTTAACTGGTGGTGTTTTACCTGATATAGGCACTCACCTTGCTCTTCCCAACCTATGTTTAAGGCAGGATTTCTTATGAGAAGATACTTCCTCCTATTTCTTTGCAGAGGTAGAGGTGGTGGGGAGGGTACACAGATGCAGGATGCTACAGATATCATCAGACTTGGGATATGTTTGTTAGTTTTGACAATTTTTTTATTATAAGAGATGTCTCTCAGAGGGAGAGATGCAGTGGTAAATGTAGGTGATGTAAGAACAAAATATAGAAATAATTTCTTTAAACCCTCTTAATGTTGTGCCTGCACCCATTCCAGAGTCACTTCTATTCAGTGTGTTTGAATACTAGCAAGAAAGCACACCTTCGTGCAAAGAAATCAGATTGGGAAACGGTGTCCTGTGGGCAACTAGGTAGCTGAGTAGATTGAGAGCCAGGCCTAGAGATGGAAAGTCCTGGGTTTAAATCTGACCTCAGTCTGCCTTGGAACCAATACATAGTGTTGATTCTAAGAGAGTAAAGTTTTAGAAAAGATAAAAAGACAAGACAAAAGGAGACATTTAGAACACTTTCTCATGTGCTTATTGATAGTTTTGATTTCTTTATCTGAAAATTGCCTATTCATGTCCCTTGCCCATTTATCAATTGGGGAATGGCTTGATTTTTTATACAATTGATTTAGCTCCTGGTATATTTGAATAATTAGACCTCTGTCAGAGTTTTTTGTTATAAAGATTTTTTCCCCGGTTTGTTGTTTCCCTTCTGATTTTGGTTGCATTGTTTTTGTTTGTACAAAAATTTTTTTAATTTGATATAATCAAAATTACTTATTTTACATTTTGTAATTTTTTCTAACTCTTGCTTGGTTTTAAAGTCTTTCCTTTCCCAGAGATCTGACAAGTATACTATTCTGTGTTCACTTAATTTACTTCTAGTTTCCTTCTTTATATTCAAGTCATTCACCCATTCTGAATTTATCCTGGTGTAGGGTATAAGATGTTGATTTAAACCTAATTTCTCCCATACAGTTTTCCAATTTTCCCAGCAGTTTTTGTGAAATAGTGGATTTTTGTCCCAAAAGTTGGGCTCTTTGGGTTTATCATACACTGTCTTACTATCAATAAACACATGAGAAAGTGTTCTAAATCTCTAATAATTAAATAAATGCAAATCAAAACAACTCTGAGGTATCACCTCACACCTAGCAGATTAGATAAAATGATAGAAGAGGAAAGTAATGAATGTTAGAGGGGATGTGGCAAAATTGGAACATTAATGCTTTGCTGGTGGAGCTGTGAACTGATCCAGCCATTCTGGCTGGCAATTTGGAACTATGTCCAAAGAGCAACAAAAGACTGCCTGCTCTTTGATGCAGCCATGCCATTGTTGGGTTTGTACCCCAAAGAGATCATAGATAAAAAGACTTGTACAAAAATATTTATAGCCGTGCTTTTTGTGGTGACAAAAAACTGGAAAATGAGGGAATGCCCTTCAATTGGGGAATGGCTGAACAAATTGTGGTATATGCAGGTAATGGAATAATATTGTGCTCAAAGGAATAATGAATTGGAGGAATTCCATGTGAACTGGAATGACCTCCAGGAATTGATGCAGAGTGAAAGGAGCAGAGCCAGAAAAACATTGTACACAGAGACCAATACACTGTGGTAAAATAGAATGTAATGGACTTTTCTACTAGCAGCTATGCAATGACACAGGACAATTCTGAGGGATTTATGGTAAAGAACACTACCCACATTCAGAGGAAGAACTGCAGGAGAGGAAACGTATAAGAAAAACAACTGCTTGAATACATGGGTTGAGGCGGACATGATTGGGGATGTAGTCTGGAAACTACCACACCAATGCAACTATCAACAATTTGGAAATAGGTCTTGATTAATGACACATGTTAAAACCAGTGGAAATGCATGTCAGCTATGGGGGGGGGCGGGGTGAAAGAGGGGTGAAGGGGAAAGTAGGAACATGAATCTTGCAACCATGGAAAATTTTTCAAAAAAATAAAATAAAATAAAAAGACAAGTTGGATGGCATTAGTTTGGATCCAAATTCTATAACTTACTAGGTATGTAAAATTTTACTTATAAGAGTCAGCATATGGAACTATGAGCATTCCTTCCTCAAACCTGGCCTGTTAAATGTCCAGATGCTGCTAGACTTGAAGAGACCCTGCAGTGATATATATGTATAAAGATATTTTAATGGCTCTTATGGTCAAAAGATATAAGCATTGAGTAAGCTTTGCAATAATCCAGTCATCTCTAGCTAGTTGATCCCAGTGCCAGGTCTCTTGATCCCAGGACTTAATTCAACAAATATTAATAATTTGATATTTATTAATTCTCAACTTAATAAATATTTATTAATTCAATATTTATTAATTCTCAACCCAATAAGTTTTTAAGCACATATTATATGTAAGGCTGGACAGGCAACCCTCAGAAATTCACTGAACCTCTTTGACTCTCCAGTAAATTCACTAAGAGCACAAGTTACAAAGAACATTCCCATCTGATTTAGTAGAAGGAGCTTTTAATTAAGAATTTCCCTTGCCAATGAAATAATAAGGACCAGTCCAAAAAATACACAAAGTACTATATTAGGTATTGGTGTGAATACCCAGACAGGGAAAGCTACATAAATCAGCTCAGATTATCTAGCAAATAATAGTCACTGCCCCATATTCTACTAACTTGATCTCCCCACCTCCAATGGTTGGTGGGTAACCATTACTCTTCTTGGCACTCCTGTTCTAAATTTCATGGAACTTCATGTAATATCATTATAAACTTAGTTACACTACTATATCTAGTTTGATCCATACCATGCTTCAGAGCCCACTCACCTCCAGAATCTTTACATCTCTCATGAAATCATACACACCATCAATATGATCACCAGCACCATGATCAATGCCATCTTATTTTCCAGCTTTCACTCTGGAAACAGAAATCAAGCCAATACTACTACTTTTCTAGAAAGGATGTGAAAATGGGCTGCTCTGTGATTACCTTCACAACCCTTGTGGCTCTCCAGACCCAAACGTTAATTTTCTGGTCACCATTCCTCTATATGTGTTATCTCTTTCATCATCATATAAATGCCTAAAGAGCTGTCTTACTTTTGTATTTTTATCCTTAGTACATAGCATAGCATGTGGCAGTTAGCAAGCTCTTAATAAGTATTTATTCAGTCATGCATTCATTCATCTTTACTACCACAAGAAGTCTAGAATCTCAGACCATATTCAATGAAAATAAACAGAATTAAGTTGGACAAACATTGCTCATTACCTAGATGTGCAAGCTTCTGAATGAAGGGTACAAAAATATAGAACTAATGATTGGAAAATCTGGAACTTGATCCCAATGCCTTTTGCATATTGGGATACAAAGTGTGTCTGTTGACATAGGGCCCAGTATAATGGAAAAAGTTGGGATTTAAATGAAGGAAGCTAGGGTTTCTTAGGCTTCCAAGCTCTGATACAAGAAGTGCTACAAGTTCTCTGAGATACCTTCTGGATTGGGTAGAAAATATTGAAACTATAAGAAAAAATAGTCCAGGAAGAAGGAATTTTGTTCACTATAGAATAGAAATTCTAGAGAGCATGGTGGAAAGGGTAGACAAGGTTTACAATGAATTGTGAATGGAAAAGGACTGAAGAGGATGAAAATGAAAGAAAAGAGGTAAAGATTGAGCATTTACTTTTTCTGATGGGGTCAATGATAAAATAGAACAAGAATAGGGAAAGAAATAAGTTGTTGGAAACTGTTGGTCATATGGGCACAGTGAATGGTAAATGAAAAATAAAGTTCAGAGTCTCCAAAGGGTGTTGGTGGTGAGCAAATATTCACTCTTCCTTGCAAGTCCTGATGGACAGTGGGGAAAGATGATGCTACAAGATCCCCTGGCTAGATGAGGTAGTTATACCTGTGTCTCAGGGAATTCCCTGCTTAGTGGATGTCCTTGCTCAGGGTCTGCTGTTATTTCTTTTATCCCATCAACACTTTCTACCCTTATTATAGTACCTTAGTTTAGGCAATCATGATCTTCTGAATTAACTACTATAACAGGCACCTAACTGGAGTCCCTGACATTGGTCTTCTCCCTTCCAAGCCATCCTTCAATATGCTCCCCAAATCAACTTCCTAATATAACATTCCAGTCACAATACTCTTCTACATAAAAACTTAAAATATAAAACTGATATTCTGGCACTCAAAGCCTAAATCTAAACTACTTTTATCTATGGCTCTTAAAGTACTCTTTATTCCAAGCTAAATAGACAATTCTCTCTCTCCTCCTTTATTATCATTATTCCTTTACTCATACCATCCCTCATTCCTGAAAAGAATTTTCATTCTTACTTCCAATTTCCATCTTTCAGAATCCCCCAAAGTCTAGTTCCAGTTTCTCTGTATGCTTTGCATGCATAAAGACTTCTTTGACTATTCTTCAAATTTCTTTTTAAATTGTCTGGACTTCTCCTTTGAATTCATTTCATTCTCCTTTGCATCATAATCATTTGTATACTTGCCATCTTCCCTATGATCCTAAACCCCTATAGGGCAGAGGGAAGGAATAACTTTTTATATGGGACCCATTATATGTCAGAAATTGTGCTAAGCACTTTACAAATATTATCTCATTTGATCCACACACCTTGAAAGGTAAGTGCTATTGTTATCCTCAGTTTACAACTGATGCAAACAGAGGTTAAGTGACTTATCCAAGGATACAAGGCTACTAAGTGGCTCAGGCAAGATTTGAAATTCATGTCATCCTGAGACCAGGACCAGTACTCTATCTACTTTACTACCTAGCTACCTTAGAGAACAGCACTATATTTTGCCATTTCTAGAGTCAATGACTCCTACCAAAATATCTTGTCCATATTAATAGAATTCAATTTAAAATATGTTCATTTTGAATTGAAGTTTACAGAAACTTTATATCTATGCTATAGTAAAGTCAATCCCTGGATTTCCAGTTTAAGGCTTGAAACGATAAGACTAATAAGGTATTTTAAGTCATGTCTCCTTTTCGATCCCAAATCCTAATAGCATAGACTCAAAGAAGATGTTAATCTTAAACTATATATTTTTGCTGGTTTGTCTATTTCTTTACCTTAAATGAATTCAACTATCTAGCACTTTGGGTTCCTTTTAAAACCTCTATACAGCTTTGAAAAAATTTTCCAAATAGGCTGCAAAGTGGAGGCAGAGTCAAGAAGACCACAGATGCAGCAAAAGATCCAGACCTCTCTGGAAACTCTTTCACATCAATCAAAAATGGAGAAAACAAAATCTAACAACAGGACAGAGCTGGGGGACCCTCCTACTGGATTCAACTTAAAAGATAATGAATAAAGAGCAAATAAAACAGAGGAGAATCAAGGAACACGAAGCAAAAATGCAGAAATTCCAGTGAATTGGACACAGGCTTTGGAAGAACTCAAAACACAATTCAAAAAACAATTAAGAGAGGCTGAAGACAATTGGGGAAAGAACTTATAAAGCAAAATAAGTCATCTGGAAACAGAGGCAAATAAACTAAAACAAGAAAATAGTGTCTCGAAAGCTGAAATTGACCAACTTGAAAACAAGGCAAAGTAAGTGAGAGGCTACCTACAAAGAAATCAGACCAGAAGGAGAAAGATGATCAACAAGCCAGGGATGAAATTCAGTCTATAAAAATTAGAATCCAACAACTAGAAGCAAATGACCTCACAAGGCAGCAAGAGTCTATAGAACAAAATCAAAGAATGAAAAATTTGATGAAAATATGAAACACCTCATTGGTAAAACTACAGATCTGGAAAATGGGTCCAGGAGAGACAATTTAAGAATTATTGGACTACCAGAACATCATGACAAAAGAAAAAGTCTGGACATCATTCTACAGGAAATTATCCAAGAAAACTACCCCAACATTCTTGAACAAGAGGGAAAAGTAGAGATTGAAAGAATCCACAGATCACCTCCTACATTTAGTTCCCAATTGACAATGCCCAGGAATATTATAGCCAAATTCAAGAACTACCAGACCAAGGAAAATATACTACAAGCTGCAAAGAAAAGGCCATTTAGATATCGTGGAACTACAATTAGGATAACACAGGACCTGGCTGCATCCACACTGAAGGACCACATGGGATGGAATATGATATTTTGGAAAGCAAAGGAACTGAGTCTACAACCAAGAATCAACTACCCAGCAAAACTGACTATATACTTGCAGGGGAAAGTATGGTCATTTAATAAAATTGAAGACTTCCAAGAATTCATAAAGAAAAGCTCAGACTTAAACAGAAAATTTGATCCCCAAACACAGAACTCAAGAGAATCACCAAAAGGTAATTAAGAAAGGGGGAGAGCTTTTTTTAAGGGACCCAATAAGTTCAAATGATTTGTATTTCTATAAGAAAAGATGATAATGAGAACTCTTAAAATTGTTATTATCATCATAGTAACTAGAAGAAGTATGCTTAGAGAGAACAGTGACAAATTGTATAGGATGAAATGCCAAATAGGCTGTAAACATGGTTTCAGTGCCTAGAATATTTATGTTTAGAGATTAATAAACTCCATTGCTTTCCATTCCAAGTTTCAAACATGGTATCTTTTCTCCTTTTGAACTTTTTCCAATGAATACTAAGAGAATACTATGTGGAAAGGCTTACTTAATGTTCAGTCTCTCTGTCTCTTTGTCACTCTCTGTCTCTGTCTTTTTGTCTATCAGTCTGTCTCTAACTCATGCACACACATACATAATACCCAGCATGCTGCTTGGAAAAAAAAGTAGAATCAGCCTAAATACAGGAGACCCACCAGTAGGACTATGAATAAATGGAAAGATAGTCCTAAAGGGAACTTTTTGAACATTCCATGAATGAACAAAAAGGATTTTCAGCTTTTGTTGCTTTGTTCTCTCTAACCTCAATACTACTTTCCTCTAGACCAGTGGTTCCCAAACTTTTTTGGCCTACCGCCCCCTTTCCAGAAAAAATATTACTTAGTGCCCCTCAATACTAATTTTTTAAATTTTAATAGCAATTAATAGGAAAGATAAATGCACCTGTGGCCATCACCACCACCCTGGATCACTGCAGCAGCACCCACCAGGGGGCGGTGGTGCCCACTTTGGGAATCACTGCTCTAGACTTTGCATGTATTTGAAGAAGAGTGTGTCAAAGATGTTTGGGGAGTTGTTTTCTATTTAACTTTTACTGTACCACATTGTTAAATATTCTTTTCTAAAAGTTACTTAAGGCCAACAGGATGATGCACCTGCTACCAGAAAGTATGAGACCAAGGCTGATGGATCACTTGAGCTCAGGAGTTCTCATCAGCAGTGTACTGAGCTGACCAAATGACTAAACTCAGCCCAGCATCAATATGGTGAGCCCCCAGAAGCAAGGAGCAGTGCTAGGAGGTGTGGGGTGGGGGGATAAAGGAGTGGTGGAGACTAGGTTATCTAAGAAAAAACAAACCAGCCCACCAGATCAGAAATGGAACAAGTCAAAGCTCCCATTCTAATCAATAATGAATGAGAGCCCATTGGTGGCAGCTTGCAATTCCAACCTGGGATAATAAGAAGGCTCAGTCTTTTTTTAAAAAATTGCTTAAAGCTGGTTATCTTAACAGATTCTCAGTTGATAATCTTGAAAGGAAGCACAAATTTGGCAGCCCAAGGTAATATCATTAAAAATGTACCTCCCTCCCTGATTCCTCAAGGTTGATTCTAGAACCCCAAGGGTAGATGAAGCTAAGTTCTAGGAATTTAACTCATTTCCCAGAGTCAGAATTGAAATAAGGAATCTTCAGAGCTTTTATGGGCTATAATTCTATGTCTTCATTCTAATCACTGGTAGAAACTTGGTACCCAAGAATATCTACTCACTAATCAATCTTCTTCCAGTCAATAGACTGATAGTATAGAAGAGATAAGAGTTTAGAGATTATAGACCTATATTCATAAAGGGTGTAACTAGCTGAAGCACAATTAAAACCCAGGTTCTCTTATCCAACTAAGCAACTAAAAGGATTTTCTTTCCACACCTCAATAAAGATGAAAGCCATAAACCAGGGTTGACATGAGTACTGTTAGCTTAGAGGGCTATGCCAAGAAGTTCAGTGTACCTGCTACTGTCACTGAACATACTAATATGCTATGAGCAAAAAACAGAGTAATTAACCAAGAGTAGAGACTATAGTGGTACCTTGACACAGGAGTTTAATTCATTCCATGGCCATGCTTGTAACTCATTTTGCTCGCGTGTCAAATCAAATTTCCCCATTTAAATGAATGGAAATGCAACTAATTCATTCTGGCCCAAAAAAAACACATGAATTTTTTGTTTTATATACTTTTAAATATGAAAATGTACTTTATAAATATCAAATAAACATATTTACAGATTATAAGAAAGAATGTAAAGAAATAAACTTACTTATGAAATGTTATTTACCTTTAAGGTCAGGCAAAGATACTGGTGGAGGAGGCTTTCATTTCATGCGCTATAGCTTAACATAACTTACTCTCTATGCACATAAAGCTACATTTAAATGCAAAATTGACCTTACACATTACTTATGATATGTAACTTTATTACTAAACTTAATTGCTATTTTTTTACTTTACTTGATTATCAACATTTTCTTCAATGAATTTTGGCTGTTTTGCCACACTTTCCTCAATTTCACTTAGAGGCCGTTTCAACAAAAACCTTTCCATGAAAGTTTGTTTCTCCCTCCCTTTCAGAACATTTCAGTAATGTGTGAAACAAGTGTCATTGCACAGCTCCAACAAATGACCTGTTGCAACTTCTTCTGGGTGTGTCTTTTCAATAACTGTTTAATTTTTTCCCAAATCTTCAACATTTTCTTAATCTCTCTTGTACTCATTACCTCATCCCCTCAGGCTCCTCCCCACTAATTTTCTGCAAAACTTCCATATGCTACTGCTGCTGTAATTCCTTCAATCCCTCCATCTTCAGGACCCAGGGTTAAAAGTTAAGAAATTTGTCAAAAAAAAATTATAATAAAGACAAAAATAAAGAAGAAAGCAAAAGTAATTCAATATAGATGCTCATACGGCCAGATAAACACTGAAGTAAATGAGACAGCCTCATGTAACTTATGAAACCAAATGTTTGGCAGGCTATCTAATGGAGGGTGGCAGAAGCCCGCGATTCAAATATCTGCTTGTGTCTTAAAATAAAAAATCCCCATTGTGACTTCTTGTATCTCAAATTGCTCATCACTTAAGGTGCTTGTGTTTCAAGGTACCTCTGTTGTAGCACTCTGGGAAACCCATCTGGGGAGGTAAGGGTAGCTTTGGGAAATGGGTAGTGATAGTGTTTGCTTCTTGATTAAAGTCTTTGTTATTAACTTTTTGTACTTTTTAGTAAATGAGACAATCAGAAATCTAGAGCTATAAGACCCCAGAGGTCATTTCATCCAATCCCTTCACTTTAAGGAGGAGGAAACTGAGGTCCAGAAGAGTCAAGTGATCACAGTCACACAAATAGTGATTAGTATAGCATGGATTTAAACTCAGATCACACAATACCACACATCTAGTACTATACTACAATGACTCCAAAAGAAGAAATTTTAGGTAATTTGTTCCATTTTCTACTTGCTGTCCTCTTTACCATATCATCTATAAATGCTCTTTGATTAGTATGAGCTAGTTGTGCCTCACACCAAGCCTTTTGCAAGTTTGATTTGGTTTCTTTTGTCAATCAATAAACATGTACTGTTTCCTAAATGTCCTGACTGACACAAAGCAGTAAACTTTGCTAAAGGATGGGGATGCAAAAAAATGTTGTCAGTTTTTTGAGATAACACTCCTTGTTGTCCTCTGATGTCCTCCTCTTGGTATTTTATAAATGAGCTTATATTCTAAATTGATGTTGGCACTATCTCCACATTTCTCCATTTAACATGAAAATCAAATGCTAATTAAAGAAATTTCTGAACTTTTTCAGATTCCTTATTGTGATCTTGTACATTATAGATGCTTAACTAATGTTTGTTGAAATATATGTTGAATTTACTCTTAGATTCCCAACTGGATTTTCTCTATTCTTATAGAGCTAGAATTATAATGTTATGAAATACTGTAGAATATTTTGTTGTTAAGTCATTTCAATCATGTCTAATTCTTCATGTTCCTCATTTGGGGTTTTCTTGACAAAGAGAATGGAGTTGTTGGCCATTTCCTTCTCCAGCACCACAAACTATGCACTACTCCAAAGGACAAATTAAAGCTTTACTTCAAAAAATTTGCTTCCCTCATTGACATCTATGGAAATATGTTTGTGGGAGTCATTTGAGTCAATGAACCTCATCTTTCCTGAACATGCTATTCAGCTGAAACTTTTTAACTTTCTATAATACTCCCATGAAAAGCCGTAATGACTAAGATAAAAAAAAAAACAACAGAAATATAGCTGTATGGTGGACATAGAAATAGAAATGTATTAAAAAGTAATTAAATGTTTTAAATTTTTTAATAAAAATTAAATCCAAATATTTCTATAGTATCACAATCTCATCAAATTACTTTAAATATTTAGACCCATTCTCTATAGTTCAATTTCAACAAACAACCATACTATATATTTTATTATTCTAATCATTACTACTTTCCTTAAGATCTATTTTGGCTAATTGGCCTCTTTGTCTTAATTCAGCCACTTAACACATCTTTCGTTTGGTTTTAAGTTGATAATCTTTTTGCATTATCACACCTCTCCAGACTCTGTTCAGACCATAATCATTCTTTTTAAAAACAATCCAATACTGATTCTATCTATCTCAAATCAAATAACCAGGTTTATAAAAATAGAAATAGTTTCTTCTGGGTTTTGTTCTAATAATAGCTCACATATCTGACCTCAAAATAAAGCAAACATTTTTAGTTATGTATTTTTAAGGACCTTAAAGGAATGATCCAAGATTAGAGGAGGCCAAAGTGATCTAGTAAACCAAGAGTCAAGATTCACATGCTCTATTCCCAGCCCCTCTTTCAAACTGTTTTGTAACCTCAGAGCAATGTTCATAACCTTCTTAAATCTCAGTTTTTCCTGTGTACTTAAAAAGTCATCTTTACTAGCTTGAAGCAATTTTGTGAACACAAATTATGTGATATTTTGGTTGGATTTGAGCCCTTTAGCCTCTGCTCTGTGGCCTTCTCACCTGGGAAGATTCCTTTGCCCTATGGCCTCTTCCTAATGATGAATTTTTCCCAGAACCTCCATTTTGTGGAAGTGTCCAGGTTAGTCATACTTACTCTTTCACTCCTCTGCCAACTTTGCTCCACAATACCCACAAAAGGATATATTGTCACTCCACCCTTTTCACCTCCCTTTTATGCTTTCTTTTTCCTTTTAGGCTGTTGAGGTTAGGAACAATCTTTCTTTCTGCTTATGTTTGTATTCCCAGTACTTAGCACAAGCCAGTGCCTTACACATAGTAAATATTTAATAAATACTTGTTGATTTTTGTAAAAATATTTCCTATTTAGTAGCAGATACAGGATACAATATGTATACATGGAAAAGTTAGCCACAATGAAACTAGAAATTTTAAACATTCTGATTTATAGGACAAGATATTTTTATTGTGTGCCTGTGTGATGCTGACCATTGTGCCAAGTGCTAAAAGAGATAGCTTCTATTTATATACTCTCTGCCCTAACTTGGCCTCAGTTGCAATTAATCGATCAATATGTATTTATTAAGCACATTCTATGTGCCAAAAACTGTGCTCATTACAATGGATATAAGTACAAAGAATGAATATAGTGAGAGAGAGAGAGAGAAATGGAAAGAGGGATGGATGGATATAAAGATATAGATACAATATATATGTATGTTTTATAAATATATTTGTATTTCAATATAATTTGTTTCCTTTCTAATCCCACTTATTTTTGTGTAGGCACTTAAATTCATTATTCTGAGAAGGGGTCCATATGCTTTACCATCCTAACAAAAAGGATCTATCAGACACACACATGTTAAAAACTCCTAACCTAGAAGAATTCTGTGAGGGAGAGGTGATGAGAGAAGGCATTCCAGGCATGAGGGAATGGCTAGCACAAAGGCAAGAAGACCAGAGATAGAATGTGACTTGTGAAAAATGGAAAGAAAGCCAGTTTGACAGTATTGCAAGAATATCATTGGAAGGAAAAATGTCTAACAAGGCTAGAAAAGTTGTTCTCTTGATTCTGCTCATTTCACTCTCCATAATTTCATGTAGATCTTTCCATGTTTTCCCGAAATTAAACTGTTCATCATTTCTTATGTCACAGTAGTATTCCATCCAAATCATATGCCACAATTTGTTCAGCCATTCCCTAATTGCTGGAGATTCCCTCAATTTCCAGTTCTATCCCACCAAAAAGAGAGCTGCTTCAAATATTTTAAAACATATGGGTTTTTTTCCTTTTCCCTTGATCATCTTAGGAAATAAACCATGAAGTAAAAAAATATACACAGATTTATAACTCTGAGGATAATTCCAGATTGCTCTCTATAATATTTGGATCAATTCATGGTTCCACCAACAGTATATTAGTGTATTCTTCAAAGTTCTGTACTTAGGTTCTCTCTTCTCCCTCAGTTCTTTCCTAGGTGATTTTATGTATGCCTAAGACTTCAGTATTTACCTTTGTATAGTTGATTTCCCAATATATGTTTATATTTCAACTTTTCCTCTGAGTTCCAATACTATTTTCCAAGTAACTACTAGACATCGCCACCTGTACCTCAAACTCAAGAAGTTCAAAATTAATTCATTATCTCCTCTCCACAAAACAAAACAACAACAACAAAAAAGCCCTTTCTCTGCCTGCCCCCCCACTTCCACCCCCCACGTTTTCTCTTTCTGGTGATGGCACTGATATCTTCCCAATGACTCAGCTTCATGGTCTCAGATTTGTTCTTTCACTCTGTCTCTTCCTTCACCCCACAATTCAATCATTGCTAGATTCTGTCTGTTCTACCATCTCTCATGTACTTACTGTTTTTCTCATTCTCAAAGCAACTACCTTTGTTTGGGTTTTTGTAGAGGCCTGGTTTGAGTTCCACCTCTGTCACTGCCTATCTGTGACTTTGAGGAAATCTCTTTAAGCCCCTTCAAATTATCTGAGCTTCATTTTCCTTACCTTTAAAATAAGGGCACTGATACCTTACGGGGTTGTTATGAAAATTCAATGAGAAAACAGAAAATAAAAAAGTAGGCAAAAAAAGATTATCATTGAATAGTCAATCAGGACCCGGATTTAGAATCAGGGTTTGAACCCTGCCTTACACATTTATTAGTTGTGTAATCCTAGGAAAAATCATTTTTCTGTGTCTCAGCTTTCTCATCTGTAAAACTGATGGCCCCAAAGGTCCCTTCCCCCCCTTACACTATTGTCATTATTCCTTACTGAACTCCCAGCTTCCCGTCCTTCCCATCTCCAATCGTTCCTTCCTATCGATTCTCAAGTAAATTTCCTAATGCATCACTCTAATCACATGTAGTGATAATATCAGGCCCACAAATTATTTTAAGTATGAATTACAAATATTGTCAATATAAATCACTTCATAAAAATTCATATTCACGTGTGAGTATAATGACAAAATGCTAATAAGAATAGAAATAATACTGTCACCAGGCAATACTGAATGAATCCAGCCTGAGCACTGGAGAGAAAAAAAAAAGAAGAAAGGAGAGAACAGAAGATGAGAAAGGAGAGTGAGAGACAGAGAGACAGGCAGAGAAAGAGAGATAGGGGGGAGAGAGCGAGAGCGAGAGCGAGAGCGAGAGCGAGAGAGAGAGAGAGAGAGAGAGAGAGAGAGAGAGAGAGAGAGAAAAAGAGAGACAGAGGGGGGGAGAGACAGAGGAGGGGAG
>NC_058130.1:631181981-631212018 GCF_016433145.1 Gracilinanus agilis
AGAGAGAGAGAGAGAGAGAGAGAGAGAGAGAGAGAGAGAGAGAGAGAGAGAGAGAGAAGCTGAGAAAGAGACAGAGGGAGAGAGACAGAGAATCTGTGTTTGAGTTGAAAAGGACAAGTGACTATAAAATGAGAGTAGTCAACCCCCAACTGTGAAATAAAAATAGAAAAAGGGTCATTAGGCCCAGAGCTGTCATCTGTGGCCCTCTTCAACATGCCTGAGTAGTGGATGGGGAACAAGCACAAAAAAAGAATGAGCCCCACCCCCATGTGCCAAAGGGCATCACAATTGCCTTTCAATCCAGACTGTACATTTTTGGTCAGGAAAGCCATCTCCAAGTACTAGTTTGGTAGTGAGTAGAGAACACTAATGCTAAACAGTGTAATATTTGTTACTTTGTGTATGTTCCCAGGGTCAGAGAGTTAAATGATTCTGATCTCCTCCCTCCAAAAACATGGTCAATCTGTATTTTAAGCTACTCTTTCTTTGAAATGTAAGCTTCTCCTTCCACATGCCCAGCTTGTGGTTTTCTTTCCGCTTCAGTTGCTCAGTCATTTTCACACACAAGCATCTAGACAGACTTTCTTCCACGCTTTGGTGCATTTGGGGCTCTCGCAACACGACTTTATGATGTGTAAGTGTAATATTGAATATTGTCTCTAGGAAAGGGGAAAAAAAAACCTGTACTCTGAAAATGGACAGATGTTTCTGAGTGGGTAATGAATAACATCTTTCTCCAGCTTTCCTGACAGATGAAAGTGAAAACAAACATACAACTACACATACATTATACTCATCTCAAATAAGTAACATGACTTGCTGCTTCCAACAAAAAAAATAAAATAAAAAGGTTGGGGGTGATGAGGAAACACATTTTTCTCTCTTTGCTACAGACAATATCCAAATTCCCTTTCTAAAGACTTACACCATTTATAATATCCCAAGTCAGTGGCTGCCCCAGTTACTGTTTGTGTCTGTGAGTTTGTATTAGGTTTGTCTATCAGTGAGATATTTGGGAGAGGGAAATTCGTTCTGCTTTTTTGGAAAAAGAAGCTGTATTATTCCGACATAAGTAAAGCTGGAATAAAAGCTGAAATTTTGAGTTTTGCAATAACATAATACAAACAAAGTCCTTCCTCATAACTCAATTCAGTAAACATCTATCACCTGCCTGCTAGTACCAAGCAGGGGGCTGGGTACTCAGAATACAAAACAAAATCGAAATAATCCCTGCCTACAAAGAACTTACTTTCTGCTCTTTTCTTTTTACATTTAATACATTCTCCCACGCTTGATAGAATTGTTCATAAATAGTATTTGAATGTTTCTCCCCCTGTAAAGTCCATCCAAAATCCTTCACTTTAAATTCTATCTATTCCTTAAGATGTGGGCTAAAGCCACATACTCCAAGAAGCCTTTCCTCAACTCCCCACCTAGAAGTGATTCATTTCATTTGTGAATTCTTATATCGCTCTTTTGCTATTATTTAGTTGATTAGTCATATCCACCTCCTGGGGTTTTCTTGACATAGAGTGATTTGTCATTTCCTTCTCAGATGAAGAAACTGAGGCAAAGAGGTTAAGTGACTTGCCTAAGGCCACACAGCTCATGTCTGAGAATGTACTTGAACTCAGATCCTTCTGACTCTAGGGCCAAAATTTTATCCGCTGTGCCACCTAGCTGTCTAACACTCCGTACCACTTTCATTTTTGCACTCCTTTATATCAATAGTTATTTGTATTCAAGTTATCTCCCCCATTCCTTATTTTATTAGATAATAGGCTCCTTGAAGACAGGAATTATGTCATTCACCTGGACTTGCATTCAAGAAATGTTTGCAGAATTAAATTAAAAATTGCCACTTTATATCTATTTTGTATACATCTTATCTTCCCTCCTATAATGTAAGCTCTCTAAAGATTATAGGACCCTATTGGGTTCCTCCTTCCACATTTTATAGATGAGGAAACTAAGAAACAGAGTGACTGTCACTGGAATGAGATTGGAACCCAAATGTTCCTGGTTCTTAAAACCAAAAGCCCATTGACTACACCAGGTGCTTGTTTTGCTTCTCACAATGACTTTAAATATCTATCAAATGAATAAATGAATGGATAGTGAAAACAATCTTTCTTCAGGAGCTTCTGAAACTTGCTTATCTTAGAAGAGAAGCTCCATGGAGGATCAACTCTCCCGCTTTCTTTCCTTTGCCTAACACCTACAGAGCTGTGGAGTGTAAAAGAATCTCAGATGTTTCTAAAAGAGGAAGCAATAGAAACTGGAGGAAGCTGTCAACAGTCAGAGCCCAGGAAAGAATAGCTGCCTGATCATTTAACCAAGCAATCCAATAGAAAACTGGGCCTTTGGGATGAGCTCAAATGCATTTAGAGTGCTCAGCTCCTTGCACCCTTGCACATCTTCTCCCTAACAAATAAACCTGCTTAATCTCTCCACTTCTAAACCCGTATCCCAAAATTGGAAACCCATATTTCCAGACTTCAAACTCCCTACAACCTATGTACTTCCTGGGAAAACCTACCTTTAGCTTCTATAATTCTCCTTTTTGTGTGCCCCAGGCCCACCAGGATCCCAACCATAGTTGCTGGGCAATTCAGCCTCTAACCCTACCTTCAGAGTCAGAGGGAATGGTACAATTTGGCAACAAGCAGAATATAACCTTTGAATTCAGAAGACATTAACCAAAAACTCCCAGCAGCTGCAGATATATATGTTGGAAGATGTGTGATTATTGGTATCATCTTATTTTTATTTTATTTTTTATTCTTTTATATTTAATAAATATATTCATTATACTCTCATTCTTATTTTGCTTTTCTTGTTTTTATTTACTTATTTTTCTCTATTGATTTTCACTTATTCAGGTTCAACAAATATTGAGTGACTGTGCGAAGCATCCTTAGAGTGATACAAACATATATTGGGTAAGAGTCTTATATCCAAGATATATAGGAAATTAAAACAATTAAAATAAGACCAAGAACCATTCTTCTTTGGATATGTGATCAAAAGGTATGATCAAACAGTTCTCAAGAGAACTCTGAACTGTTAACGACAATATAAAATAATGTTTAAAATCAAGAAATGCAAATTAAAATAACTCTTGGGTTTTATCTCACACAGAATTTTAGCAAGGATGATTAAAAAATGAGACTTAGCCCTTCAATTTTGGAAGGGATGTGTAAAATAGGTGCACTGTTGATAAAGCCATAAATTTGTCCAATAATTCTTGAAATAATTTGGAATTTTAAAAAGAAAGTGACTAAAATATCCATACTTTTTGATCTAAAGATTTCACTATTTGGCATATAGCCCAAGGAAATCAATGGCAAAAAGAAAGATATTTTATACACCAAGTTATTCATAACACTTTATTTTTGGTGTCAAAGAAAATGACCTTAGTAAATTGTGATTGTTGTTGTTCAGTCACTTCATTCATGTCCAACTATTCTTGGCCTTATCCTGGGTTTTCTTGGCAAAGACACCGCAGTGATTTTCCATTTCCTTCTCTAGCTCATTTGACAGATGAGGAAACGGAGGCAAATAGGGTTAAGTGAATTGCTCAGAGTCACGCAGCTAGTAAGTGAGGTCAGATTTGAACTCAGGAAGATAAGTCTTCTTGACTCCAGGCCCAACACTGTCCACTGTGCCACCTAATTGCCCATAAATTGTGGGGAATGATTGTAATGGAATGTGCTATTAAAAAGGATAACTATGATGAATTCAGAGAAGCAAGAGAAAGCTTACATAAACTGATGGAAAATAAAGTTTCTTACCAACAGAATAATGCACACAGTGGTTCCAAGAATATACATGGAAGGGGGAAAGGGAGAGTAAAAATAAATATTATGCACTTTTAGTGAAATGACCAAGTTTGGTTCCAGGGAAGAGTTGAAAAAAGGTTACCTCTCTACCTTCATTGTGATGATTGGGAACTATGGGCATAGAATGTTTTTTATATATTGGACACAGTAGACATTTTGATAACATTTGTAAGAAATTACCTTTTTTCTTCCTTTAAATCTTTGATACAAGAGTTGGCTCCCTGGGCAATACCAAAAAAAACCTATCAATTAAGGCAAAATACTTTTTTAAATCATGAAGAGTATCAATAAAAATAAAATAATTTTTAAAATTTAAAAACAGAAGTATATATTTTAGCTCATTCCTCTAGCCAGAATTCCCCCTAGGAACATCAGATATATGTCTTATACAGGAATGTGCTAGTAAATATTTAACAACCAGTTTGCCAGGGAAAAACTATAAGCAGGGCACAGTGTTGATAACATTTTTGTCACTTTAAGTCCAATCAACAAACCAAATGAAACCAAATGAAATAAGCAGACCCAAAAAAACAATATATAGGTCTACAGCAATGTAAATGGCAATAATAATGGCCAAAAAAAGCCAAACCAAATGCTGTAAAATGACCAAGCTAAGAGCCAAAGAAGAGTGAGCAGAAAGTAAACTTTCGGTGGTTTCTTTGGTGGCAAATATCCTAAAAATGAAATAATACAGAAAAGATTAGCCTGGCCCTTGCGCAAGAACGCCACTTCAATTTGGGAAGTGTTCCATATTTGTTTTTAAAATGTACCTTACTCCATCTCTTTCTTTGCAGAGGTAAGGAGCAGAGCACTGTGTATGATGCCAGACTTTTTCAGTATCTTAGTTATGATCTCATCTTTAGTCTTTGTTATAAAGGAAAGATCTTTGGGAGAGAATGGGGAAGAGATAGTGAGTTTAGAAAGATTTATTAAGCATAAACTACTATCTGTTTTCATCTAACAGTCACTTATAAGCAATGGAAAAGATAAGAGAGATTTATATATATTTACATATATATATTTCTTCTAATTTTTAAAACTCTATACATAAATCACTGCTTACAATGTGACTGACACATTTAAGAAACAATTTCGGTGGCCGAAATTTGTGTTGCCTACGTCAGGTAAAGACCCAAAAGCAGACAGGTGAATTTGCAAGGCATCAAATGCATGCACTGCAGCCATGCATATGTTGAATGAAAAAGCTGAAATTTTTGTGTGTATTTAACTCATTTTCTCCCTTCCTGATCCACCAAAACATCTAATATCTCTTGGAAAAATTAATACAAAAATGACAAAATCCCACTTTCAAAGAGCCAGCAAAAGGAGAACTTGATATTTTCTCTGATAACAACTGACCCATATTGCCCAGATGGAGTTTCCTTCGTTGTTCACCTCATAAATTTTGTGTAATGTACACAGCTTTCCCACTATAGATGAACACTGGTAAACATTATAATGAGAACTTTAACTTGTGCATTTCATAGTCTCGAAACCTCAGATGCAGCAATAGGAAAGGTTTTTGCCCTGAATACATATATCCCCATAATTGTGAGGCAGGCTCAGTAGTTGTTCTCAGCACATGTTTTGTTGTTAGTTTTTATTCTCTTTCTCTCTCTCTCTCTTTTTTTTTCGAATTTCTAAGAGAAACTAATGAGTTTCCAGAAGTCGTTTGAATGCTTTGGGGCTGAATGTGATTTAAACCCGGCAGTAAAAGAAAAAGAAGACGGGGAAGGTAGTTGGTTAATTGACCTTTATTGTGCCTTCTGGTTCATTTAGAAATGGAAATTAAATTAACATGATAATTCAGTCCTACTGTGTTAAGGCTGCTATAAACCCATTAAATTTTATGGCCATTGATTTAGCATTTTTTTCTATTAACTGGGCTTAATTTTCAAAATTGTCATGCAGGTTCTGAAAAGTGGTTCATTCACTCTGGTTCCTGCAAGTTACCAACATGGAGCTTTCTTTTAATGGGACTAAGGATCATTCAAGCACACAGGGCCTAACTACCCTTAAGTGCCTGCATTCGTTTTGAAACTGACTCCTTGGAAAGCCTGGGTGACAGAAAAGGAGAACACAGGGATGTGGAGGGTCAGTGAAATGTCCTAGAGAAGCATATGGCTCATCAAAGGACAAATGCTAAAATTAAACCTGATGGAAAGGAAGGCTGGAGTAATACTTTTGTGAATGTCTCAGTATTTAGCTATTAAAAAGAGCTTCTTTTAATTTAAAGTTTTAAGACTCTTATTTTTGAAAAAAGAAAAGCATCTTTGTAAAAAACAAGCAAAGCCAAGCAAAACAAGCCCATGCACATCTCTAAATGTGTCCATCACTTTTCTGAGAGGATGCATTTAACATTCTTCATCCTAAATCTTCTGGAGTCATAGTTAGAGTTCTTAGGGCATTCAAAGTTGTTTTTCTTTGCAATGTTTCTGTCTTTGTATGAAATGTTCTCCTGACTCATTTCAATTCAGGTGATAGTGCCCAAGATTTTCTGAAGTAGTGTCATGTTATTTCTTATGGCACTATAATATTCCATTACATTCATTGATCACCATGAGTTAACCTATTCCTTAAATGTCTAAAAGATAATCTAAGGTTTCCCTTTTGATCAGAGTTCTATTCTTTTCTTTTTACACTCAAGATAAGGAAGTTTGTGTTGCTTGTAATTATTTCCCCCCTGATAATTTTCTCCTTTTTAGCCTCTCCTTTTCTATCCTTGTTTGTTTTCTTGTTGATTTTGATTTTCTTCACCAAACTGTTTTTGTATATATGTTCAGTAATCCTTTGTTTCCGATAAGAATGACGTTCATTTGATACCCTTTTCCTCTACTGCTTCTTCCTTGTTTGTCTTCTCAAGTTCACCTAATAATGAGAAATCATATAACTTCTTCCAATTGCTCAAATAAATTTATCTTTCTAGCTTTCTCTGGACTCATGTTTGAATGTCATACTTCCTACCCTTTCCATCAGGAATGCTTGAAAGTTTTCTATTCCATTAAGGATCCATTTTTTTTTCCTTGTAGAAATTTTGAATCAGCTTCAAAGGGTAAGTTATTCCATATTGTAAGCCAAAAGTCATTTGCCTTTTGAGTTATCATATTTCAAAATCTCTTCCCAAACGGTAAAAAAACTGCTAGGTCTTATGGGATCCTTCTCCTTCAACTGCTTCTTTCTAGAAGTTTGCACAATTATTTCATATGAAAGCTCTGGATTTTGACTCTGACATATCTGAGACTTTTCCAAAAGTCTCACCTTTCAGTGGGTGATAAATATATTCTTCTATCTTTCCTTTTGTAATAATTAAAATTAAATTACGAGGCTGCTAGTAGCTTTAATAACTGTATTAAATCAACATAGTAGAAGGAAAGAGAAGGAAATGTAGGAAAGAGGTAGAGAGCTACTTAGTTTCCTACTCTATTGGCCACCATGATGGATTGAGGCTCACCACTGACAAGAGTTCATTAAGGTTCTCTAGCTGGAAGACAACCAAGACCTCCTGGTCTTCCACTTATAAGCTGTTTTCTCCACCCACTAGCTCTCACACGTCACATCTCAAGAACCAACCATAGTTTCTTAATTTACCTGGGCTGTCAAGGGTGGGCAGTGCCTGAAGAATCAGCTTCCTTTTTCATTGGTTCCTTAACTTCCTTTCTCTGAGGTCTTGTCTATACTTGAATTACTCAGTGGTCTTTGACCTCCAGGTCACTGAGTGATGACATTAAAAAAAAAAGGCAACATAATGGAGAAATTCTTTTCCAACACTTTCTATCCTAGCATAGTGCCCAGCATAGAGTAGACACTCAATAATGCTTGTTGACTTTGCCCTATAGTTCTCATATATCATCATTGTCTTCATTTATGATTTCTTTTAAAAGTTTCTAGTTTTTTCTTTATCATAGTTTTCAAGAAATCCAGTGATTCTCTTTTTTCCAACTTTTATCTTCCTTATTAGAATTAATATTATGTATTGGTTCTGTTTCAGGGAAAGAGAGGATTTGAGCATATGAGCAGGATCTGCAGAAAAGATGCAAAGACAGGAAAGGTTCTGGAATTCGGCAGAAGTGACTAAGCTGTTTTCTAACAGTCAGGTAAGCCTGGAGGCTGAGTCTTGTCTCTCTGGGGTGGACCTAGTGAGACCGGCTTTTCTCCTGTGGTTTTCTTTCTGCTATATCTTCTCATCATACCTGTTCCTGTGGTATCCTGTTTCCTGCTGGCTGAGTGATACATCTACAGAGCTTCTTAAACCATCTAAGACATCTGTCCATGAGAATCTCTCCCTGTGCCCTGTCCTGTTTAACTCAATACCTCTGTTACCATAGAAGGTGATTTTGGGTTAGAAGGATTTATTTATATTAGGGACTGGGTTTCAGGTAGATAGGTAAAGGACCAGTGTAGTTCAGTCTCTCTGAAGGCTTCCCATGAGGGAACAATGTAGATCGGTTGGAGAGGTTTAGTCAGTGAATATTGGATAAGGTTATCCAAATTCCCTTTCTTACCTTTCCTTACTTTAATAAACCAAACCATCCACCAGCCCCATATTCCCAAAACCTGTGTTACCTTCTGTTACTGGCCCTGAGTAATTATTTAGATCTATTCCCTGAACCTACCAATATCCCACCCATACCAGCCTGGTATTTCAGTTACTTATTTCAGTTCCAAGGCAGAAGAATGGAAAGGACTAGTTGGTGGGAGTTGTGACTTACTCAGGGTCAGAGAGTTAGGAAGTGTCTGAGGCCAGATTTGATCTGAGAACCTCCCTTCTCTAGGCCTGGCTCTCAATTCACAGAACCCAGTAGCTGCCCCCTGGTCATTTTTATAAAATTTATGTCTGATCATGTCATGCCTCCCCCACCTTTCAATGTGTTCAGCTGGTTTCTTATCATATTCAAATCAAATAACTTTAAGGATCAGCTCAGATTTCACCTTCTTCATGAGACCTTTTTCTCTTCCTTCAACTGTTAAAGTTTTCCAGCTCTCAGACTCTCCTCTTTTTACTCATTTACTCACTTCCATCTACTTGTTTCCACCTAATTATGTTGTCATCCCCATTAATGTTTGTGTTATACTAGGCTAATCACTTCACCTTTGTTTGCCTCTGTTTTCTCATCTGCAAAATAGCATCTACCTCCCAGAATAGTTGTGAGGATCAAATGAGATAATTATATATTCTACATTATTGTTCACTGACCTGGAAATTGGTCAGTTGTTTTTTATGTCAGATAACATATTTTTGTCCATGTTTTCAATCTTTTTATTTTATTCTATTATTTTTTATTGTTCCAGACTTAATTATTTCTGTTTGGGTTATTCTAGCTTTAAGAGATTCTACTTCTTCAGTAAGATTTGCCATTATCTCTTCTATGTTATTTATTCTCTTTCCAATTCTTTTCTCTAGACCTTTTATTGATTTTTTAAAAAAATCTTTTCCTTTGTTTTTTCTAAGCTTGCAGGTCTCCTTATGGAAAATCCTTTTTTTCCTCTTTTGCATCTTTGCTTACAGGTATTATAGAGTCATTTTTAAGGATCTCTATTTACAATAATGTTTTATACTGGTTATTGTTTTCTGTGATTTACTCATCTCTTTAGCTTGAATCCCTAAACTAAGGCTTTGTGCCAAGGCCAGGATCTGTCCCCAATAGACTCTTAGATAGATCAGCCCTGCTCAGTTGCACCCAAAAACTTCTGGTTGTAGTTCTGACCTCCTCCTTCTAGGATTAGATATTCTTGGATCACTGAAGTTCAAAATGCTGGATAGTTGGAACCTTCTGTAGCATCTCACAACAGAATATTAGGGGCTTTGGAACCCCGGGACCTGTCTCAATTTGAGAGCAGTACATAGCAACATGTGAGTTGGCACTTGCTACCAAGCTTCAGGGCTTCCAAAATCCATATCCTGGGCCTTTCTCAGGATCCCTCCACTTTCACCTGGCAACCTGGCAGGCTATACATCTGTCTTCAGTCAGTTACTTGCTTTGCCAGAAAAGTCCCCAATTATATTACCATATTAGAGGCAGAAGGGTGATGCAATGAATAGAAAGCTGGACCTGGACCTGAGTTGAAATCTAGATTTAAACACTTAGTAGCTATGTGACTTTGAGCAAGTGATTTTTAAAAATCCCTCTGTCTGCCTCAGTTTCCTTAATTATAAAAACAGGGATAATAAAAGCAATAGGAATGTCATGAAGATCAAATGAATCATTTATAAATGATTTAGCATAGTGCCTGACTCATAGTGTTTGCTTAATAAATCCTTGTTTTCTTTCTTTCCTGGGCTTCTGACTATTATGCAGTTTGGGGATGGAAGACATTAGTTACTCTAGTTTCTTGTCCTTCTATCATTTTTAATCATGTCCAACACTTAAATGACCCTGTTTCTTAGCAAAGATACTAGAGTGGTTTGCCATTTCCTTCTCCAGGTCATTTTGCAGATGAGAAAACTGAGGTAGAAAAGATTAAATGATTTTTCCAGTCACATAGCTAGTCAGTTTCTAAGGCTAGTTTTGAACTCAGAAAGATGTCATCCTGACTCCAAAGTCTGTCACTCTACCCACTCTGTCACTTAGCTGCCCCCATGGCCATGAGAAATTGCATTACAACTATTCTTTCACAATTCTACAATTGGAGAAAGTGATATACAGAGAAGTTGCATACCTGTAGGCAAATCCCATAACCAGTCATGTTTAGACTAATAAATAGTTTTCTGGTCTATTTAACTGCATGTTATGCACCTAAGAAAATGACAAATGATCTTACTTCTGCTCCCAGTGAAGTTAAAGTTTGATTTCCAGTATTTTTAATGGCATCATTAAAATAACTCAACTTTAGAGATTTCTACATCATGATAAAAACCACAGCTAGTCAGTTTAATATTTATACAGGTATGGGGAGCACCTGGGTGACTCAGTGCATTGAGAGGCAGGCCTAGAGATGGGAGGTCCTGGGTTCAAATCTGGCCTAGGACACTTCCTAGGTGTGTGACCCTAGGCATATCACTTATTTTCCATTGCCTAGCCCTTACCACTCTTCTGCCTTAGAACCAATACATAGTATTGATTCTAAGATGGAAAGTAAGGATTTAAATCTATATACAGTTAGGATGGTTGTGTTTATGTGCATACCTTGATTTTAATCCCTTTAATTTAATCATGGGCTATTATAACCTAAGGATCAAAATTGGAGTTTTGACTCAATAAAAGTTATAAAGTTATATTGCGATTTTAAAAATATTATAGCTTAAGTCAAAATGACTTTTAGCAGCTTTTGCTTACAAAGAGGGGGAAAGAGGGAAAGTGGAAAATGTAGATAAAGAGACAGATTCTTAACAAGCCTACCAGCCCTAAGAGCTTCTCCTGCAAAGTGAAGTCCTGTTCAGCACTCCAGCAGGAGGCTTCCTCAGGTCTCAATCTCTGCATGGAGTCTTCAGCCAGAGGTCCACCAGGGCAGCCTCCTCCAAAGCCAAGGCAGGAATCTCAGCCACTCACCCAGCAAACTGACACAGGATCCAGGAAAAGAGACTCCTCCAAAGTCAAGGAAGCAAAGAGTCCTCCTCCAGCCAGGCTCACTGACATAGAGTGAATGACTGAATCCTCAGGTTGGCCTTTTTAAAGCAGTTTTCTCAACATGATTTCCTGTTGCTGACCCACCTTACAGGAACCAATCACAGCCTCCCAGTTTGCCTAACACTGCCCTGAGGGGAGGAGGGCAGTGACCTTTGGAGGTGTCACTTACTCTAGTAAGTGACTTGTGAACTCTGTACTTAATGGTTAAGTAGGGGTGCTTTGAGTTCTTGAATGATTGAGTTAAAGGTTGCTGATTGATTTCATTAAAATAAACAAAGAGAGATAATTCTATCTTCACAACTCCCCCTGTGATTCTTTGGGAGACTAGTCTTCCCAATGAATCATTAACATAACTAGCTTATACCTGTAAAGATCTTCTAGCTAAAGGTGCACACAATATTGCACTTCCTAAGAGGAAGCTACAGTAATTAGAGATAAGAGGTAAATAGAAGAGAGAGACCAAAACCAATGTTTGCTAGGCACATTGACAAAAAGCCAATTAGGGGGCAGTCGTCTTTGGCATAAGAGTCTACATTCAGAATAAATGTATTCAACCCCTTTCAGTTCACTTCATTATATCCTAAAGTTCGTTTTGGATCTTTTGATGCAGTGTAAGTTTCTTTTTTCTTTTAAACCCTTACCTTCTGTCTTGGAGCCAATACTGTGTAATGGCTCCAAGGCAGAAGAGTGGTAAGGGTAGGCAATGGGGGTTAAGTGACTTGCCCAGTGTCACACAGCTAGGAAGTGCTTGAGGACAGACTTGAACCTAGGACCTCCCTTTTCTAGGCCTGGCTCTCAATCAACTGAGCTACCCAGCTGCCCTCCAGTGTAAGTTTCTTTATGGCACTTTCTTCAAACAGTTCATTTTCTTGATTTAGTGAGTTAAAGAACTTCTTTTCCTGAAATTACTCTTAAAAATTTTTTAATCTTGGATATTACGAAAATTATATAATCCCCCTTAAGGAGGGTATTGGCCAACACCTGGATCAGCTCAGGATATATGGTTGAGTTATGGAGTATATGAGTCAAGTGTCAAAAGAAAAACCAAAAACATAAAAAGAAAAAAAGAAAAACAAATAGAAGAAAAAATTAAATTTTGGGAGGAAAAAATCAAAATCAAAATTTATGTATATAAAAATTCTGAGAAAAAATAAATCCATAACAGATCCTTGTATTAAGGCCCAATTAAAGTGATTCATGCCCCACAAGTCTGTAGGACAAATGCAGTAATATAGCATTTACCCATTGGCAGCCAGGTCTACAGAAAGTTGCCTTACTATAAAGGGAGAAAAGGGGCTAGATTTTGAAGTAAAAGCGAAATATGTTTCCCTGGACTGATTTTTACCTTTAATCTCAGGGATAGGGAATCCAAAATGGCAGCCAAAGTAAGGTACTTGTCGGAATGTGGCACGAGGAAGACCTGCATCTGATGTATGTCAAACAGCCGCTACCTCAAACCTCAAACAAATCTTCTGTCTTGGTGTAGATCTCATTAATCCCACAACGATTATTGGTCTCCTTGACCTTGTGCTTTGTTGGCACTGTACAATGGTTCTTTTGTGATCCCTTCTTCTGGAATCAGACACTATTATTAATCAAAGTCCCACAATATTTTAGCAATCAATGGCAGGTTTCCATAGTCTAAAGCTTTTGGGTATGCATTGATATTAGAGGTAATAGATATTTTAAACTTATCCTTCCAAATTCAAAACATTAATACAGATTACATGTACTTGAAGTAAAAGAAGTAAAAAGGGGGGAATTATTCTATTGAAAAATATGAAGAAAAGCAAAATTTTAAAAATTCAGGAATTCATTGTGTCAGCCAAAACAGTGTCTACTTGTCTATAGACTTTTATCTCCAATACATGTGACAGGATACAACCAATCAGTGTTGTAATTAACAAGTGGGAAACAGGGGCCTTAAGCTGGTAATAAGGCTAGCAGGAGGATGGTGCTGGTTGTAAAGATGGAGTGAGCAGATCTCAGGCTGGACTTGTAACTTATGAATGTAACAAGGATCCAAGCCTGGGAATTGAGTGCCAGAGAAACCTCACTGCTTGCCACCAGGTTCCTTTAAGAAATCAGGTAGCCAACCCCTCCCTGCTGAGGAAACAGCCTCCTATTGTTTAATGGCAGACTGGTAGGAAGTGGATGTAGAACTTCCTGCCCCTCAGCTATGGAGTTTGTTCCAGCCCAAACTGCTCAGAATCCCTTCCTGTTGCCAGTCTTCCTCAGCCTTTGATAGTAGGGTAATAACCACAGGATTCACTAGTTAAGGCTATGGGGTTTATTGATAACTGGATAGGGAACAAGGCAATGGTAAGAGGGAGAGGAAATACCAAGATCTGTTGTTGAAGATTATCTGACTAAAGCTGGTAGAAATCCTTGGAAGGCCTAAGCTGACTGAGGGAGGGTGATGCGGTCTCTGATTAGGAAATAAAGTTGTTCTTTGGGCTAATCTTATCGGTGATGATAATAAAAATATTGTGTTGCTCTAGAATAGTGATTCCCAAAGTGGGCACTACTGCCCCCTGGTGGGTGCTGCAGTGATCTAGGAGAGTGGTGATGGCCACAGGTGCATTTATCTTTCCTATTAATTGCTATTAAATTTTTTAGAAAATTAATTTCCAGGGGGCTAAGTAATATTTTTTCTGGAAAGGGGGCGGTAGGCCAAAAAAAGTTTGGGAACCACTGCTCTAGAAGATTGGGTCTTAAAATCCTACCTATTTCTAGTCCTACCCACGATCCACACTCCCACCACCCATTTCACTCCCACCACCCGTTTCATTCCCACCACCCAGGCCCAGGGGGTAAGGGGTAAGTGAGTGGTCAGGGCAAAGTCAAGTCAGGAAAAGAACACTCTTGGTCCACTGGCAGTTGATATCTGCCCAGTGGCTCATGCCACCTTCAACATTCCATCCAGGGCAACTGACAGGTTTGCCCCAAGCCAACATGGCAAGGTTAAAATCCTATATTACATTGTCAATAGAAGATACTCATTTTACAAGTGAGCAATGAATCCAAGAGTCCTTTTATCCAATTTTGATAACTGTTGGAGTGGTTAACAGTACTTGAAATGGACATCCCCAGGCGGGCTGAGTGGCTCCAGTGTGCTGGAATTTCTTTATGTATACCTTGCCTCCTGGGTTTAGGACATGAAATGAGAAGTCTCTAGGTCTTTCTTGTACTGAAGCTCTGGATTTATTGAATTTTGTCTGTAAGTTCTATATATGGGAAGCAATAGAAGTGCCCCACCCAGTAATGATGTAGATGCAGGAGAAAAACCTTAGCCTGTATAGGGGGATGTCCAAAAACCATCTCAAATGATGAGATGTGTAGATTTCCTTTGGGCCTGCTTTGAAGATAAAATAGAGCTAGAGGGAGAACTTTAGGCCATTTTAAGTGAGTCTCAGTGCACAATTTTCCAATCATAGTCTTAAGATTTCTACTCATTCTTTCAACTTGGCCTGAGCTCTGAGGATGATATGGGACATGGAATTTGGGAGTAATTCCCAAACAAGAATAAATTTGGGAAAGAACCAAATCAGGAAAATGAGTTCTGTCTGAATTGACATGTGCTGGCAGGGCAAAGTGAGAAATAATCTTTTTTAAGAGTACCTTGGCAACAAAAGCCACTGTGGCTTGGGTGCTAGGAGATGCTTCCGGCCATCTGGTCAGTTGATGCACTATGACTAGACAAAATTTATAATGCCCAGCCTTTGGCATAGAAATAAAGTCAATTTGAAGATGTTCAAAAGGTGTGTAAGCTAGAGGACACCCACTAAACACTTTGCCATGAAAGGCATGTTGGTTATATGCTTGACAGGTAGAGCAGGTTATACACACTTTAAGGCTATGGTAGTTATACCAAGGGCTATCAATACTTTTTTTTTAAACCCTTGTACTTCGGTGTATTTTCTCATAGGTGGAAGAGTGGTAAGGGTGGGCAACGGGGGTCAAGTGACTTGCCCAGGGTCACACAGCTGGAAGTGGCTGAGGCCGGGTTTGAACCTAGGACCTCCTGTCTCTAGGCCTGACTCTCACTCCACTGAGCTACCCAGCTGCCCCCCTATCAATACTTTTTTAACAGAATCTATAATGCCCTGGGTACCAAAGTGATTGTTTTGGGAATGGATAAACAAATCTGATGACAAAAACTTCTAGGGAGCAGGGGTTTTCCTTCAGATGACACCCAGCTCCATTGATCTGTTTTGCTTTGAACTTTTGTTTCCATTTTTCCATTTCCTGTTCATTGTAAGAAAGGGATACATTTTAGTAGTTACTAGTTGTCAAAGTTAAAATTAATTCAGGTCCTTCTTACACAGTGAGCTTTGCTGCAATATGTGCCCAGTGGTTTCCTCTAGAGACAGGATCAATTCCACCTGTATGGGCACAGCAATGAACTACAGCTAGGGCTTTAGGAAGCTGGAGAGCAGAAAGGACTTCATTAATGATTTCTGCATTTGTGATACATTTTCCAACTGAGGTTAAAAATCCTCTTTGGAGCCATAGCATACCTACTGCATGACATATTCCAAATGCATATCTAGACTCTGTATAAATTGTTGCCTTCTCATCTTTGGCAATAATGCAGGCATGTTTTAAAGCTATAAGTTCTGCATCTTGAGCACTTATATTTGAGGACAGTAAAGCTGACCACAGAGTGGCAAATTCTGTGACTATGGTAGCTCCAGTTTAGCATGTACCATCCCTCACAAAAAAAAAGAACCATCTGTGAATAAGACTGAAGCCATCCACCAACTCCTGAATTGCTACAAAGACTAAATGTAGATTGTCTAAAGGAGTGTCCAAGAGATTATCTTGAGACTTTTCAGCCATGGACACTAAAGATTCACAACTGTATAATGGTTCTCCTGAGACTGGTAAATCTGGAAGCAAGGTGGCAGGGTTAAAAGTTGTACAGCATTTTAAGGTAATATTTTCATTGCCTAACAAAGTTATCTCATACCTTTCGAGGCTTTTACCAGAAAATGCCTGTGTTCTATGCCTTAGCAACACTGCTTCGACTTCATATGGGCACTTTATTGTTAATGGGCATCCCAATACTAAATAAGTAGATTTAGTTACTAATAAAGCTATGGCAGCTGTGCCTATAAGACATGGTGGTGCTCCTGAAGCTACTGCGTCGAGCTGGGTCAAATAGCAAGGAACTAGACTTTGAACAGGTCCTAAAGTTTTAGTTAATACACCTGAAGCTACTCCTCTCTGTTTGTGTACATACTAAGTAAATGGCTTTTTGTAATCTGGAATGACTGAAGCAGAGGCAGATGGGATAGCCTGGTTTAAATTTGAAAGAGCTGACAAGTGTTCCATCTCCAATTTAAGTGGTTCAAGGACTGAATTTTTTGTCAGTGCTATAAGGGGTTTAGTGATTTCCCCATAGCAAGGGATCCACTGTCTATAAAACCCTGTTGCTCCTAAAATTTTTCTCAACTGTTTCTCAACTGTTTGAGAGGAGGTGCTCAATTTTTTAATATTTTCAGTGTACTTATGGGAAACGGAACAGGCACCAATAGTTAAATGAACCCTATATATTCCACTTTTTAGAGACACCACAGAACCTTTGCCTTTTAGACCATGTGGCCTCTCTTATGTAGCTCTAAAAGAAGATGTTTGCTATCTTCTTGGCATTCTGTGGCATTTGGTGGAGGCAAGAGCAAATCATCTACAAATTGTATCAAACAGCTCTTCTGAGATTTAATATTTTCTAAATCCTGATTTAGACTTCTCAAAAACAATGTAGAACATTGAACCATTGTGGTAACTGGGACCATGTCTATGGGAGCCTTTCCAGGTGAAGGCAAGTATATTCCTGGAATTTTCATGAATTGGTATTGAGAAGAATGATGAGCACAGATATACTACAGTAAAATATGTGGCTGTGCTCAAAATAGAGTTGATAATTGAGGCTGGGTTTGGAACCACATGATGTCTCTTTTTGACACAATAATTTACAGCCCTTAAAACCTGTACAAATCTATAGAAAGGTTTTCCATCTGAGCCAAATTTTGGTTTCTTTACAAGTAGAATAAGTGTATTATATTCAGATTTGCATGGAATTATTATTCCTTGCTCAATTAGTGAATTTATTATTAGGGTAATTCCCTCAATTGCCTCTTTCTGTAGGGGATACTGAGGAATGGAAGGAGGTGGGCCACATTTTGTTTTAATTTGTACAGGAATAGCTGATTTAAGTAGGCCTACATCAGAAGAAGATGTGACCCAGAGAGACTCAGGTATATTGGCTGGTATTTCAAAGGTGGGAGGCTCCTTCACCTCTTGACTATCTGAAAGAAGTACAGGGAGCAAGTTTAAGGATTCCTCGGGCAATTCTAGTGTCATAGCACCCTATTGAGAGCATCTTATTGTGGCTCTAAATTTGCATAAAAAATCTCTCCCTAATAAATTTATAGGAGAACCAGGAATTAATAGAAAATAATGTTCTACTAATAGGGGTCCCACAGATTCCATTTGAGGGGAAAGATTTGGGACTTTTAGAGGTATTCCTGATATGTCTACTACATTTAGAGAGCCAATAGAACTGCATTTGGAATCTGGTTTACTCACCAAAACTGATCTGGAAGTTGCAGTGTCTAAGTGGCAACCATAATATATGTTCCCAACTTTCAGGGTCATGTGAGGTTCATTATTATGTGGGGGAGAATGGATTGGGGTAACTGGTGTTAAGATATCAGGGACTGGGAAATCAAAGGTTTCACTCTCTGATTCCAGAGTCCTTTCCCTCCTCTCACACCTTCACAAAGATCCTTGGCCATTTCTCGGGGGTTTCCCATGTTGAGGGGGATTTCCACTCTGAGTATAGCATGGACAAGCCCCATTTTGGATATATTGTTGTGAGTTATCATTTACCTCATTTGGATTAGTCTATGTATCTACCTCCCAGCTCAATAAGTCTATCCATAAACTGGGAAAGATTTTCCTCATTTTTTGCTTTAAATTTTCTAACTTTGTCCATGTACCAGGCCTATCAGAACAAGCTCTCATTGCTATTAGTAATTCCTCTCTGGCCTGGAAAAGTTTTAAGTAGTCTTGTTCATTATTAACATTCTATTTTGGGTCTTGTGGGGGCCAATGAATTGCTCTCCTTCCCTGGGCCTGACTGACAAAAGAGATGATTTTATTTTTTCTCTTTTTCCATTAAAAATGCTTGAGCAAATTTTTCACATTAATAAATGTGGGGTGATAAGTGCTGTAACTGCTTTCAAGCTTTTTTTAATATAACAATAGGATCATTTTCAAAGGGAGGAGTATTTTACTTGAATCTCTCAAAATCCTAGGGGATGAAGGATGTATGGTGTCTAAGGGACGTTAAATCTCTTTTATTATAGGTGAGTACTTCCCTTAAGAGAAATAGACTTTTAGCTGAATTATTTTCAGTTTATGTTTCTTTTCTCAATGTTTGGGTTGCCATGTAGTGGGTAATGAGTGTAGAAGGGGAAATAGGTTGGGTAGGAGGACTTTGGGTAGATTTAGAGATAGTTAGAATAGGATAAGGAATGTGGAAAGATAAATCTCTCTTCTGAATCTGGGGATTACTTAAGCTTTTCTCAAGGTTTTTTATATAGGTCTTGAGATTCCCCAAACTATCTTCCACCTTCTTCTCAAGGTCACTTAAGCTATTCTCCATTTTTTTTCAAAGTGAGCTTTTAGTTCAGCTTTGAAGTCAAGGATTGGTTGAGTAGTAAGAGGGATGGGTTGAATTGGACAGGAAATGTGTTGAACAGGATAGGAAATGTATCATATAGTACAGGAAATAGATCAGGCAGGATGAGGCTGAGATGAATCTCTCATCTGTATCTTGAGGTTACTCAAGCTATTTACCAGTTTTTTTTTTTCCTAAAGAGGAATAGATATACTGCAAGGTATCCTGTTGCTTGCAATTCTTTTTTTTGTCAGTAGGTGGTGCTACTAGCAAGGGGTTAGGGTTTCACAAAGCTAGTGAGCTGAGCATTGAAAAAGACTTTAGAGGAAAAAAAATTGTAGTTGTTGGAGATATGCCCTAATTAGCCTTTGAATGGAGGGCCGGCAAAAAGCCTTAGCCCAAGACTAAATTTAGGAGGGAAAACAGAAAAAATCAAATGCTTTCTATTTTAGGCAAAATAAACCACACTTTCTTGTAGGTAAAGCCCTCAGGGTACAGCCTAACTTTTAGCTAAGAGAACTGGAAGAGTTTTCTACTCTTTCCTCCCCACCCAGGTTTAAAAATGCCAGGGCCACGTGCTTCTACCACATGCTTCCATCACATGGTTCCAGGGAGCTGCTTTCATACTGTCATTGACAGAAAGCTACTTTCATTGTGAATCCTGCTTCATGATGGAGTGCCAGTTTTCAATCAACTTTTAATTCAGGATAACCTTGCTTTAATTGACCAAACATCTCATGGCTATATACCAGTGGACAGGGTGGATTACATCTTTATTTTCCCTTACTTGTAGATGAAATTTGACATTTCTGTCAATTATGAATTTTTTTTTAAAAAGCAAGATTCTGTAACCATGTTAAAAATGAATATTAATAAATGTTTAAACATAAATAAAAAAGCAAGATTCTGAGCAAGTTTCTATAGGATTCATCAACTTTCACAAAGGTGTCTATGGCACCAAAAAACTAAGAACCTTATTGTATATGGTCCACTAAGGATCTCTGGATATATCACTGGCTGTAACCTGAAGCCAGAGACCATCACCCTCTCAGGCAAGCAAATGAAAGAGCTAATCTTTTCATCTTTGTCTTCTAAAATAAATAGCCAAACCAAGATATGAATGGAGTATCTATACAATATAATCTAGAAGAGCCCTAACACATAAATGAGGATGGATATAAACATTTAACAACTAATACATATGTTTCGTGTTTGTCACGTTCAAAATAATTCATAATTGACTCCCTCCCATAGACTTTTTTTTGTTCAAATACACAAACCCTTTGAAATGCCACAAAGCTGGTTTGAGTACAATTTGATTCAAAGCTTTTTCTCTCATATAAGGTAGGAAATGAGAATGGAAAGAATCTTAAAACTTGAAAAATACATAATTCATTGATTCTCTGAATTTTAGAATCAGCAAATCTAGAGGATGAATTGAAAAGGAGAGTGGGAATACTTGAACTGATAGAAACAGTTATATCATGTTACCTCTAGTTTTTAAATTTGTGGTATAATAGTTTTTACATTTACAAAGGATTTTACATGCATAATTTTGTTTGAAAACCATGTGAAGCTCAGAGAGGTAAAGGACTTGATCATGGACATCACTAGCAAGTATCTGACATGAATATGACCAGTTTTTTAAGACTACGATAAGTATATTATGCTATACTGTCTCTGCATTGGTTTGTTTCGAGTATATATAATTTGATACAAAGTTCTGTTTTTCTAACAATTAAGCAAGCAGAAAAATGTTTGTTATATCTCAATCCAACTTGTTTTCACTCTGAAACTACTATGAAAGCCAGTTGGTTCTAGGAAAATTTGCCTCAGAAATATGACATTCTGAATTTGGTCAGAAAAATCAAAGATATTAAGTGAGATGTAGATGTCAAATAAAAACTTCTTAGCTCTTTTTCAATGTATTTTTTCATTTTATTTGATAATTGGTTAACTAACAAGCAGTGATTTTTTTCTTCCTCCCAATTCCCCCTCTCTATTAAGAACAAAAAAAACAACAAACCCCCTTCTAAAGAATGAGTATCGTCAAGCAAAACAAATTTCCACATTAGCCACATCCAAAAAAAAATATGCCATTTTGCAATCTTAATCCTGCCACTTGATTGTAGGAAGGACTCTGTGAAGAGGTAGGTAGTTAGCTGCTTCATAGAAGACTTCTGGAATTATGAATGTTCAGTGTATTTGTTCAGAATTCTGAGGTCTTTACTTCAGCTGAAGTATACTAAATTATTTTAAATCTCTGAAACTTTGTTTCAAATGTGGTTGATATAAAAAATATATTGTTGAACTATGTTTTCTAATCCATTCTTCTAATCCATTCTCTTAAGAACTGTTTGTTCATATCCTTTAATTATTTGGAATGGAGAGAGAGAGAGAGAGAGAGAGAGAGAGAAGGGGGTAGAATTTTCATGGTATCTTGGATACCAATCCCTGATCAGAGAAATATAATATGAAGATTTTTTCTAATCCTAGATGCACTAATTTTGTCTGTGCAGTATCTTTTCACATTCAAGTAATCAAAGGTATCTGTTTTACCCTTTTTACTGCCTCTATGAAATACTATTCTGTATTAAGAAAACACTTTCTATTAACAGATGAAAGAAGTATATGATCTGTTTCTCATCTAATTTTTATAGTATGATCTTTAATATTAATGATTAAGGTTATATGTCCATTTAGAAAATGTTATGGAACATAGTAAAAGGTGTTAGTTTATGCCTAATTTCTACCAGACTACTTTCTAGTTTTTCTAGTAGCTTTTATCAAATAAGTTTTTTCTAGGTAATTTATGTTTTCCACTCCATCAAACACTGGGTTATTGAGTTTTCATGGCACTTTTTTATTTTGTTTAACTCAATTCATCTCTCCAAGCAATTTTTATTTAACTTGTGCCTAAAATGTATTTTTCTTTGAGGTTTTGCTTATAGATGTTTTGGAATCATTCTCTGATTCTCATTTTATTTATAATAGCTCTTTGTGATGGGATTCTTCTGTTGTTTCCTCATTCTTCCAGCTGTCTGGGCTGAACTTATATGTCTTGGGTCCTTTTGTTTCCTTCTGGGGAGCATTTTAGTATTTTGTTATTCCAAGATCTCAGGAACAACTTGAGCTGTAGATCTGCAAACTTTCAGTATTCCAAAAGTAATATGATCCATCAAAACATATGTGAGCTTGATGCTGGTTGAAAGTTTCAGTAGACTTTTTCTGAATTCATCTATCAGCCAACTATAAAGCTCTGCAAGCTCGCTTTGGATCTGAGTTCCTGCCCTTGATTATTCTTTTTCAGGTTTCAAACTGAGCTAGAGTCTGGAACTGAGATCTCCATTCTACCAATAACTATACTTCTAGGAACTACTTACTTGTGAAATATGAGACTTGAATCATGGACTTGACTAGGAAGGATGAATTTTAATTAATAGTCTTCTCCTTCTCTCTCTCTCTCTCTCTCTCTCTCTCTCTCTCTCTCTCTCTCTCTCTCTCTCCCCACCCCCCACCCCTATCTATCCCCTCTCTTTTTAAGTGTGGATTCCTAGCAAATTGTGAAGTCTAGGAAAAATTATGAAGCTGGTAAAAATTTGCCTTCATTATATCTACCCTCCTGTTCCTTCAAACTACTGTATTATGTTCCTTTCTTCTGCTATCCTTGACCTTTGGCCATGTCCTACACTTTCTCTTCTTTCCTTTCCTCTATGAAAACCTCTCAGGAAAGGGTTTTTACCTCATACTATTTAGGCAATGGGTGACATCTCTTGTGGGGTTCTGTGCTTCCGCTGGAAGCTAATAGTGCTACTTTTTGGATATCAAATCAGAAGAACAGAATAAACTGATAATAAAATAAGTGTGGAACAATAGCACAGGCTTAAATTTAAAAGATAAGGTCAATAACCCAGACTTTCCAGCCCTAAATTGTGTCTTAGAGATGAAACTGTGTACTAGCCTTACTTACCGGTAACTACAATGGTATGGTGAGGTTTGAATGATGTAAAGAATATGTTAAGTGAGTTATGTTGAGTATGTTAAGTGTTGAATGAAATCATGTTAAGACAGAAGAGTGGATTCGAACTTAAATGAAGCTATAAGTATTCTTCCTACCACTGAGTTCATTTCTGGATGTGACAGTCAGTGGGTGTCACTCCCCTACTTGTAGGTCATGATGTCTTAGCTGGCATCTTAATCCATTTCCAAACTGGCTCAAATAAGATTCCCCTCAGGGCTAAGTCCCTCTTAAGATTTCTTCTTATCCTCTGGAAGCTCTTCTAGCTCTTTGAGATTTCACAAACCTTCTGGACAAGGGGAAAATGAGGGAAACTTGTTGCAAGATGTGGCAGATACTAGCTCTCAGGAATCAAGTTATGAACCATCAAATCCATTGTTATTTCTGAAGTGGGAGGAAAAAATGGCACAAATTCTTACTGAAGGAAAATATCTTTCACAAGGTCCTATATCAAAGGAAAAAAGAGAAAAAAGAGGTGGCTCCATCTCAAGACATAGTGGCCATGCCTTCACGGGCCTTCCTGGTTGGGGAAAGGGCACTGTGCCCACCCTACCTCCCAAACAGCACTCTGAAGCTTAGAAAATCACAGACAGCAGGAAAAAGAGAGCATTCCATTTTTCCAATTAGTTTATTTTGTATGACTCCCGGTTCTGGCTCAACAACCGACCAAGAAGTTTTTCTTTGACACTCAGTAAGCAAAGAGGAAACAACCTGCACATGCTCTGGACTGGAGCTGCCAGCCATTTCGGTATCACGTGCTTCCAGAAACAGGGTCACCCAAACCCCAGCACAGATTGGCAAGAGGCAGAGCCTGAATATGCCCCCAGGAATGGGCCTCCATTGGTCAGTCCCCCATTACATATCCATAACATAGTCATCATTTACTATAGAAACAAAACCTATGAGTCCTACTGATGTTGTTCTTCTAATTGTTACATTCAGAGCCTACCTACCAGCTGTCTCTGTGCCTGACTATTCTCCTTTTGTGCAAATACTCAGTTCCCATGTGGTGGTTTGTTGGATCAACATTGCATCTGCAATGTGTTTCTCCATCATCTCTTTCTTTGCTGGGTTTTAATCATAATTCATTCATCCAAATGAGCAACAAAACCACCTAACATGCTTCCACACTCCCCCTCCCCAAAAAAGGTCTAAGAATTATCTGAGTCTATTACAAAGCATCTAGCTAAAAAGAAGAGTTAATATGCATCAAGAAGACCAAGTGGAAAAACCTCTTCTCTGACAAAGCAATCAGAATTACATAAACTGGAACATCAGTCACTGCTATCATTAGAAATGAGGATCATGAACCAGTTAATATTGTTTCCATTTCGTTTCAGAGAAAACAAGAGCAAAGTATTTCTTCTGAATCCATCTTCATCTTTATATTCACCTCAACTTATTTATTTCATCTTTTGGACAAGGGGAAAATGAGGGAAACTTGTTGCAAGATATGGCAGATACTAGCTCTCAGGAATCAAGTGATGAACCATCAAATCCATTGTTATTACTGAAGTGGGAAGAAAAAATGGTACAAATTCTTACGGAAGGAAGATGTCTTCTCTTTATTTCTTACTCTTTGCCCTTCCTACTAACAGTTTTCCAGCACACACATACACACACACTTGTAAGATTTAAATTAATATCCAACAACTCCCAAGTATTATATTTTATAAGATTTATTAATAATCACTTGAAGTAAAAGAAATAAAAAGAACAAAAGTAAAAACCTGAGTAAAGAAAAACAGCTGCTTTTGCAGGCAAAAAGAGTGAGGGTTGGGTCACACAAAACTTTATCACCAAAATGTAAGGATGTAACATGAGAATGAAAGTGGGATGCTGGGATTTAGAGTTCTGGGGAGCAAATCTAATTATACATACTTCAGTATATATTCAGCTATTATCTGTAAAATATACTATAAAAGAGAAAAGAAGATAGCCAACAATGACAATAAAGATCACGTGTGGTAAATACAAGGAAGTTGGCTTTGGAATGCATTTGATTGAAGTTTTAAGTGGCCAAGTTACCTCCTTAATTTATTGAGATAATATTGCATAAACCATGAAAGGCATGAAAAGTCTTTGCCTTTTATTTCCTTAGAGCTGAGGGCAATGCCTGGTACATATGAGCTTAATAAATGCAGGTTGATTGATTGAAGAAAGGGATAATCACTTTTATGGTCTCTTTTCAAACTTCATGCTTCTTGATCTTTCTCTGTGCAAGATTGAGAAGCCATTAGATTTCACAACTGAGTAATCATTGGAACTTTAGAAAGAGCCATTTCAATTGAATAATGAGGGCAGAAGCCAGGCTGTACAGAATTTAAGATAGGTGAAAGGAAGTGAAAGTATTAGATGAAGGTGGTTTTTCAAGGAGTTTGGCCAAGAAGAGAAAAGAGATATTGGACAATAGCTAGTGGGGATGGTAGGTTCTATTAAAGGTTATTTTTTTTTTAAATAGAGGAGACTAGGGTGTGTTTTTTGGTAGTAAAGAAAGAACCAATAGATAAAAACAAGATTAAAGATAAGACAGAAGAGGGAGTGTTTCTTAGGAGAAAGGAGAAGATTGTTCTACTGGCCCCTTCAGGTGGAGGTCTAATGAGTGTTAAAGCCCCAGCATGGAGGCAAGGTATCAGGAGTTTGTCAAACCTTCATCCCTGCTATTTTTCTAAGAGGAATTGATAGTGCTGGCCTGATAGGAAAGATGTTGCCTATTCAGCAAGCCAATCTGTGTTCACTTTTAAAGAGGAATCCAAACCACAAAGGATAGTACTACATGTTAGAAAGGAACTATGAAGGATTCCATCAGAGAGTTTGGCATTCACCGTGATGTTGGAATAATGCCACAATGTTAACCCTAATCACTTTGGGGTTTTTTTAAAACCTTTACCTTCTAACTTATAATGGATACCAAGTATTGATTCTAAGGCAGAAGAATGATAAGGGCTAGACAATTGGGGTTAAGTGACTTGCCCAGTGTCACACAGCTAGGAAATGTCTGAGGCCAGATTTGGACTCAGGTCCAGGTCTGGTGTTCTATTCAGTAATCTATCGAGCTGCCTCTGAATTTTTTTTTATTTCTGAAGGGAATTATCATATTTTATTTATTTTCTATATTTATTGATAGATTTCTAGATGTCATTTGAATACCTTGAGTATTTTCTCTGTCTTTTCACTTCTGTGAGACCTTTAGGTGTTTCCTCCAACAGTTAGGTGATCCTGCTTTTCTTTTCAACTTCTGAATTTTCTGTGGAATACAATAAAGGCTATTTTCTACGCATAAGCATTCTTTTGGTATTTATATGTGAGCTGAGGACTCTGTTACACACATTTGGAGAATTCTATTTACAATATATATTTAGAGATTTTCTCAGAGTAAACTCTGGGTGGAGACAATAAATCAAAGATAATCTGACTCTTTCAGATCAGCCTCTAAGATCCAACCCTATCCATGAAAGCTGAGAGAGTCTTGACCATGGATTCCATGGAGTCCTAAAGAATACTTTAAAAATGTGGATAGTTGGTTTTCAATTAAGTAGCAATAAACATGTAGTAGTCAGCTTAATGACCCATAGACAAACTAAATAAGACCTCTCCTGAATTCCATAATAATCAGTGTCTCTTCCTCTTGAAAATACAGTATCCTTCATGAGGGTTAGGGATACAGTGTCCCCCGGGATCTGGAAAATCTGCTTAGTCTTTTGGCCCTCCCTTCATACCATAAAAGAAATCTGATTTTTTTCTTTCATAGGGTATTTAAAATACCTTATTATAGAATTATACATAACGGTACATATATTTTATGCATTTATAAGTTACTAAACTTTTAAAGATATCTTTACATAGCTTTTGTGTATCATCTTCTGACTTCCATGTTTTTATTTCACAGACTTTAACTTTATTTTAACTTTTAAAAAGAAGTTGTGTATATTTATGGCATTAAACGATAAAATTGTTGATATTGTACAATACTCTACATATATTTTATGTATTTCTGAGTTTTTTAAATTTTTCTGTCGTCTGTTGGCCTTCGTATATCATCTGTAGCTTCTATGAAATTTCCAAAAATTCCCATCTAATCAGATTTTATGCCAAAACATTATATATCAAAACTGTAATAGGAAAAGTTGTAATGTAAAAAGGATACCTGGACATTGCTTTACCTTATGCATACTTCAGTATTAATTATCTAGAAACACAGTGCACCCTCTTGCCTCAGTAGAACATAAGTTTACTGAGGGCAAGAAGTTTTGTTTATTGGTTGTCTCTATTTCCCCAGAGTTTAGTAGAGCAACTTGCACAAAATAAGCTCCCAAAATTTGTTAAGTTGAACTGAATTAAATATGTGACCCATTATTATTACTATGTTGAATTGGTTATCAACAAGCTACGGTAATGGGGAAGTTCTATTATTACTATCATTTTATCATTATCAATTAATACAAATTATTATTGCTGTGCTTAAGGAAACATGATAATTTTCAACCCTCATTTATATAACCCTATACAGTTTACAAAGTACTTTATTTATCTTATTTGATCTTCATTACATGACGACGTACAGATTATTGTTCCCATTTCATAGATGCGAAACTTAAATTCACAAAGGTTAAGCAACTTCCCCAAAAGTTGCATAGTCAATAAATACTAAATAGCCAGGATTTGAACCTAAGTAAGATTCCAACCTTAGCTCTTTAATGATGTATGAATCTAATCAGAAGGTTCATCCGAAAGGATTATTTTGCTAGAAAGGTAAGAGCTGTTTTAACAAGCACTAAGGTTTTTCAGAGGAGTTGGGGTAGAAAAGAGATGGCACCAGATTGGACAAGATCATGTTTTCAGAATCTAAAATAACCCCACCAAGCAGAGTGGTGACTTCTCCCAACACTATCTCAGTAAAATAAATAAATAAAAGGTGATTATTTCTAAAAATGACATCTATCTCATTCTTATAGGTATAAAGCTCCCTTCTCATCCAAGACTCTTGACAATATAATATCCACCATAGTAACATTGGAAAAGCTACAAGCAAAGAAAAAAATTGCAATAATCCAATCTGGCAGTAACAAAAGCAAGCAAGTCTGTTTCCAGATCCACAGGAGTCAAGCAGGATTTCTTCCTTTCTGTATTTCAAAGATAATAAAGAGCTCTTTCAACAGCATTTTTTTTCATATTCATAAAAGGAAAACTGTGAATCCAAAGAGAGGGGAAAAGAGACCAAATTTCTCCCATATGGACAAACAAAAATCAAAATCTTCTCACTGTATTCCATGAAAGGCAGGTTTGGGGTTCATTTTTGCAACCAAGAATCAAACAATTCTCTTCCCCACCTCTTTACCCCTTTCCAGGTCTGGCTTTTGTCTGCTGAAAGTCATCTAGATTTGACGATGCAACAGTACAGTTAGGGTAAGGAGGGGGAGGAACAACAGAACCGCTACCTAGCATTATGAAGCCACAGATTCATAAAGTTGCCCATTATCTGCAAACAAAGTGTAGCTCCTCAGGAATGACTCCTCAGGGCCACTCACATACGACAAATTAGAAAGAGATACCACCAAGCTGGGCAGCAGAAGGAACAGGTGTAACGCGGTAGTTGAGCACCACCAGTACCAAGGTGAACCTGGTCACTCCGGTGAGCTTTAAATAAAGCAAAAACAGTGCTTGGAAGGTCCATGCCAATCCTGAAGTGAGAAATTCTCCTGAATTTTTATTATTCATCTCGACCCCCAAGTGTACACTACGTGGAATAATAAGTAGCATGTGCCAAAACAAAGAGCAAAGCCCTTGCCCTGAAGAGTTTGCAGTCTGAAGGTACATTTGGGTACAGTTAAACTCCAGCAATCCAACAAAGCGGAAAATAAATATGCCACAGACAGGCGTGGAGTCTGAGAGCTGTGCTAAACATGCCAATACTCACTGGAGCTGCAGAGAGGATTTCTAGGAGAGTCAGAAGTGTGACACTGACTACCATGGTCCTCACTGCCTAATTTTCACTCTTCCCCCAAGGTTCTGTTGTGCCCTTTTAAGACAACTTGGGGAGTGTCAAGGCTCTCAGCAATTAGTTCCAGCTGCCCCCTACAATGGTGCTTCTCCAAGTGTAAAGTGTGACTTCCTTCACCCAATTCCATTTACCCATAGTCAAATTAACTTTTCCATAGAAATATTTACTTCAAAAGTTATAATCACAAATATACAAACTTATTCTTCCAAAATGTGGAAGGCATACACACACACACACACACACACACACACACACACACACACACACACACACACCCCTTTACACCACCTCTGTCTCTGGGATTTTTCAATTTCAAATCCAAACCATTTCCCATAGGCTTGAGTTGATATGCCATAGCATGTTTCCCATGCCTGGTAGCACCACCTTGCCTGCAGTCTTGGTTCCAATGTCATCACAGCTTGAACTTCTGGGTCCTGTGAGGATCATCTCCAACACTTGAAATTGAGGAAGACAAACAAAACAGAACAAAAACAAACAACCCCCAGAACCATTTCTCAAAGCCAAGAGGATAGGGGAAAGAAAATCTTCCCACTTTCACTGGTTCGGTTCATGTCTTTACCATCTGGAAAAGCAGAAAGAGTGAATGGTGCAGTTTGCCAGTCTTAAAGATGCCAGTAGTCAATCAGTGGAGGCTACACCCACCCATATGGTAAGGGATGCACATTAGACAATCTGGACATGCTCCAAAGGCACAGATAAACCCAGATCATGGAAAGAAGGGGTGGAGAGGAAAAGAAAATTTTGAAAGAAGGAAGAAGAAAGAGAGCGAAAGAAGAAAAGGAGGAAGGAAGGGAGGAAGGAAAGAAGGGAGGGAGGAAGGAAGAGAGGGAGGAAGGAAAGAAGGGAGGGAGGAAAGAAGAGAGGGAGGAAGGAAGGAAGGAAGGAAGGAAGAAAGGGAGGAAG